>NC_084463.1:91346436-91658284 GCF_027409185.1 Cynocephalus volans
TGTATATACATATATAACATATATAAATACATGTATAAAATCACTGGTGAAATAACAAAGGGCACTATTTTTTACCTTCCTTTGAAAAAAGAATGTAATATTTACACTCTGAAATATTAACATTTATCAATGAGCTAAATATTTCAAATCAAAAATTTTAGGACAATAATTTGTATTCCGTAGTATTGAAAGAGTTAATTCAACTCAGATGACTAGTTCATACCTTTCTCAGAAAGAGCAGGTCTCTTGTCTAAAATTGTACTTCTCAGTTCTGACGGCCCATCAGTCACCTGTGAAACCTTTTTAAACACACAGTCCCTATCCCAATGACAGATCTACCAAATCTGGATGTCCAGGGACAAGGCTGGGACATTAGTATCAGAAATAGAACTAAAACCCCCACAGGTGATTCTGATGCACAGGTAGGTTTGTGAACCAGTGGCTTAAATTCATTACGTCTTTGACTTCAGAAAACTGTATTACCAAAAGTACAAAGCAAGATGTAGCACGTTAGAAGAAAACATAGACAGTTTTTTCATAGAGTAAATTTTCGTAAAAACAGTGGATGTCCCTCAACCACTGACAGTTCTAGTGGTGATGTGCAGAAAAAGGCATTGCTCCTGAGCAAGAGTTACCCAACACAGAATTTGTTCAGTGGTATTTATGTTTTGTAATTAAAAGGCCTAGCTATTTAAAAACACCTGGAGCAGCTATGCATTTTACTCTAGAAGTACATATTTGTAAATGGTGCATTATTTTATTTCCTTTGAATCAAATTATATCTGATAATAGGCCCTATCTTGCCTGCCTCTCCTCTTAGGTCCTCCTTGAGCAGTCCTTTAGGAGCTCAGACTTTTGAGGAATAAAAACCTGGAAGAGAAATCTCTTTGGGAAAATCCTGCTTTCCCTCCTGCATCACAAATCTCCAGTGAGGCAAGGGAATATGAAGGTCTGGTTACTGCTTCTAACTTGGGGAGGAAAAAACAGCAAATTTAAAACACACATTATTTTCATAAATTATTCTGCAACCTCCTTTCTTATTTAAATTCTTTAGGAAAAAGCAGCTTAAGTTAAGTTAGTGCAAGTCCCCAACCCTCTTTTCGCATTGAAACAACTGTTTTTATAAAGGAATCTTAGATACTTCAAGTCTCCTTAAAGCATGCAGCTACACCCTTGGAGCAGAAACAGGCAATATCCTCATGACTAAGTACATGTCAGAGTCAGGAGTAAATGTTGATCATCTCATGGACCTATCACACTTGCCAAAGGCAGCAAAATAGAGGCTGTGGGGAGTTGGAATGAGAATTCTTTTTTTTTTTTTTTTCTTTTTTGTGACCGGTAAGGGGATCGCAACCCTTGGGCTTGGTGTCGCTCGCACCTCACTCAGCCAGTGAGCGCACCGGGAGCGCCGCTGCGCTCCCAGCGTGGCACTCTCCCTAGTGAGCCACGGGGTCGGCCCCGGAATGAGAATTCTGATCGAACTTCCATATCCATGTTTGGCTGCCACTTGACTGCCTGGGATCCACCGTGTGTTACTACATGCTCTTCAAGAAAACCTAGAGGTCTAGATGCATGGCAAACACAGAGATTCAACAATGCACACAACTACCATGTACACTGTTGGCAATTCTTGTTTCGCTTTACAATTTCCCCACTTAGTTTGCTTCAGTGAAGGATTGCCTAGTGCATGTTGGAGTCAAGGAGACCTGCATTCAAATTACAGTTTGACCATTCCCTTATCTGTGCCATCTTATCCTTTCTAAGCCTCAGTTTCTTTATGCAAAAACTATAGGTAATATCCACTGAGAAAGTTTATTGCTGTGAAGACCAAAGATGATGATGTATGTGACCAAATAGTGACAAATAAAAATTGTATATATTTAAGGTATACAACATGATGATTTGATATATGTATAAACTGTGAAATAATTACCACTATCAAACTAATTAACATATCTATTACTTCACATAGTTACCTTCTCTTTTGTTGTGACAAGAACATTCATGATCTCTCTTACAGAATCGAAAAAATATTTTTTAAAAAATAATTAAAAATACAGAATAATTTATTCGGTAAAAAACCTAAAACATATTTGTATATTTTTTTCTACTCCAGAGGACTGTTAGGGATTTGTATTGGGAACTGTTCAATTCAGCCCAAAAGATCCACATATTCTCAAACAACTGAGAAATAGAAAATATAAAATTTTCCATCTTGGGAATAATTTTTCCTTAATAATAGGCAACTTTTATTTTTACATGATACTTAGGTTCTAATAAGGTATTAAGAGTGGTAAAAGTAGCATTATGAATCATTGGTTATGACTAACAAGATGGCTTAACTGATATCACCATATTTGCTATCTAAATTTGTCAGAGTCTCAAATGTCTTCAGTTACTCAAATATATTCAGTTATTAAGAAGATTCCAGTTAAGGTTTAGACTACTTCAGGGAAATTATGTGCTAGCTAAAGCCCTTTTATAGAAATGATGACACAATTAACACAAATTTAGGAGAAATACTTCAGGAAGTAGGACTGGGCACAGACTTTATGAATATGACCCCAAATGCATGGGCAACCAAAGGAAATATAAACAAATGGGATTATATCAAAATAAAAAGCTTCTGCACAGCAAAAGGAACAATTAACAGAGTTAAAAGACGACCAACAGAGTGGGAGAAAATATTTGCAAAATATATATCTGACAAAGGATTAATATCCAGAATATACAAGGAACTGAAACAACTTTACAAAAAAAAACCAAGTAACTCAATTAAAAAATGGGCAAAAGTGCTAAATAGGCATTTCTTAAAGGAAGATATATGAATGGCCAACAGACACATGAAAAAATGCTCAATATCACTCAGCATTTGGGAAATGCAAATCAAAACCACACTGAGATACCATCTCACCCCAGTTAGGATGGCTATGATCCAAAAGACTGAGTGATAAATGCTGGTGAGGTTGCAGAGAAAAAGGAACTCTTGTACATTGTTGGTGGGACTGCAAAATGGTGTAGCCTCTATGGAAAATGGTATGGAGGTTCCTCAAACAATTGCAGATAGATCTACCATACGACCCAGCTATCCCACTGTTGGGAATATACCCAGAGGAATGGAAATCATCAAGTCGAAGGTATACCTGTTCCCCAATGTTCATCGCAGAGCTCTTTACAATAGCTAAGAGTTGCAACCAGCCCAAACGTCCATCATCAGACGAGTGGATATGGAAAATGTGGTACATCTACACAATGGAATACTACTCTGCTATAAAAAAGAATGAAATACTGCCATTTGGAACGACATGGATGGACCTAGAGACAATTATATTAAGTGAAACAAGTCAGGCACAGAAAGAGAAATATCACATGTTCTCACTTATTTGTGGGATCTAAAAATAAATAAATAAATACACAAACTGGCGGGGGGAGGGAAGAAGACAAAACAATTACAATTCCTTGAAGTTGATACGACAAGTGAACAGATATGAGGGAACAGATATGTTCGGAGGGAGGGGGGAGAGAGAGCAGGGAGGGAGGTTTTGGTAATGGGCCACAATAATCAACCACATTGTATATTGACAAAATAAAATAAAATTTTTTTAAAAATACAGAATAACATAATTAAGGAAATCAAAATTACCCATAATCCCACTTCTCAGATAAAGTACTATTCACATTTTGGTGGTTCTCCATGTTTACACACAGATGCACAGACATGCTTAAAAAATTGTCATCAAACTACATATGTAAATTTATGATTTTTTATAGCTCAGCTTATATGATGAACAATTTTTAATGTCATTTAAAAGTCATTTAGAAAACATGAAATAGTGGGAGAAAATAAAGATTTTATGTAGACATATTACTCAGAAATGATACTGAACAATTTTCCTGGCATTTGCGTCCAGACTCTTTTTTCTCATTATCTATTAAATAAAATTGGGATCATAATTTACACTTTTTATGACTCACGAAAACTGGATTAAACTGCTTTTTAACCTGCTTTTATTTACCTAGTAATATGTTGTGAATATTTCTCCATATCATCAAATCTACTTACACAGCAATGTTTTTAATGCCTACATGTCCATCTAATACTAATGTATATATATGTTTTTTCCAGTTTTTTCCTTTTACAAACTCTGTGACTATCACAATCTTATGTACACCTATTGTACTCAATTTTGTAGGACAGTGTTCTATGAATGCGATTTCTGAATTGTAGGTTTAGCAGTTCATACCACCACCATCAGTATGTGGAGAGGTTCTTTACAGCTATTAGAGAAAAGGTAGCCAATGCTATGTGTACTGACTTGGAAAAATTCTAATATACAATGTAAAATTAAAAAATAAAAGCAGTGGCATTATATAATCAACTTTTTATTTAAACATTATATATCTTCACACTTATGTATATATGGGTATAGATATGAATATGGGCATAGATATAAATAGAGATATAGTGCTGAGCACTGGGAATACAAAAATAAATGAAGCACATTTGCTAATTTAAGAGAACACAACGAACCGAAAGAAGAGTCAGAATACAAGTAACTTATACCGCCGAATGAATGTATATGCTGGAAGGCAGATTACTGGCAATATTGGGGAGCCCACAAAGTGAAAGGGCTGCTGGGTTGCTAGATAAAATAAGGATATTCAGTTAAATTTGAATGTAAACAATGATAAACAATGAATACGTTGTAGTATAATATATTCATTATATTAGCATATGCAATATTAGCATATTTATAATAAAAATTATTCATTCTTTATCTAAAATTGGAATTTAACTGGACATCCTGTATTTTTATTAGCTAAGTCTGGCAACCCTAGGCATGGCCAGAAACATGGTTTTTTCATCATAAGAGGAAATCATTTCTTAAGAACAAATTTACATCCACAAAGGTGACAAGAGACGGACATGTAAGCGAGATAGACTACTGCCAGACTTCCTGTTTAAATACCTGTGGTAGTCACAACATCTGCTGAGTGCCAGGCACTGTGCTAAATGCTATTCATGCATCATTTCACCTAATGCTCATAAGGCCCTAAGTAGTAGGCAGTATTCCTGATCATGAGGGAGGAAACTGAGGCATGAGGTAAACAACTTGCCCGAGATCACATGGCTTATAAGTGATGGGGCCAGAAACTGAATCCAGACATACTCACAGTTTGCTTTCTTTGTTCTGTTCTCCACTGCCTTTAAAATAGGAGCTATAGTTGCCAAGATGACCGAGAAATGTGATTAGATCCTTGAGGGAAAGTACGAGTATATGCTAGAAAAAGAGTGTGTGTGTGTGTGTGTGTGTGTGTGTGTGTGTGTGTGTGTGTGTGTGTGTGTGTGTGTGTGTATTACATATATGTACTAGTTATACACCCAGGCTTTGAAGCCGGACATCCTGGGTTCAAAGCCCCACCCTACCACAAAGGGCAAGTTAGTGCCAAGCATTGCAGATAATAGTATTACATATGTCTCTTGGGATTCATGGGAGGATTACATGATATGTATAAAGTATGTATAACAGAGGCCCTGCCTTATAGTAAGTTCCTAAGATATATATATATAAGTTATTATTATTTAAAATACATCAAATTACAAAACCAAGTGATAATCATGAAGAAATACTGTACAGGAGTTTAGAAGAGCCATCAGATATACTTCAGAAGGCTTGATGAGAAAGTAGGAGTAAGAACCATAACAGAAACCAGGAGCTTCCTGAAGTATAGGGTTGGAAAAAATGACCAATACATGTAAATTTTAGTAAGATGTGAATCTTCAACTCAAGGGCATTTATGACCACGGTCTATGTCCTGGTCTGAAATTAAAGGTGCTTCTTAGCAAGTAGTCTTATCCAAAGAGAGAGAGGCAGTACTTCAGCAATCTCTTATTCTTATGGATATCTTATCCTTCCTTCCTGACCACCAGGCGATCTTCATAACCTGCTTGCAATAACAGGCACAGAGGAGTAAATGGTTAACAGCTGCATGAAATGGATGGAAATGTACCATTTCAAAAGGTTGAGAAAGAAATCAATTTAAGTGATTTGGTTAAACCCACCTCATCCTTTCTGTTGATATGTTGAGAATTATATATTGAACATTATTTTTCCTCCTAAGGAGCTGCTGTTTTACTCAAGCTGAGCCTGCATTTAGTTGAAAGTATAAGGGAACTCCCCACTACAGAGTCTGTATTAGTAATGTAAAATTGACTATATACAGAAGTATATAGTTGAATAAACATGTTGCATTCCATTTTAGAAGGTATGATTTGGCTAAACATATTGAGAAATTTTTACGTAGGTGTAAATGTTAAAACTTGATATTTGGCAAACTTTCGGTTAGTTGTTAAGATAGAAATCATCTTGAAGGATCTGAGGAAAATAAAATGACTATTTTAGAGGTAGAGTTTTTATTCGTAATACTATGTCTTAACACCATGAAAAACAGAAAGAAACCCCAACTGGTATTAAGCTCTGGATCTTCTCTTTTAGGGCCTTCATGATGTTCCCCACATTTTCCTGTCTCTTTTTTTGTTGTTTCCAAATTTTTCCCTAAAAGGAATGGCCTTGCTTGCTTTCTCTACATTGTCTTTCAATAGTACTAGCTGAGAATATGGAGATATGGGTAGTATACCTAATAGGCCAAACCTGAGAATACTGGTGTGATGCCCAGCTCATCTCACACAGCCGTGCCCTGCCCAGTTCTGATGATAGGCAATCCTCTAATGACTAGGTCACTCATCGCCCAGCCACAGCTGAATGGACAGGGTGTGTGCTTGACCCAAAGGATGCCAACCCAGAGGCAGCCAGTAACCAACAATGTGGTTTACTCAAAGAGGCGAACTAAGTCTATCAAATTCTCTCAGGAATTTTTTGTTGACAAGCAGTCCAAATGAGTCAACTATCAGTGAAAGGTGAAGCTAATTGATTATGACGTAAAGAGGACCAGTGGGTCCATCATGAGTCACGTGCAAGTCAATGTCGCTGGGGAGCAAAAACTAAGAGCAAGTAGAAACTATGAGGTAGAGCGAATCTCGTTTATAAATTAATGGTTAAAGACAGTGGTGGGTAGAGAGAAGAGAAAGAAGTAGCACAAAGAGAAAAGATTTTTTTTATTGGTTATGAATATTCATGGAGTACAAAGCTGATTGTCACCACTCGTGCTTGAGATGTGATGGCCCGACCATACTGGCAGCATGCCCTTTAACGGGAAAACTTTGGAGTAAACATTCTGCTCGTTAGATTTCACTCCTCCTGATATCTGATGCAGGCTTTTCTGAGTTCCTGTACACATATGTCCCATTTCCTGAAGTAGCTCGAATAATTCTCTATTCCCGCAATGAGGTTTCCTTACAAACAAAATGTTTGCTCAATGAGCAGAGGGACCATTTTGTCTTCCTCACTAACATATACTTAGTAACTATCTCTGGGCCTGGAACAGAGTAGATCTCCAGTTAATATTTGTGGACTGAATGAATGAATGTATAAATGAACAGTGAAAATGACTGAACTTCTTTAATTGCATCTAATGGGAGGAACCCTAACTTCCACAGCTTCCCAGCAACTATGGATATTAGAATTGTACTCAAGACCTGCCTGACTTTTTAATTTTGTTTCCTAGTCAAACCTTTAACAAACTCCCTAAGTGGGGCAAGTTTTCAGATTCCTCTTTAACTTTGTAAATGCTATTACCACTTTCTGGAAAGCCTTCTTTCACCCCAGCCCTTGACTAAAATCCCTGCTCCCCACCATGTTTACTTTCATATCTCCCTAGTTCAGTTTCTCTCCAAAAGGGTGAGAGAATTAGGTGCTTTCACCTCCTGCTGTCCACACACCTCCATATACAATTTTGTACTCTACTTTATTCAATATTATATTATAAAGCATTTTCCTATATCACTAAAAATTTTCATGAATGTCAGCTTTAATGACTAAACAATAAACTATCATGTTGATACTATATTATCTTACATTCCATACCCTTGTTCCTTTGCTGGATATTTTGATTATTTCCTTTAGTTTCGTTTCATTCCGTTTTGCTCTTGTAACAAACCACAGTGACTTTCTCTCTATTATAGAAACCTTGTATACGTTTTTCATTTACTTCTTAGGATAGCTCACTAGAGTTAGAATTGCTAAACCAGAAGGCAGGGTTACTTCTAAAACTCCTAAAATATATTGCCAAATTGCTTTCTTGAAATGTTGTAAGGGGTAAGGGGATTTCACATTCCATAGCATCAGCAATAGGAGTGTCTATCTTCTGTAACACAACTGAATTGTGATTTGTCGATTTTAAGATCCTTACTATTTTAAAACAGGCAAAGGGGGTATATCGTTTAATTTGCATTGCTTTTTTTCCAAGTGAGGTTAAACATTTATATGTGTGTGTATCTATTTGTCATTTGAATTTTCTATTTTGTGATTAGATGCTAATAGCTTTTGTCTGTTTTCTATTGGAATGTTACTGTTTTTCTTATTGAGTTGTAGGATTGTCTTAAAAATATGGATAAATATATTTGAGCAGATGTTTTCTTCAGTTTATTGCTTGTATGAGGCTTGTTTTACTTCAGTGGTTTTAACTTTTTGTGTAGTCAAATCTTTCATCTTTTATGTGATTTCTTTCATCTATTTTATGCTTAAAAACTTATCTTCCATCAAGGTGCTAGATAACTATTAATCTATTTTTTTGTAGATTTTATCCTATATTTTATCCTGAGTGCGATTAAAAAGAAAAAAGAAAAAAGAAAACCTTTAAAAGTAGATATAAAAAGTATAAGAGTTTAAGCACTAGTATAGGACATATTGAACACTCCTCAAATAATTAAAACTCATGTCTCAAAGGCCTTGGTCTGGCCATAATACTGACCCTGTGTAACTCAGATAATATTTGTGTCAACATCTTTCAGAAAGCCACAAAAATACTACTATAAATGGGCACACAGACCCAATACCAAGGTACAGTGATCCCTCTCCTCTTTGTTACAGTGACCATTGTCAAGGTCATTGATTTTCAACTTCTTATTCCAATAATACACTCTATGACCAATTTATAACCCACTGCCATGAAAGGGCTCAATTTTGCTGAGACCCAAACATTCTCTTGAGGAAATAAAGCATCTTAATAATTCAAAACTTTCAAAACAACTTTAAATGGCACAGCTCTTACTCTGCTCTTTCTCTCCTCAATAAACAAACACAGAAAAATATAACTGAGAATAATGTTTATTTAGAAAAAATGGTGAATCAAATCCTAATTTCTATTTTTAAAAGGTAAATATTTGCAGATTATGGAACATAGACTATTATTAATAACAAATTATTTATGGCCCAACAATTTGATATGACAACAGTTGTGAACCATACAGAAAAACAAATCACTATGAGGATGAGAGCACGAATCAGGGGTCAGTGTTGGGGCTGATATATTTTTAGGGGCAATGAAAATAATTGAGAAGTTCAGATAAAGCCAGCATCAACCTCCTGGGCTATGATAGAGGATCAATTACCTTTTCAGTGTCAGCAGTAAAAGTGAGTTTTTACAAGGTACCATTATGCAGTGCCTTTTGTGATACAAAACACCACTGATTGTTACTTCCTTTGTTCAACCCTCTTGTAGAGAATTCACATTACATGAAATTGCTATTGTGTGAACTTCCTGGTTCTGAGCGAGTGGGTGAACAGTATGTTTCTATGTATTCATAAAGAGGAGCCTCATTCTCAGAGGCTTTGCATCCCTGTGAGCTTGAGTGCCTGAGAGTAATAAGCAAGATAACAATGGTGCCATGTGGTGAGCTTGCAGTGAGTGCCATGCACTGATCTAAGTGCTTTATGCACATTCTCCCTACTTCTTATAATCATCCTCAGGCTGACATTATTGTTGCCACTTTGCAGATGAGTATGCTCGAGCTCAGAAAGTGAAGAAATGGTAGAAAGGTGCACGAAGTCAAATTTGGAAGAGCCAGAATTCAAACCTAGCTGTCTCATTGCACTAACCATGTGGCTTCATAACAATTTTACAGTTTACAATTTTGCTGGTATACAGACAGAGCTTTTTAATATCATTATAGCTCTATAAATGAGGAAACTAAGTCTTAGAAAAGTGAAAAGAGTGTGGTGCAAATAGGCATCTACTCCAAGGGGCCCAGTGGGTGTCCTTTGTGGACCCAATCTGATAGTGCTTAGAATTAGGGGGATGAATGGGTTCTTACAAATCATCTAAACCAATCTCTCCCCTAGATCTCTCTGTATCATACTTTAAGGCCCTTACAGCATCTTTATCAAATGATTCATACTTTTCTGCTTAAAGTTCAGTGTAAGAGAAGTCAGCTTTTCCCTTAATTGTTATCATTATAATGTCATTGTACAGGTGGAGCCACATAGTTCTCACCCTAATTCTATATTCTCTTTTATCCCCTAATTGCTTTTAGGGCTTCCCAAAATTCTGCCCTTAACACCTATTAGCCTAGGCCTGGAATTCAATCCTCTTATGCTTAGTTCTCCAAATACTTGGCCCAATAAGCAGTGTATTATTTGTAAGGAGGAGCATAAGGCAACCCTTTTAAAGTTAGAAATCATTTTCCTTCCAGTTATATCAGGCAATATACCAGATGCTTAGGTATCTGAGCCCTTGGCATCCCAGATCCTTCACTGCTGCAGTTGGTTCTGTGTCCTGCTAATGTAGGGCACAGGGTTATATGCTCCCTTACCATAAGGACAGCCAAAAAAGGCCACAGCAGGATGAAGGTTGGAGAATCTGAAAGGTTCACAGACTTATCCATATCAGCCTAATATGACAGACAGACTTATGCTCAAATGCATGTAAATGTATAAGTCAAGTTTCTCCTACTGTAATTTTAGACTCTTCCTTTTAGTTCTGACTCAGGATGAAAGAATAAAAAGTGCTGATCACTTTTTCTGTCACAGCTCTTCTGATTTTTTATGACAGTACTTCTTCATACATTCTTGTATTGGGGAAAGAAATGGAAAAACAAAGGTAAATGAGACATGGTCCTGATCCTCTAGGAGCTATTATTCTAGATAGTGAAAGAGCACTGTGAGCCAAATATGATAGTATCAATAAGGTGAGGGCCCTGCCCAAGACAGCCTGCAGGCTTTCAGAGCAGTCTCTTTGCTGGGGAATTGGAAAACTCAATAAAGTGTGAGTCACTTTTACTGTTACCTCTAATAGAAGGGACTCATATTCCTTTAACCTGGGAACTTCAGGCACTGCATAGAAGTATTTACAATCATAGCCATCATTATCACTGTCTAAAAGATTTACTGTCTTTGGTACTGGGCTGGGACTAGAGGGAAGTAAGTAAGTCGATCATGTTGGTGCAAAATTTAAAGGGACACCAAAAACTCAGTAATTAAGACAATTTTTAATACAATATTTTAGAAAATAAAATTAGTGCAAAAAAATTCATAATGAACAAAATATCAAAATTTTAAAGACAGGATTAGTCTAGTATTGGTCTCAGATACTGTGAGATTTCATAGAGGTCCAAGGTTTTGTCTGTTGCCTTTGAGTGGCATAGTCTAGTTGAAGTGATCTGAAAGGAACTTTATATAAACAAAATGCTTATTTTATTTTCGCTCTATTGATTACATGCAAGAGATCTGACCTAAGCTCCAGGAAGGGGACAGAGTGGGAGGTTGCTAGCTGATTTTCATTATACAAAAAAAGTCATATGGAAATTATCAAGGAAATTCAATACAGTGAGCCCTAGTAGACCCCATTAGAGAGTGAATCCAGACTGTTATTCTAGATCCAAGGAACCTCTAGGCATTGCAGCAACAAAATTTCATAGAGCTTCCACTTTGGTGTGCTCTATAATTAGCAGACACAGCTACAGCTACCCTCCACATGTCTTCATCTTTTTCTTATGCTACCAGCTGATAATATTGTTTTCTGCCTTTTTATTCACGTTATTCACTTTCCACAGGAAAATTCAACTTGCCTGCTATTTTTTTGTTTTGTTTTGTTTTGTTTTGAGCCCTACCATACATGTCATGGTGGCAGGGTGAGGCACCCAATCCTGGTCCAATGGTCTTGGCTGTTTTGGCTAGGGAGGGGACAGAATTGGGTTTGAATCAAGTGGAACAAATGGGAAGGGGCAGTTGCAGCTGAGGTGGTTTTCCTTAGAACAGGATGTACATGAAACACCTCCCTCCAAAACAACAGCATTGCAGATTAGCAATTAAAAATGTCAAGGAAGCAGAACAAATAGCAAGTGCTAATGGAGTTCAGAGAGAAGGGAGATCACCAAGGGCCAGCGTGTGCTAATTATATGCTATAAGAGCCTGCAATTATAAACCCATAGATATGCAAATAAATGCTGATGGCTCAGCAAATGAGATTACAAAGCCATTTATCTATGGCCCCTGATAAGTGGACAGCAAAATAAATGATTTGTTTATAAATTCACTGAGAGATTGCACTAATATCTCCAACTACTTTACCCCCCTTCTGGGGGCATCCACAGAATGAAGAGAGCCAGTAGGCACCTTGGACTGAATTTCCATATTCATTACCTTCTGACCTAGGTGACTCTGGAGGCTTATAATAGGATAAAAAGGCCTTTTCACTTGTGACTGGCTAATTCACACTGCGGAAAGTCATTTTCCCACGGCATTTCTTCACTGACTAAATGGGAAGTGATGGTGGCATCTGTTTCTGTCACCCAGAGCCTAGTGACAGCTCATAAATTGGCATTTTTTTGTTTGTCCGGCAGAGAGGTCACAGAGAAGATAACTTCAGGGAATGCTGACTGCTAATGTTAGGCCTCTGAAACGCAGGGCTGAGAAGTCTTCCAGGAACACTTCACCTGGGGGCTGCCTCTTGCAGGAACTGTAGGCAGGCATTGAGGTGGCCAAACTCAAACATACCTGAAGCTCATTGCTCTGAAGGCTGTGGGCATATGAATCATGTGTGCACACACAGTATTTAAAGCTTGTCAGTTCCTAGCTGGCAATGTTTGGGTTTCCATCCTTCTGTATAACCTGAGAATTAATGATGGCCTAAAAAATATAAAACTAGTTAGGAGATTCAGAATAATTTACAGCTTTCTTGAAAGAAGAGCCAGAGACATATTTTATTTGTCTCAATAGAGAATGATAAAAAAGTATTCATTCATTCAAAAAAACATTTATTAAGTAGTTACTATGTGCCATTTCTGTGTTCAGCTATAGCTTATGTAGTAGTTCCTGTATATTATACTTTGTCCTACATAATATATAACAGACATCTAGAATTATAATGAAGCTGTTAGAAATTTTTAGATGTGAACTCCATTTTTATGCCACTTGAAAGGAGATTTTCAATGGCATTTTTTATTTTGTTATTTAGTTGCAAAAAAACTTTGTCAATATTGCAAGAAGGCTTTGTCGAGTTTCTCAACTATGTGTTTTGGTATTTTTTCACCTACCTATCTTCTGAGATATCAAGTGTTCTCACAATAAAGAAAATAAACTGGGTTTGATATGTCTACTCTTTAGCCAGTGACTGAACAAAATAACAAGTACATAAACAGGGAAGGAATGGAAGACTAAATAACAGGAAAAATGAACCTGCAATATCAATAACTGCATTGATAAGACTTTGAATGATGAGTAATTGGGCTTAGACAAGTATTCAATCCAATATGAAGCAGTTCTGAAAGTGACTGTAAGCAAAGAAATAAAGGCCTCCTTTTACAGTCCAAGGTATTGAAGCCTGACCCAAGCACCAAATCTGCTAAATACGTGAATTAAATACAGTTTTTCTGTGGTTTCCATGGAGGGTTGGTTCCAAGACAACCCCCACTCAGCTCCCCATGGATACCAAAATCCGCAGATGCTTATATAAAATAGCATAGTATTTGCATATAACCTATACACATCCTCCCTTATACTTTAATCACTAGATTACTTACAATACTTACTCTAATACCTACACATCACTTCTTTCTTATGGATTCAATATAGTGCTGAGCTGGTTGCAAATTCAAGTTTTGTTCCTTAGAACTTTGTGAATTTTTTTCCAAATGTTTTTGATCCACAGTTGGTTGAATCCCAGATGCAGAATCCATGGATGCAAAGGACTGATTGTAATAATATCAAATCCATAAAATGGTTCCAAAATGGTATAGGTAAAAAGTTCAACACTGGACAAAGTACAGGCCCTCATTTTCATTGTCTTGAATTTATTGCTGTGTTCAGAGAGCAAAATATTTTCCCTTAACTCAGTTGAATACAATATAATTAGAAATTTTTAAAGAATGTGAATTAGCCAGCTTTGATTCTTAAAATTTGTCTCAAAATATGGTGCTACTGAAGTAAAAGTACTGGGAGAAAATTGGTAACATTTTCTAGGACTGTAGAGTCAACATGAGACTGAGAAAATTGAATTAGCCCTCCTAGGCAGAAAATACAATGTTATTGAAATGACATCATCATGAAACTGTTTTATGACCCAAAAGAAATCCTGGATTTCTTTTTTCTAAGGTCCTATGCTGGCAGTTTAGATCAGCTACAATTTTGTAGGTAGTAATATTTTTAAATAAAGATGCAGTGAGTTCTCTAAACAGTCATAGGCTCTAAATTGCATAGTACGATTTATTCTTTATGTTTTCCTGTATATACAAAATATAAAATATATTCTGTAAAATATTCTGTAAAATATATTCTTTATATTTTCCTATATATACAAAAGGTTTTAGATGAACTACATACATAATTAAATGTATTAGCACTGATGGTAGGCCCTATCTATAATTATTTATTGGTATTATTAGACTTGCAGTCCTAAATTTTGTAGGAGTATATCTGTTAATATTAGGTCCTTTTTATATAACAACAACAACAAAATGGCACTAGCTTAAACAAGACAGTTTATTTTTATCCTACATAGAAGAAAGCCAGAGGTAGGAAGTCCAGAGGTGGTCTAGTGTCACCCTATATCATCAGTGACACAGGCTCTACCTTTATGCTCCACTATCTGTATCATTTGCCTTTATCCACAAGGTTGCCTTCATGGTCCAAGATAATGGTTGAAGCTCCAGCCATCATGTCTGGGTTCCAGGTCAGCAGAGGGAGGAAGTGGTAGAGAGCAAAATTGCAGGGGTCCCAGCTAAATCAACTATGTTACAAGCAGCCATCCCAGGAGTCCCACAAAACCCTGCTGCTCACATCCTGTTGGACCGAACATTTTAAGGGGGCCACATCTACCCAATGAGAGGATAAGAAATCAAGTCTTTATTCTAGGAAAACTGACCAGTGGAAAACTGGGTTTCTATTAATAAGAAATAAGGAGTAAATGGCAATGTTTTGTATTTTTACTTTTGTGTAAGGTAAAATGCTACTAGTGGCCCAGTTGTTCATTGTGTGTGCTAACCATGCATATCTTTCTCTTCCTCTTGTGTCACCAGGCCTCCGGAACCTGTTTACAGCACTGTGAACAAACTGTGTGATAAGCCTGCTTCTCCCAGGCACTATTCCCCTGTTGAGTGTGACAAAAGCTTCCTTCTCTCAGCTCCCTATCCCCACTACCACCTAGGCCTGCTCCCCGACTCTGAGATGACCAGGTACTGCATGTGCTTCCTCACTTCATCTTCTCGAACTGCATGTGCTGCCACAGGATGAATGAACGGTGGAATCCGCCTCTGCTCACTCCTCTTGCACTCAGCATCTTCCTAATGTGGAGAGATGTTCTACTCCCCTGGTGCGATGGGAGACATTAAGAGCATTGCCCTCTTATCCCCCCACCCCCCGGTGTGATCACAGAGCACCCAGACCTGATCACATGATGCTCCACACATGCTTGGTTCCCATTCTTTTAATAAGGTATTAATTATGTTTTTTCCAGAAGAATTAATTTTGGAATTTAAATAGCACCATTTCCCTTATACAGAAGGATAAAAGAGAACATGTATTGAATATTTTTTGAATAATATTTAATAAGTGCTTACTATGCTCCAGGCATAATATAGCCTAAGAAATACAAGTAGGTACTATTATTGCCATTTAATATTTTAACTAAAATATTAAATTGGTATCACTATCTAACTAGCTTATTGAGGTATTAAGCAACTTGTCTAAAACTACAGAATTAGTTGGTTTTATCTAACCACAATGAACGTAAACTTGACATTTACACTATGTTATCATGTTAAAGTATTTACATATGAGGGTACTTCAAAAAGTTAGTGAAATAATAGAATTGAAAAGATAGTACTGATATTTCCTGAACTTTTTGAAGTATGTTCTCTTATTTAATTACTCCCATTTTATATAAAGAAACAGCTTCAAAGAGGTTAAGTCATTGCCATCAGTAGGATCTTGCCAATAAATGCAGAGTCCATATTTGACCTTAGAATGTTTGGAGTCTTTCCACAACAAATTTGTAAAAGAATCCTTCTAAATCTAAGGGTTGGACACAATTCTGCATTAATATTCTGAAGAATATGGGTGATGAATAATAAAGAAAAAAACATCTTCACATAGCAGCCAGAGTCACAGAGAGAGGAAAGTAAGAAAAATAGAACTCAGTGTTCCATAAGGTACTTCAGTTCAATCTAAATTGAGATCCCAATTTTAATGTTTCCACATATAATAGGGTGCTTATATAGTTATGTTTTGAGATAGAATATCTTTATAATATTGCTAGGGCTGAGAAAACAGATTTTTAGAATGACTCAGTGTGAAAATGAATATATCAACGGGGACTCAAAACATCATCTTTATTTTTTAACATTTTCAAAGAGATAAGTTTAGCAATCAATTATTGGTGTTTCTAGGAAAGTTAAATAATGAATTTTAAATTATATCTAACATTTCTAGAAATAAATGAGAAAACATATTTCTGACTATGTAATCATCTGGGAAATTTTCACTGATTTGCAACAATTAAAGCCTAATAGTATTTCAGAGTGCTTTATAAATATAAAAATTATAAATGCTTTATAAATATTAAATATAAATATTATAAATATATATAAATATAAATATCATAAAAACGATTTCTTGATACAGTGAACTATATATGATTTTGAAGAGAGCAAAGTCACCATATTCAAAGGGAGCTGAGAAGGTGCATACACCCACAATAACGACCTTATTGTAATTATGCATCTGTAGTCAGCCACATAAGGGCAGCTAACATTTATTGAGGTCTTCCTCTGTGCCAGGCATTTTGCTAAGCACTTATAAATTATTTCTTTTTATCCTTATCATCTTATTTTACAAATGAGTAAATGAAGATTTGAACAGTTACCTGACTTGCCCAAGATCATTCGCTAATAAGTGGCAGAGCTGGGATTCAAACCAAGGTGACGACTGACTTGGTAAACCATGAGCCCCTGAGCGGCATAGGCATGATGGCAGAGACATTTTTGCTCACTGGAAAAATTATCTATCCATTTCTCTTTCTCTGTCCATTCTCTGTCTTTGTGCTGACTTCATCTGCCTTCCTCTGACTCAGTGTCAGTAAATTTTTTTTAACCCATGCTCTTTTGATGAACATAAAAGTTACATTGGTTTCCTTCTACTCCACTGGGGATTTTGAAGCAGTTTCAAAATCCTTATGTGTGGACCCCCCAGGTATAATTATTTTCAGTTTACTTTCTGTAATCTGCATTATGAAGACCACTATTAGGGTTTCTCTTCTCATTTTTCAAATTAAAAAAAAATACAGTATAATGTTGATTGTTTTTTTTTTTTTTTTTTCCAATTACACACCCTCAGCAACTCTGATATGCACCAGTCCTCATCCCCACCCACCATACCCCCTTTGGGAATTCTGTTTTCTATTTATTCTAATTCTGTTCCCTTCTTTCCCCCCTTCTTTCTTTCCTTTTTCTATTACCTTATCCTTCATCTTATTCTTCTAAAAGTCATACACAAATACATGCACACACACACCCATTTTAGTGGCCTTGTCACCAGCACACTGATACCGAAAATCTTGATTCCACTTCACTTTGCTCTTTCTCCATACTTTTCCAGGTCAGTAAATGGCCCATGCATCTACCCCATTGCTGATGCCAAAAACAACCCTCACATCCACTGTCCAGTCCTGTTGACTCTATCTCCAAAATATGTCTCAAATCTATTCACTCCCTCTGCTTCTGTTTTTATCACTTTAATCCAAGCCTGCATCCTCTCTTTCTACAGTAGCCTCCTGATTGCTATCACCACTTCTACTGTTGTCCTCCCGGCTGATTGTCAAAGCTGCCAAAATGATCTGTTAAAAACACAGATCAGAATTCACCTCTCTACTTTTGCATTAGGATAAAATGCAAAGTCATTCACATGGCACCCAGGCTCTGCATGATCTAGCCCCTGCCTGCCTCTTAAACGTCTCATTTCACTCTTCCTTTTGCTGACCACACTATTCACATTGGCCTTTTTTTTTAATTGACAAAATGCACTTAATTTATTTCTGTTTCAAGCACTTCATACATGCTTTTCCCTCAGATGGAAAAGCTCTTCATATACTTCGCCTGATTAACTTCTGGTCATCTTAGATCTAAGCTTAATTTGCAGTTCCCCGGAGCAGCTCTCTGAAAGAGAAAATCAGGTTTCCTATTGCAAGGGTATATTCTCCCTCTCTCTTTTTTCCATAAGATACAGGCAATTTATAATTATGTGTTTATGTGATTTTAAACTAAATGCCTGTCTCACACTCTACGCTGTAAGCTATGGCTCAAGCTGTGCTTTTCTCAGTTCTCAGTAGGTGCATAAAACTACTCTATGAATGAATAAATCCATGCATGGAAACAAATAACAATAACTAGAACTCATTTTGTCTATCGCTCTCACCTTAAATTATTTTGATGGTCAGTGTCAGTATTATACATTCATTAGGTAACAGTTCTTCATTATTTACTTCCTGTTCAATAGAAATACCTCTCCAAGCAGATATTTCTTGAAATGCAGCCAATAATTTAGGGGAAAAGTTCAAGAATACAGGTTCCAATTTTGACACCATCACTTGCTTTTTCCACTGTTTCCTTAAATAGCTCATAGAATCTCAGAGGTAGATGAGAAATTAGATAGACAAGTCCTTATCCAACCCTCGTAATGATAAGGAGTCCAATTCACTGTCTCCATGGGTCTATGTCTAATTTCTTCTTGTGGTAAAATAAAAATATTTTGAGATCTTCTGCCCTAAAAAGGATACTGTGTTATAAGAATTTATCTATTAATTCATTCAGCGATTTGTCAAGCACCAACAAAGGGCAAGATACTATACTAATACAAATTGTTACAAAGGTGCAAGCTGAAAAAGCCAACTAAAAATGTTAAGGAAATACCTGATCTTTAAGTTGCAATATGTGATGTTGTATATTTTTCCAGGGCCCTTGATAATTGTCCACAGTCTGTTCCAGAAGCATGCACATATTAATACAGCAATTGCTACCTCACATTAGGATATGAGCTAGCTCTGGGAAAGTTAGCATGCAAAACCACACTTAAATTTGCAGCAGGTTAATTCCTAATCAGCATTCAGAAGAATAGAGTTGAGTCAGCAAAAGCAACAAGAGGCGGTCTTCTGTATTGTCTGAGTTTCTCAGCTCTTTGAATTGATGGAAAACATCCACCGATGAATTAGTTGTATAAACAATTTACTTCTCCAATTTTCATCTAAAAGAAAACAGAGAAGTTATAAGTTTTTCTGAGGAAACACTTTAAATTGCTTGGCACAGTGCCTAGGGCTACAGATTATGTTTAGAGTAATTTACTTTTCCGACTATGAAAATGTGAGAAATGGGCAGAGCCTGGAATCAAGCTAAAATTTGCACCTCTATGAAAAACAAATGGGATTGGTATGTACTGCTTATCCAGTACATCTCCTTTTCTTTTAAAAAAAAAAAAAAGTAATTTTTGATGTTATAATGGTTTTTCTACTTTGGGAGAATAATTTATTCAGCTTTTGATATTCCTAGGGTAAGGAGAATAGTATTGGGTTTTTGTTTTTGTTTTTGTTTTTGTTTTCCTCAAATGGCTTATTTTCATTTGTCCTTTTACATAGATGGTCTAAATTATTATTTTGCAGTTGAAAAACAGAGACTGAAATAAACAGATGCAAGCTAATTAAAATGTGTTGGCAGATTTTGGATAAATTGACCCTAAAGCACAATAAGACCATAAAACTTCACTTGTTGGCGAGTATGTATTCATGGGACTTCTACTGGGTACCAGGCATTATCCTGGATGCTAGGTATTCAAAGTAGAATAAGACATGATCTCTCCCCTTAAGCAGCTAACAGACATATACATGAAGAATTATGTGCTATGTGATACATATCTGCTGAAGGGCCCCACTATCTCTAATGTACCTAATATCTAGGAAACGAAGAGGAAAACTTTAGACAATTTAATTTGAGTTCATTTTAGCAAGGAAGGACGAACCAGGTAGCACTCAGAAACAGAAGAGGTTTAGAGAACTCCAGCCAGTAATGTGAGCAGCAAGCTTTTACACAACAAACACAGAAGCAAAGTAAAAACAATCACCTAATGGGCTATAGCTAGTCATTTGCCTTATTTGGGCTTAGTGTGATGAATTGGCTGCCTGTGACTGGCTGAAACTTGGTTGTTTGTTATATTCCTAAGTTAGGTTTCGGTTTGCTTAAGTATTAAGTTATATTGCAGTTTGTTATGTAGGAACTCAAAGCATGGAGACAGCCTCAGGCTAATGGCTTCCTGCTTATTTAATTTAACATAACTAAAATCTAGTACAAGAGGCAATAATGGAAGCAAGCATAATCTTAGAATTTCCCTTCTGCAGAGGTGTGAACATACATACAGGAAGGTCTCCCGTCCACACCTTGTTTCACCAATTCCTAATCACTTATAAGAAGCATTATCTACGAAAAACATAATCTTGCCTTTTCATAGGTTTATCTGCTGTTCCTGCTTCTAACTATTCTCTGCAAAGCTCAGAGAATCCCGATCTATAATTTACTGTCTTTGTAGAAATCAGAGAGATGGCAGCCTCAAGCCACTCTTAAGTTTTGGGACACAGAGTAAGATCTTTATCTCACAAGACCTCAATCACATGACAAAATTACAGTGCTTTCACTCCTTGAAAAATAACAGGGCCTTTATTTACCTGGGCCTTGAATATTTCAATTATCTCAAAATATGTAAATTTGAAATCAGCTATAACTTCCAGACATAGTCTAGAGTAGGAATGCATGTGAGTCTGTAAAGGTAAGCAGAGGAAGAATCACCTAGCTCTGTCTCTGTTTTTCTTGGAACTATCAGGAAGACACTGAGTTCATCAGTTGAATTAGGGAAGAAATGAGTCACAAGTAAAAGAAATAGCACAAAGATAAGACTTGTGATGTATAAAAACACAGTGCATTCTGAGACTACCAGTAGTTCTGTGTGGCTAAGGGTTACTGGATGGGTGATAAGATTGGAGATACAGGCAGCTGCAGATCACAAAGGGCCTTTCTTGCTGAGCTCAGGATTTCAGACTTCATCCTGTAAGCAGTGGGGAACTACTGAAGAGTGTTTTAAAGCTAAGCAAAGACACGATCTGATTTATGTTTCTAGAAAGATCACTCTGTCAGCTGTGTGGAAGGTGTTTGAAGGCAGGGAGACTAGTTATTATATCACAGAGCAGGGTTGAAATCCTGGAGAACTGAACTGAGACTATGGAGATAGAAAGGTGCAAAGGGATTGAGAATTATTAATCCAATAGAACAGGTAGTACTGGGTGACTGATTCAATAGAAGAATTTTCTATCTCGGGGTATTCACTACATAGTGATTCCATCACATCCTCTTAGAGTGAGCATTCTTGTCCACAATCAATACTCACACTTTTTTCTTTTTTGGACCGGTAAGGGGATCACAATCCTCGGCACAGGGTGGCCTGCACCGTGCTCAGCCAGCGAGCGGACCGGCCATCCCTATATAGGATCCGAACCCTCAGCCTCCGCGCTCCTAGCGCCGCACTCTCCCGAGTGAGCCACGGGGGCCGGCCCAATACTCTTACATTTAAACATAAAACTCTTCAGAAGGCAATGGAACAGAAGGGAGGCAAAGTATACCAGAAGGTCTCTTGTTTGAGGTTTGGCAGTGTGACGTCATCGAGGAACTGAGGATTCTGCCCAAACTATGTAAATTTGAAGACTCCCTTTTGTCTATACTAATCACATACGTCTGAGCTAAACACTTTACCTCCCTAACAGCCTCGATTTGCTCTTAGCATTTCTGTGCTGTTCCCCTTATAGGATTGGTGTGAGGATCAGGGGAAATGGAGCAAATGAATTTGCATCCAGGCACTATCCACATTGGCCGTTATTAATTGTGTCTATACCCTTATTCTATTTTAAAGCCTTGAGCTCATGGATATTTATTTTTATTGCGATCACAAATCAGGTGAAAAATGTTTATCAGCATAGGTAAATATCTTGAGGCCATAAGAAAGCTATTGAGGCTAAGTCCTTCTAACATTCTTAACAGCCATTTTTCTTGTCATCATAGGCAAAATCATGTGCTTTCTCTTTTATTATTACATTTATAGGATCCCTGTAAAAGGTGGTGTTTTTCTAAACCCAGGTGTGACTTCATCCTTATATGAGAGAATTTTTTTTTTTTTTAATCTACTCTCGTGGTGTTTCTATCCCACATGTACCTTCTTAGGAATGTGGACAAAATAATAGCTACTCTGTGGAGCACAGATTAGCTACACTTTACATACACACCCTATCATTTCTAATAATCCCGACAATTTTGCAAAGTGTGTGTTTTGATCTAGTAAGTGGAAGGATCCGGGCACCCCTGGACTCTACCTACGGCATTCCCACAACCAAGTTCATGTTCTTACAGAGCTTCACTCTGCTCCCTCTGCACACCACAGCTTCTTGCTCAGCCCCCCACATCTCACATACTCTGCCACGAATCCGGGAATCCTGAAAGGAAATGGGAGCCTTGTTCACACGATTTAATCTGAGAAATAGTGCCATTAAAAAGAGAAAGAAGATGCTTAACAAATCATTGACTCTCTTATGCCCTTAAAAAGCTGATGCAATCTTAAAGAATTCTTAATTTCATTTTTAATTGAAACCAAGAGAGGAAGCCCTCTGGGCATGGCTCATAAGGCACAGCCTTATGAGTTTATGCAGCAACTTCTTCAAAGGCCTTCTCTGTCTTTTGAAGTAGGTGATCACTAAACCTAATTTGAATTAAGGAAAATAAAGAAGGATTAATTGACTCCCACAAAGTCACAGAGGCCACTCTTGCCACACTTGGTTTTATAGCCTGTTCCCTCCGCAATGCTAGGGTTCACATTGAAAGAAACACCCCTTGCTTTTAAATTAATGCATTCTCTAAATAGACACTTTAATACATATATATATATATATATATATATATATATATATATAAATGTAACTCACTGTTATCCCACCCGACACTTTTTTGGGGGGAGGGGTTGGGGGGAGAGGTTCTTTCATTAAGAATTCAAGATTTTTTTTTTTAAAGCACACTTAAAATTTTGAAATATAAAGATCAAAGGAAAACAGGGAACTCACCCTATTGTAAAAGCTCTCATTTACTTTGCACAACTCTGGCAGGTAGACTGAGAGTGGGAAGTTTGGTCAGGGCCAAATAAATACCTTGTGATGGCAGAGCTGGGAAGTGAACCCAGATTGGTCTTACTCCAAAACTTCTATTCTATGATGTTCAAATAACTTTCCATGATAAAACAATCTAAATGAAATTGATTTGCTTTTTAAAAAGTAAAATAAAAACTAGGTTATTTCTCTGAGACGATGTGAATATTTTCCGTTAGGTTTAGGGTGTCTTTTTTTGTGTTTTGGGAGCAATCTCTATATTTACTTTAGTAACCATCATATTATTAGTAGCAATAAGAAATAAGAGAATAAGAAAAAATAACTTTAAAAGCAGCCCTCTATGAAGGAAAAGTAACTGTGAGAAAATACTATATAAAATCTCTATAGCAACAAACTGTAGGACTCAGAAATAATTAAGATTGTAATATTAAAACATAATACTTATGGCATAGATATTAATTGAAACCACTAACATGTATTGAGAGCTTTTCTGTGGTAGGCACTTTTCTAACACTTTTACATGTACTAACTTATTTTATACTTATAACAACCTATGGGCAGGTATGATTATCCCAATTTTATAGAAAAATTATGGCACATGGTTTGACAAACAAATGGAAACAATGAAACAAAACAGCTGAAAATGAGGCCATTGGGCTTACACCTAGAATGTTAATTTTACTCAAGCAGAATTTTTGTTTTATTTACTGTATCCCTAATACCAAAAATGGTGTCTGACATGTAGCACTAATAGTAACCATGATGATGATGATGACAGTTACTACAGTAATAATGATAACAGCATTCACTATCGTACCTATTATCTTGTTACCTACCAGGCACTTTGCACAAATTAGCTCATTAATCTCCACAGTGACCCAGAAAGATATGTGTTACTATTATCCCATTTTGCAGGTGAATAATCTGAATTCTGAAGAGGTTAAGTAACCTGTCCAAGCTCACACATGTAGGATTTGAACCTAAGTAGCGTGGCACAGAATCTGTACTTTTAAGTGTGCGCCATAAATGTTCATTGAATGTTGTTCTGGTCACACATAATACTCTTGGAGTACTGAATTCTGCTTAAGTAAAAAAGTACATCCCATTTAATAGTCAAATCCCTTTAGATTGAAAGATCGATGGATGATAGATAGACAGACAGACAAACAGACAGACAATGAATATATGGTTAGGAAACTAGAGTCTAAAAACAGAGCGTTAGGGTTTGAATTCTTCCTCCACAACTTTCTATCTGTGTAAACTTGAGCAAGACTTTTCTGAGCCTTATTTTCCTCCTCTGTTAAACAGCAATAATTGTAGTATCCATCTCATGAGGTCACTATGAAGATTTAATAAGGTTACATGTAAAATGCTAAGATCAATACCTGATAAATATGAAGCACTCCATAAATTTTAACTGTCATTATATGTGTATGTATTAAATGACATATTATGACCCCTAAATAGATACTTCAGGCCAAGGTGAGAATGAGTTTTCATTAAAGGACTCTTATAAAAGGCTATTTTTATTCATAGCCTACTGGTGGGTCCAATGAATTGTGAAGGGAGATGAACAGTAGGATTGGCAGTATGAGGGGAAGGGCTGTGCAAGCCTGTCTGCATTTATATAGAGATCTAAATATTTTAGAATGTAGAATTTCATCGTAATTAAAGGATCAAAATTTACCTCTCAGAGCAAAGAGAGTAAATCTTCTATTTCAACCCTTTAATTCAGTTCTGTAGACCTTAAGCTCATATGTAGTTTAAAGGATCCCTTGAACAAGATTTTTAAACTCAGCAGGAATGTGTGTCCCAAATTGAATACTAAAACCTAAGATCACGCTAATCTTGAGAAAATGAATACATTAAAGGGTAAAGAGGAATTTTATGGTTTGCTTTAAAAAGCGGGGAGTATACTGGGCCACTGCTAAGTCAGCCAAGCCTTTGTCCAAATTTTAAAAAGGCTCCTCTTCTGGATGAAGGACACATTGTGCCAGGGCCTGAGGTACAGTAAACAGTTGATTCAACCCTACGTCATCCCCTTGACCAAGTAATTCTTGTCAACAACCTGCCAAACAGTGGATTGGCCCAACTGAAGATAGGTGTGGGGATAAGAAATGAGAATCTTCCTTTTTTAATTTCCATTTGTCTCACATTCATCTAATGTTCTGCTTCCTTTCTTAGGCCTCTGGCATAATCGTAAGGACATTATTCTGTTAACCTTATAGGTGAAAAAAGTAACAAAAGGCTAGTGTAAGTTCAGAGACGGAGGGATCCAAAGGTTGGACTAAACAATTTAGTTCAGCCTTTATTTTTTTCCAGATGAGGAAACTGTCACTCATACCACAAATGTGTATTAAATACTTATTATGGGGTTGTCACTTCTGAGGATACACAATCCAAATGTGGCTAAGTCTGTAATGTAAAAAAGAAAAAGTCTAGAAATTTATTTTTGATTGCTTATTTCAAATATAGGTAAATTTTAATTAGCTTTTGGCTGATGTATTTTGGATACAGCCTGATTTCTCTCACCGCTATCAATTCGTATGCATTGAATGCTAGGCATTCAGACACTCTTCCTGTGACATCTGAAGGTCACGTGACAGCCAGGTTTTCATCTCAGCTCTCGCCACTCTCTTCTGACCAGGTACTTGATAAGTTCTTACTCTTCTTGGCTATCAGTAGAATCTGTGTTACGCGTAGGCCCGAGGCTACACTGGACATGAGCAGAGGGACTGTGAGTTAAAAAAAAAAATGTGTCTCTGACCAGACTCCCACCATTAGAATTGCTGGAGTTCTGACACTCTCCTTTTCTTCCTGGTGAGTCTCTTGGTGACTCATGCATTGTCCTAGACAACCATTTCCATACTCCTGCAGGACAATATTTTTCTCATTGTTTTTCCATAGGACTCCCCTCTCCTTTGTCACTGTCCCACCCCCTTGGGATGATGTTATTTCAGATCTACATCTCCCCTTTTCCTGCTGATATCCACACTGGAGCTCCATGCCTAGGCTAGACTTCTAGTGTCTGGCAGAGGCAAGGTGAGAAGCCTTCCATCACTATTACAAAATCTTTTCTTGATGAAGACGTTCCCTACCCTGTGCTGCTCCTAGTTGGAAGTCTCAGGTTACAGCACTGAGATGCCCACTTCTGCCTCTTGACAGGTGCCACGTGGGACCCATGGGCAGATGGGGCTTCTTTCCCCAGGCAGGGACTATGGCCTTTCCCATTTCACCTTCTGTCTTCCAGAGTAGGTATGTTCCTGTCCCAGACAGATTCCATGCCCTGATTTTTGTATTGGGGCCTTTTCCTCTGGGATTCTTGTGACCCATAAAAACAGTTTCTAATCCAGACTTTTTCCCCAGCAGAGAAACTAAAAAAAGATAGACAAAGATTTTTTTTGGTTGAGCATCACTAACATTCAGTTTCAGGAGCACCAAACCCTTCTCAGAAGATTTAAAACCCAGAAGCTAAAAAATTGCCACAGGAGAGATGAGAGAAGTGACTGTGGGAAATCAGGAGAGATATGGTGAGTGCCTTGGCCAGTGAGGCCTCAAGCAGCTGCTGGCATCCAGTTATTCAAGGGTTCCTAGGGACATCTGGCCAAAGGCCTTCTATAAATCACAGCCCTACAATATCAGTTGTCACTCCTGAGTTCTCACCTAATCAGATAATGTTGGTTTCCTCTTTCCATTCTCTCTAAAAGGCCTCCTAATTATCTCATGTCCTCACTGTAGCCCACAAGGAGACCTCTGTCATAGAATGTCATGGGATCCTCTCTCTTTCCCTAGGTCAACAAGTGGAAATTCACATATGGTCAAGACCCAACCTCACATCTAACACCACATAACCCCACATCTGCCCTCTCATGTTATTGAAGTCTTCAGACCCTTCCTTTCTTCTTGCCAGATCCAAAATTAGCTGATAAGGGGACTTGCAAATAATCCTTAACTCTTCTTCATGCACTTTCATCCCATATTGCCCAGGGGAATAATGAACCTCAAGGACAGCCCTAATCAATTTGCAAGTTTTCCTCTGGTAACAACTCTGAGTAATATGAAAACAGGATATCTCTCTGTCAGCTCTTTATGGGTAGGAACCATGCTATATGTTATGCATGTGATATGTGAGCACATAGTACCTACCATTCAGTGGAATCAGAAGTGGTGGGTATTCACTTACAACAGTGATTTATGCTCTCAGAGCTCTAAGGGGTGCTTTGCATTTAGTGGAAGCTCTTCTCCAAGCTCGAGGCAATGCACAGAAGAGCTGGTATACGGGCAAACTGTATTTCTGAGTTGGGCCACAGAAACGAATTTTCATCAGCCCATCTATTGCGCATTGTAACAGGTTGTGTCTACTTTTTGTTAAAGTCAATTTCACTTGTACTAAACATGTCAATACCAGATGCTCTGCAGAAGTCACATCGTATGCAGATGTCTCTAACATATCGTAGAGAGGTTGGGTCATTGTAATGTGCACTACTACACTTTCAAAAGTGGGATCAAGTTACTTAACAAACTTCTCAGCAACTCTGCTTGACCCCATAAAGGTAATAAAACAAAAATCAATTTAACAAACTTAGAAGATCAAAAAGGAACAGGTTAAGACATGCAAAAGGACTTTATTTTCAACACCAGTCACTCTGAAAATTTGCTTAGTGTGCTATGTAAATGTCAGTGCTTGGCAAAATGAAGGTAATTTTCATTCCCTTCCTCTAATATTCCTTCTACCGGATGAGAATAAAAAGAAAGGGAAAGAAAAATGTGTTGCAGTAAGCCTAAAGATAATAGTATATCCTCGGGGCCCTAAGTATCATTAAATCATAGAATGCTTGACCAGAAAGGTTAGAGAAGATTGCTTCCAAACCCTTAAAAATTTTTTGAGAGAATAAATTCAGCAAAATTAAGAGACTTACCCATGATCACACAGTCATACAAGCAGTCTGTGACAAATACAGGACTTGGGTCAGAGACTTCAGGTGGCAGTGCTTTTTCTCACACACCAGCCTGTAATTTAACTAAACACAATCCTCCAGAATGTTTTACTCTAAGGATGGTTGCATATCATAGACCAAGCCTGGAAGGAAATAGAACTGTTAGAGTAGGGTGTAACAGTGTTTACTTCAGGGGAGTATAATTGGGATGGAAAAAGAAATTGTTGTCTTTTCCTTTATACAATTTTAATTTAATTTTAAATAGTTTTAATTGTTTATAAGAAGAATGTTTAAGTTTTGTTATTAAAAATTAAGTTTAAGAATCCCCCGTTTAGACTCAGTAATTTCATTCCTAGGTATGTATGCAAGAGAAATGAAAATGTATGCCCATACAAAACTTGTATTCAAATGTTCGCAGCAGTATTGTCCATCATAATAGCCAAAAAGTGGAAACAACCCAATGCCCATCTACTGATGAGTGAATAAATAGTATGTGGTATATTCATACAATGGAACATGATTCAACCAGAAAAGGGAATGAAGTACTGATTCATGCTACCGCATGCATGCACCTTGACAACATTATGCTAAGTGAAAAAAGCCAGTCACAAAGGACCACATCTTGTATGATTCCTTATATGAAGTGTTAAAAATAGTCAAATCTATAGAGTCAGAAAATAAATTAGTGATTGCCTAGGGCTAGAGGGGGAAGTGGTAGGAATTGACATAATGAGTATGGGATTTTGAGGGGGAGGTTAGGAAAATGTTTTAAAATTAGACTGTAATGATGGTTGCACAACTCTGTTAATATACTAAAAGCCACGGACCGATGCACTTTTAGTGGGTGAATTTATGGTATGTAAATTATATCTCAATAAAGCTGTTAAAAATTCCTAATTAAAAGTTAAATAATTTATATAGCAACAGTAAAACTAAGATTATGTTCTTATGACATCAAATATTCAGATAAAAATAATAAAAACCTACTTAAAACTTTAGATGATTTTTCCACTCTATGACAGATTATTCAAATAATACTCAGAAGATTTAAAAGGTCCTCAGACTTTCCACATTTTTAATAAGGCTATAGCTCTTATTTACTAAGTATCTACTTTTTATTAGATGTTCTGCAAACAATCACTAATCCTAACAATCAATCTACATGGTAGGTGTTCTTATTCCTATTTTACTGATAAAGGCAATAGCTGGCAGGACTGAGATTTGAGCCTAGTTCCATTTGATTTTACTATATCACAACCTTTATCCCACTATACAAAAATAATCTTTAATACCTTCCTTCCCAACTACAAGAGTTGTCTACAGTATTTCTCTTTCCATATGTCCCATTCACTCTTCAGAGAACAGGAGCCCAAGTTATGCTCACCTCCCCTCCGCTGAAATAATTTCACCAAGGTCACCTAAAGTCTGTGTTTCTAAATCTGGTAGAAACTTTTAAATTTCATCCTCCCATACACTTGACTCTGTTGCTTGCTCCTTCCTGAAACCCTTTTTCAGAGCTTCACAATTCCACTTCTAGGCTCATGGTTTTCTTCACATCTCAGAATTTCTCTTCTCCATCTCCACAGACATCTCTTCTCTTTATCCTTTATTTGTCCATTTCACCCAGTGATGCCCTCTCTTCCTACTCTGCACATTCTTCCTAGTGGAATACATCCACATTCACAGATGTCTTTCCAAACTATGTGCCTATGTCTCCCATCTCTGTGATCTACCACCAGATCTCACCTTGGTTCCAGACTCATACATCTAAATGCATACTGGACTCTAATCTAAATGCACACATGTAACTGCATGTCTAGCCTCAGATGTCCTAAAGCACATCAGAAAACACACTTATCGTCTTTACCTTTCAGATCATTGTCTCCTGTGAAATCTACTGTCTTAATGACCATGAACAGTATAGAATAGTATTTAAGAACATGTGCTTGAGTTCAAATCCTGACTGTTATCCTCACTAGCTGTGTAACCTCATTATGCCTTAGTTTCCTCATCCGTAAAATGGAAATAATAAGTTTCCATCTCATAGGGTCATTATGAGGGTTAATGAGTTTACTATACATGAGAAGCACCTGCCCCTAGTAAGCTAAGTACTCTTACGTCTATAGCACCAACACGTTTTCTTAGATTCCTCCTGCTGATTCACCTTAAGTTAATCTCTAAGTGTCCTGTTAATATATTTTTAATATCTTTTGAGTAATTCCTCTGCAGTTTTTCCATATTACCTCCACTCTAGATCCAGCTAGAATCATACTCCTCCCAAGTATTTAACTAATGGTTTCTGCCACAATCTCTAAGCATCTTCCATTCATTCCTCACACTGCAGGCCATGTGGAGCCTTCTAAAATTCAAATCCGATTGTCACTGCCCTGATTAATCCTCCACTCCCTTCATCAGCTGCCTTTCAGTCATATCAGTTATTCTTGCAGTTCCTGGGGGGTGGAGGGGGAGAAACCACTGTGTCTCTTACTTTGAGGTCCTTGCTCATGCTTCTCCCTTTCTTAAACTCCTCCTCCCTCTCTCAACAGGCACATACACCATTCACTCGGCCATCTCGGTGCTAGCTCCCACGCACAGGTCTGTCACCTGTGTAACTGCTAATAAACCCAAGAAGTGTGTCTTATGTGGTGCCACCAGAAACCCCTCCCTGATGCCCTCAGCCTGGGTGAGAGGTCCTTCCTCCATTCTTCTAAAGTTATAGAAATCATCCTACTTTATTAATAGTAGTAGTAGCAGCAATAGTAAGTAGTGGTGGTGGTATTTGATTTCCTTGTCTGTCTTACAAACTAGACTGTGAGCCACTTGAACTTGAAGTGCCCTAGTGCCCAACAATATACCTGGCAAGTATGAAGTTCTTGATTTAAAAAAAAAAAAGCGATAAAAAAGAAAAATATTTAAATCATTATTCATTTGTTCATTCCAAAAAATATTTACCCTGTACCACCTAGCTAGAAAAAAAATATGTATATATATATATGTATATATATATTTGAAAGCCCTGTATTTAGTGAGCCTGTGTAGGCTCTGTGCTATGCATTGGGAAAACAAAGATAATGTGGGCATAAATTAGGCATAATTCTGAAGGGACTTTCCTGAAGAGACTCTCACTCTAGTAGAAGAGACCACAGAAGGCAGGAAGACTATTAGAATCCATATAACAGGTGGTATAATAGAAGGCTTGTGCTGACGGTATCAGGAAAGGAATATGTTAGTTTATTAAACATGATTAAAATGAAAGAGAAGTTAAGGGTTGTACACACACACACACAGTGATTGATACTGAGAAGTCTGTGGGATATTAAATAATAGGATCAGCTGATTACATTCAATTTGAAATGAGATAGGTAGGCCTTTCCTGTATATCACTATAGCCCTCCCTGCCTCACTTTTTTCACTATTTAAATTGCATAAGGTCTTCTCCAACCTTTGACAAAGCCACACACACACACATACTATAAAACATTTTATTCTATGTAATTCCAGCACTCCTGGATGTTCTCTACATAAATGTTTTCCCAAATTCAAGTCCACAGACTTGTGCTGGTTTTTGGCCAAATTTCTACTGGTCTGGGGCAAAATGAATGAAAAGAAAGATTTTGCAATACATACACACACACACACACACACACGTCAGTATTGGATTGCCCACTGTCCTTCTTTGGGAAGAGTTCTTCCTGAAATTATAATCTCCCTCTAATTTGGGTTTTAAAAAATGTTATTATATGAAATTATGGCAGTAATAAATAGTAGATGTTGTATTCATAACCTTCATTTGCAAAACTAAAATATGTATTTGTCTTCAGAATTGTATATTTAAATTGTTCCTGTCACTGTGTGCTCTTGGTGTGGCTACTGGTCACCCTCTCAAATTGGCTAGCACTCTTTCTGCAGTGTGACTGTTTGGTACCCCCATCCACTACCGTCAGTAGGCACTGTGTTTGGACGTCTGATTGGTTCCAGCCTGCAGTTTTGACTGTGGACATGCTCTTTTCGAAAGTCCTTACGCTAGGCTTTGTGGCCTATAGGCCAGAAACATTGAATTCCTAGATAAGACAGATCTTAAATATGACCATCTAGTCATAAGCTTGATAACTACCATACATATAAGCCATCAGCAACAATGTTATTTTAATGTTACTTTTTAGTTTGTGTGATAAGTCATTAACAACTTTTTCACATCTCTCCATTTGGCAAAATGAAATTTACGTATTTCAATGATAGTTTTATTTTTTCTTTCTTTTTTTATTTCCTATAGTATGGTATATAATTGCCTTGATCTGCCATCAGCCCCACAGCAAATGGCAATATATAATGTAAAATATGATTACCGTTTTTGCTTTTCTACTTTATTTGTTGCTGTTCTATTAATTTTTCTCCTTTCCACTGCTCTAAACAGTTTATATTATAACCTTTGGGGTAGAAATTAACAAGTTCTCTGTATAACTTTCAAAACACCAAAATAAGGAGACACATTTTGTAATTTCACTGTCCAAAGAAACTTTTTGCTTTTCCCTTAGAAGCAATCATTAAGAGTGCCATTTTATTCCCTAAGGGGTTTTTGCTCTAAATTGATCCTTCAGTATTTTAGTTGATTCATTACACAATGCTAGCCTTGTGAGAGCACATTTTTTGCAGCTTTGATCTTGCTAGATAGAAAAGTAGAGCAGTTTAATAGTTCCATATTATTAAATATTATGAAGCTAACATGTTGGAAAGTGGAATTGAGAACTACAGAGGCAACAGAGGCCCACAGTAACACATGGAGTGGATAATTTTGCTGTAGAACCAGCGTTCTTAAATGTCGCCTATTAATACTGTGTATACAGAGGAGCTGATCTGAAATACAAAGGGAAAATCCCACACATTAAAAAGAAATGAAAGAAAAAATCTTACTTTACAAAAACACTCAATCTAAGACAAGGTTCTGAGGAATAGAAAATTATAGGTTTAGCCTCTTAATTCTGCTAATATTAAGCTGTAACCTAGAGGACAAAATAACCATGGTAAAAGCAATATAGAATAGGAGAATTTTTTTTTTTTAATACACTAAGCCTACACCAGTTTTTTGAAATTACCATTGATTGACTTCTCAATTGAGGTAGATCTCTCTACTGTCACTTTCCCCTCTCAGTACCCCTGCCCTTACTGTTTCTCTGTCCTGGGCTGCTTTTCCCACATTTCTCTGATTTTCCAAATTGTACCAGTGTGTACCAAAATCTAGCTCGAGTGTTTACTACTTCCATGAATTCTTCGCTGAACACTCTCACCTATATAACTCCCTGTCTTCTCTGAAGACATATCACGTTTTGCTCATTGTAGGCCAAATTATTACAGCTTTATTGAAGATTATTTTGTGTTATCCTCAAATCCCTCATTACTATGTTCATGTCTCACTAGCTATATTGTAAACCTCTTAAATATAGAGGCCCTTGATATGAATTTGCTAGCATCCCTCCAAACCCTAGTGTAGTGTCGAGCGCATAGCAGGTACTCAAATACTCAATGAGTCGTCTTCAATAATCATTGCTACAATGATAGCTGTCAGGGAGATCAACAGCAACTGAATGTATTATCCAAGTATTTGTACAAAAACCAGATTTTGCTTTAAGTTATAATCACTGGACTTTTCCCCTGAATAATTTTTTGTAGCACAAATTGAAATAACAAGAAAACAAGTTCCCCATGGTGTTTCCAGGACCTATCCACTTGCTGTTAAAGTCTCATAGGACCTTGATCCCTTTAAGAGGAAAAAAGCTAAATCTTAGCGAAAACACTGCGTGACTTTTAACCAGATATTTTCTTAGTTCCAAAGTTGTCAACTTTGAGGTCATTGTGTGCCACTTTGATGACTCTAAAACTCTTCTGCCTTAGAACCAGACGTCTCTTTTTCTGTTGCAGCGTAGTATGTGTGCACTTTGGCACTGCACATTAACTTCTCAAATAGTCCATTATGCTGCTTAACAGCTGCAGTTCTCCTACAGGTTTGACACCTTTTCAGTCCAACTTTTCATTGTAGTCTGCACCCCACTTCACTTCATTGATTTACTTTGTTGGGTTTATTACTAAACTGTTCATTTAATTTAATGACTAACAAAGGACACAGATAAAATTCTTTGTCCCATTTTTAGAGCCTAGCATAATTAGTCACATCTTCTATATCTTCAGATAGCAAATTTAATTAGAATCTCCAGTGGATCACTTTTTAGGGCACGAACAGGACGTGGAAACATTGAGGCTGTTTCCCTGGAATGGAAAAGAATCTTCCCAGGTTTTCTTGGTATTGACCTGTATCAAAAGTTTCAGAGGAAGGTTGGACTAGAAGATAAAGTATTTAAATCTTTGTGCAATTTTATCCCCATGGATCAAAGTCCTTTTTCCTCAACCAGTAGTAGTTTCTAAGTTGGTTCAACATTAAGTATCCTGTTTTTTGGATATTTAATATCTCCTTGTTGTTTATTATTATTATTATTATAAATTTGAAATTGATACCAATAAATTTAAAAAGCTAGTTACATTTTTCTTTGTTTTACAATAAACAGTAATTTCTCTGCCTTCCTACTTTTTTATTGCCCCTTAATACGACCTTACAGCTTTTCCCAAAAGAATTCTGCTTCCTTGCTGTTCAACAGAGTTAATGTAAGTGTGGCCTTGGACAATTGCTTACATTGTCAATCACAGAGCTACCAGTCTGGCCGGGGATGGTACTAAGTTTACTGCCAGGAATTTTTATACTCATTCCTCTGATTACTATTTACATCCACCTTGAAGCTGGATAGAATCAGAGAATGTTAGCACTGAAAGGAGTCTCAGATATTATGTGTTTCAATATTCTCTGTTGTACAGATGGGAAAGCAGTCCCAGAAAAGGGAAAATGGCTTGCCTGAGATTGTGTAGCAACTTAGTAATAAATGTCCTTCTAGAACGAAGGTTTTGTTGCTTTCACTCCAGTTGTCATACTAGTGCTCTACACTGAGATCTCTTGAATATTGCGTGACATAAAACCTTGTATTTCCCTAAGCTCCTTCAAGTTTATGCTTGGTGAGGCAAGGAAGCAAAGTCTGCAAGGCTAAGAAGCTGTATATTGGGTCCCTTTGTCTGCCAGTGGCCTATTCCCAATGGTCATGTGCAGTAATCTTTAATTCAACAAATACTTATTGAGCAAATAAGTAAACAAATATTTACTGTTCTAGGAATGGCTCAGTTAGATATTTATGAGCAAATAAAAAAGGATACCATATTTGACCTCCAGGAAAAATTTTAATCATAGGTGTGAGGCAGAGAAAAATATGCCATGTATTGGTTGTGTGTGTGTGTGTGTGTGTGTGTGTGTGTGTTTAAGCTCATGTGGGTACAGAGGAAGACAATGAGACAGAGAGAGAGAGAGACAGAAAGATAAGAGACAGACATATTCTCAATACAGAGTGCTGTAGGAGGTCCTGAGGAGAGAGAGACAGAAAGAGATCTTAAGAGATCAGAAGCAGTTCACCTGAATGGGTTAACATACTGGGATAACAAAGGTGATATCCAAGGCTGTTAAAAAAGAATTCAGTAAAATAACTTGAATAAAAGGAGTGGAGGTGAGAAAGCGTGTGTGAACTCATTCACTCATTCATACATTCAATGATCATTTATTAAATGCTTTTTCTTTGCCAGGTGGCAATAGGAGTTGGGATACGTAGATGAGAAAATGTGTTTCCTGACTTCAGGGATTTATACTTTAGACCAAACTTCTCAAACTTTAAAGGGCGTAAGAAGCACCATTTCAAACAAGCTCCCAGGAGATGTCAATGCTGTGGGTTCTTGACCCCAGTTTATCAATAAACTTGTTTGCAAAGAGACAATTATAATGTGATATGACATCTGCCACCATGGAGGCAAGTTCAGGGAGCCTTGGGAACACAGGGGTGGAGGTGCTGGTGGCAGTTGTCTAGGTGGGCTTGGAGAGCAGGGGATGTGCCTGGCAATAGTCGACAAGGCTGAAAGCATAGATGGAGGGTCTTAACTGCCAGGGCAGGGAGGAATTCAAGGCATGCTTATGAACCTCTTGCCACTTCTCCTGAGCCTAATTTTCTTCATTTATGAGTAGTGTCAGGAAGAAATTACAACTACAGCATAAGTAATAATAACTGATCATTACTGAGCACTATGATGGGCCAGCACTGTGCTAAACATTTTACATACGTTAGCTCATTTGATCCTATAGAGTAGGTTATTATCCTTTCTATCTTATTTTGCTCTTATTATCCTTTTTTTCAGAATTAAGAAAACAAAAGTAGTGAGGCTTAGAGAGGTTATCTGGGTATTTGAAAATAACTCTTGTCCACTCCAGGCCAGCTGTCATCCTAATTCACTCAGTGTGAACCAGAGAAAGGGGCCATGATCTCGCCTTCTCTACTCTACTTTCTATTACTTTCATATTTTCTATACATTTCGGTCATACACTAAGTAATCATTTCTTTACTTGCCCACATTCTTCACTATTCTGTTTTATTCATATTTTATTCCCCAGTGTCTAGGTTATGGTACGTGTTTGGTGAATGACTTTATTTTCCACCTCTCCTTCTAGAATAATCCTCCTCCTAACTTTTACACATTTTTTTTTTCAAGCTGTTCCTCCCACATTAAATGTTCTCTCACAGTCTCTGCATCTAAAAAACCTTGCAAGATCTTCAAATGCCATCTCCTCCATGTAGCCTTTTCTGGTTCTTTTTTTGCAAATTTGAGGGAAATTGCCTCTTCCTTCTTGGCCACCATTTCATTGCAATTTCTTTTTTTTTTTTTTTTTTTTTTTTGGTACCTCTGTTATTGTACTTCAAATTTTCTATAACATACATATAGTTATTTCTGTGTTCATCTTATGTCACCACTAAATTCTAAAACCCTTGCAGTAAGAATAAGCCCCTATGGTGTGGTTAGTAAGTGGTTAAATTGTGGAACCATACTCATATGGGATTTTTTTTTTTTTTCTGAGGCTTTTTTTGTTTTGGTTAGGTTGGTTGGTTTTTGTTTTTGTGTGTTGATTCATTCCAACATTTCTGTTCATTAACCCAGTGAGCTTGGAGCAGTTTCTTAAGCTCAATGACATTCATGTGTAAAATGAGAGAAATAATGTTTACCTCAAAGGTTAACTGGAGTATTTAGTGGCCATATGTAAAATGCCTCATATTGTCTACATAGTAAGCACTTGATACCGTAATACATAGAAGACATGGTTGTTTTTATTTATATTCTGCCCACATCACATTACTGCCTCCAAAAGTAGAAGCCAATAATGTTTTTGAATAGATGAATGAGTGGATGATCAACTTTTTAAAATGAGGCCCACCTCCTCTACAATATTCTATGCAGTTTTATTACACTTTTCATCTATGCTCTCTTTACCAAAGTGTACATATGATGTGTCTTTATTAAATATTGTCATCTAATATAGCAACCTTCTCATTAGCAATCTGGAAACTTGAATTTACCTCTAACAAAATGAAGCTATTCAAAAAACTATTTTCAATTCCTATTTTGCGAGCCTTGAAAGTGCAAAACAATGTAGTTTTATTAAAATTGCTTCTTGAATGGGTATATTTGCATATTAGAATTTATATGGCCAACCCCATCTACCATACAGCTGTTGTTGATAATGTACAAATGTCTATGACAAAGATGAAGTAGACTATTAAAATGTAAAAAGCAACAACACCTCAAAGATGACAATGAAAACTCAGTGGGACATTTAGGGCATTTAGTGAGTTGAAGTGCTTAACAATCAATTAAGGTAAAATATTTCAAATGATATATTTCTCAATAAGTGGTCCAGAAAATGTAAATGTGACCAAGAATGACCATGGTAAACATGTCTGTTTGTCCACAACACTCGTTATCACCCACTTCATACTGTTTTCTACAACTCTGTCTGCATTCCGTGGACTCTGAAAATGCCTCTAGAACTCCTCATAGGAAAAAGGCCCTCAACTTTTATTTATTTTAATGTAATTAATTTATGTATAATATAAGTTAATATAACAACAATATATAATAATATATTCTATGTTATTAGTTATGGTGATAAATGCATTATATAATTATATATATAGCCTTATATATTATATATAATAATTTAGTAATATAATAGTTTAATATAACATAAATTTACTATTGCCACAATAAGGGCAAAATAGCTGCATTGCAGTACATTTTGTAAATAAATTAGCACTATATGAGCAAAATTTAGGGTGTTTTGTAGTCCCTTACCATATACAATTCATTAATTCAGCACGTGTCGAGCACCTGTCATGCTAAAAGCTTTGGAGAACAACGTAGACCTCATCCCTTTACCCATGGGGACACACAATATGTATATAAGCAATCATAGGGTCCTTCAATTAATCATACAATTAACACAAATGGTAGTAAGTGCTACTAAGGAAAGAACAGAGTTCCATAAGTAAATAAGATTAGAGAGAGGCTCAAGAGAGGCTTTTCTAAGGAAGTTCCATTTGAGCAGAGACCCAAAGGATGAGTAAGAATCAGATCAAAAATGAGAGAAATTGCTTAACAAATGGTGACCCTTAATTCTTGCAAACTACTGACCCCCTGCCTCAGTTTCCTCACCTATTAAGTGGTGATACCACTTGTGTCTAACCCTTAGGATCGTTGTGAGGATTATATGACATGTAACATGTTTAGTACAATGTTTGCCAGTCATTAAATATTAGCCATTATTGTTGGTGGTGTTGTTGGGTAGTGTTATTACTACTAGCAATTTTATCCTAAGGGCAAGGGATACCTGAAAGCAGTTTAAGCAGGTTTAAGCAAGGGTATGAATGCCAAGAGCTCTGAAGGGTCTGAGATACTTACCTTACTTGCAGCCTAGCAAGTCCACCTGCCACACTGTCATGATTAATGACAGAAGATTAAAGACTCCTAGATCAGAGACCTTATTACTCATTATAATAGCTGTAGCCAGAGGATCTACATTTTCACCAGTTTCCTCAGTCCTAATTCCCACAGGGCAACAGAAAAAAGACCAGGTGAGGCCTGCACATGGCATGGGTTGCATTACAGGAAGGGAGCCTCAAACATAGGGTACCTGAATCTTTTATAATGAGCAGACAGCCTGCCTAGCCTTAGCTATGAAGAAAGACATTATCTTTATTATTCTGGACAATAAGTAAACCTACTTTTTGCTCTAGAGGAAGACACTGTTTCTATCTTTCAAGGCCATATGCTATACAATATCCTAGCAAAGACAGTCCAGAGCAAAAGCAGTCAGTGCTTCTGTTACCAAGATATACAGAAATGCAAGAGACTCATAAAGAATTGTCTCCCAAGAATTGTATGATCAGATACGATTGTATACAACATCCTTCTGTTCACTGTTGAATTCATATGTATTCATACAATTTTATACCTTTTACTTCATTTTTTATATCATAAGCATTTTTTAAACTGCCACATTTTATGTACAACACTAATGTTTTTTAATTATTATACAATGTGTTAATAATATGATACATAATAATTTATTTAGCTATTCTCCTGTGATAGGAGGTATAGTTTGCTTCTAAATTTTGGAATTATTTATGTCAAGGAACATTATTTTAAGAAGTAAATTGGTTGAAAATGTAAAGCAATTACATTCTTTGCTAAAGAGTGTAGACGACTTAGGAAGTGCTGTGAGAAAGCTAGATGGCAATATTGCCAGTTTGCCTAAGCATCCAGTTTCCAATAATGGATAGTACTAAAAATGGAACATCTTCAGCCTGATTGCAAAGGTTTACAATCTATTTCAATAAAATGCTCAACATATACATAAATGGGTGTTACTTCTACCAGAATCATTTTCTGGGACTGAGAATCAATGAATACTATTTATAAAACCATAAGGACTTCCTTCTATGAAATTATTTACCAGAGAGGGGGTCAGGAACAATAGAGTATTACATCAAATGAAGCTTTGTGCCTCTTCATCGGCACATATTCTCCATATAAAATGGACCCAATGGGTTTTTTTCTGCTCATTTCAAAAACCAATTTTTAGATTTCTATTTATATTTTTTAACTATTCGAAAGTTATCTTCATATTTTTTTAATTATTAGAAAGTTTACTACATAGCATTAGTTAGAATGCTAAAGTATCACATTTAAAGCTCTTGTTTACTACTGAAGAAACTCATTAAAAGGAGGAATGAATTGCCCATGCTCATAAAATAAAATCAATTTCTGTTATTGAGCATTTTACATATTAAAGGAGCTGTGATTGAAACTGTACAGATTAAGAAGCTGATGGCCCATTTCCTATCCAGAAATATCTTCCACTACAGTGAGTGAAGTAGAGATGTGATTTGCTATGTGGAAGTGCTGTAACCACAGTAACAACTGCAATGGAAAGTAAGAAATTCATGTGAGTCATCCTGACTAAGAGATCAAGAAAAAGTATCATGGAAGATGATGTTTGAGTCACCACATCTCAGGAGCATCACAGCTCACCTTGTCCACTACCTATCTGGAACTTTAAGACTTTCTTCAATGTCTCTTCCAGTCCCCCAGAACTTGCTTTCTTTTCCTTAGGGGCAGGAAACTCAATCTCTTCGTGCAGTCCAAAGTGCCTCCCAATAATCCTGGTGACTAGGAAAGGCTTCTTTGGGATATGTTCCTGTCTGACCTTTTATATCTTTTGCCTGTTGGTTTTGGTGCCAGCCTTTTGGGCCACAAAGTGGAAGTCCACTGTCCATTGCATGTGAGGGGATTGCACATGTTTGTAATTTGCTTAGAACTGCCTCTTCTCCGGCCGGCCCCGTGGCGCACTCGGGTGAGTGCAGCGCTTGGGAGCGCAGTGGCGCTCCTGCCGCGGGTTCGGATCCTATACAGGAGTGGCCAGTGTGCTCGCTGGCTGACCCCGGTTCAGGCGACACCAAGCCAAGGGTTGCGATCCCCTTACTAGTCACAAAAAGACACAAAAAAAAAGAAGAAAAAAAAAGAACTGTCTCTTCTCTAGGTTAAACATGACCAGTGACAGCTGTTTTCATATCCATAGAAAGCTCTTGAATTATTACAAGCCTGTTGTCAAATGAAGCCTCCAAACTTTTATTTTCAATGAAGGCTAGTAATTTGGGGCAGGTATTACAGAATGTAGTTAATAGCTATCTCAAGAAATAGGAGGAGAACATTCCAGGATGTATGGAATCATATATGAATGCCTAATGACATGAAAGAACATGATATGTTTGAGAAAAGCTGAGCAGCCCAGAGTGGATATATCATAGAACATGCAGAGGGACATGGGCTAAATGATAGATCATGAAAAGCTTTTGAATTACATCATTGAATTAGTGTTTTGCAAGATTACTTTGATAAACTCTTAAAGGATGAATTGGAGAAAAAAACACTTTGCAGAGTGGGAACATAGTTAATAATAATGAAAATAATAGCAATATTATTTATCAGTTAGTTGAGTACCTACTATATCCTGCATAATGTATTCCACATGCATGACATTTGATGTCACACACACACACACACACACACACACACAAAAAAAAAAAAAAAACCTATGAAGACCTACTATTTCCATTTTATGGATGAGGAAACTGAGGCTTAGTTAAATGGACTTGCCAAGGTAACCCAGCTGTTTGGAGGTGGAGCCTGGATCAAATCCAAGCCCTCCACAGTGTGCAATAGACTGTGAGATGAAGATCAATGTGAAAATGTTCTAGAGGTAGAATCAATATCATTTCACGACTTGGGAAATGAGGAGGAAGGAGGACTGAGTAAGTCAGTCCAATATGACTGTGCTTTCCACCATAGGAGACCAAGAGGATAGCATGGTGGTCTGAGACAGTGATCTGAGTGCATTAATCAGCATCAAAACAGTCCCTCTTCCAGAAATGAGATTAGTACAAAGTTACTGAGAAATTCTCAGGCATGATGGATACAGCCTTACTAATCAATTTCCCTGGCCCAGAGTTGGCAGTAAGAGTTAGCCATGTATTCAGAAATTACCTTTGGCACTACTTTATCAAACAATTCAACTTGAAAATGCCGTCATTCATTGTACATAAAAAAAACTTCACTCAGTGTATAAATTCAACCATCTGACAATTGGTAATGAGAGCTGTGCTGTTTAATCCTCACCTATCAGAACAGAAATGTTCTCTCATATATTCATGACTTTGTAAGGTTGTTAAAATAAAAATTTAGACAATATTATCCATAGTATGCTATAATCATACTTCTTCTGAATAATACGGTGATATGAAAAGAAGGAGGTAAGTGCAGCTTGATGAAAGAGCAAAATTGATAGGACCTTATTAGTCTATAAATATTTGAAGGTGTTAATATCAGGGAAAGACAAGATTTACTAAGGTAGAAGTGGATAAGTTGTGTTACAAGTATGTAGAAATAATTGGAGAAAATTTGATCAGGCAAAATTTAAGTTGATTATTGAGAAAAATACTCTTGCCTTTGAGATTTATTTTTTTTATAATGGTATCTCATGGAAGATAGTAATAAGAAAAACAATGAAAAAAGAAAAGGAGAAAAGACTGCCCTTCAATTTATTTAATCAATATTAGCACAAGCTCCTGAGTGTTTTTAAAAGAAATATTCTCCATCATCAGTAGGCTTATAATGAATGAAAAAAAGTCATGACTTTTCTATCTTATGAGTCTGTATAAAAGAAAATCATAATTTACAATTTTAGGCACAAAATGCTAACTAAAGCTCTCTAGTATGAGGAAATCATTCATTTATAGCTTTCTTGAAGACATAGATGTGTATATTTATCTGAATGTGAGAGAGATATTTTCATATGTATATATAAATCACATAAGTATATACATACTTGTATATATGCATACATATATGTGAATGCATATATATGCATATGTGTAAGTGTATGTAAATACATATTTCTTTATAATGTATAATTATTAGTCAACTAAAAATCCTCATATTTAAGCACAGATCTCCATTATTTATTATAATTCTTAGAGGGTACTTTTATCTGCAAATTCTGAGGATGGTTGATCATTATTCAACTATGACAGTTCTCAAGGCCCTTTGTGTATGCAGCATTCACAGTAGTTACAAGCACAGGCTTTGAACTTAACAGACTGGAGGTGAATCCTTTTGTTACTAGCTTTTGTGGCTGGAGACACAGCATTTTACCTCTCTGAGCCTTGGTTTCTTCATGTGCAAGATGGGGATGATAAAACCTTCAGGAGGATTAAATAAGGTAATGGATACAAAGCAATCAACAAAATGCCTTAGACATAGTAAGTTCTAAATAAGTGGTAGAGATTTTCATTATTATTTTGTTTTTTTTCTTAGCATGACAATATATGCTGAATGAGGACAGGATTTTTTGTTTGTTTTTGTTTGTCACTTTATTTACTTTCGTTTTACCTCTAGGTCTTAGAGAAAACTTGGCACACATTAGGCATGCAGTAAATATTTGTGGAATAAATCAATGTGTGAACGATTTAATGAATAATTCAGCCTCTACTTTGTCCAGGCTGGCCTAGAGAGACAAGTTACTCCTTTTACCCTGTATAAAGCCAAGTAGTACTTTAATATTTAAGTAAATTTTGGAGGCATATTTGGAGAGCAGGGACTCAAACACATACAAGTTTGAAGGAATTTAACATTTTAAATATCAGTGTTTTTGTTGAAGACACAATTTGGGACCTGGCAGTTTTAGTTAAATATCTGTTTAGGTTCAAATAGGTAGTCAAAGGTATTGAAAAATATGAGTATCTCCTTAGGAATAGTTTGTGTCCTTCCCTTTGAATCTGTTTTCAGTTTTGTTTTCTCATTTGCTTGTTTGTTAATATTTTACCATAGAACAAAGTTTCATGTCCAACAATTATAAATCGGCCATGGCCTAAATATAAGGAATTGACCAAAGGCCAGTCAACAGCTAAAATTACATCCATGCGGGTGGATATGTCCGTCACATTGAACTCAGCCCTAGTGGCCAGGAATGGCTCTCTGGTGTCCCCTGAATAAGTCGCTTCTCTAATTTCAAGGCTGCGGAGGACAGTGTGACTGAACATGAATATCATTATCAGGTGGCCACTGATAAACTTTTTTTAAAAACAATTTTATGAGTTATATTTTACATATTAGAAACTTTGGCCATTTCAAGTGTATAATACAATGATTTTTAGTAACTTTACCCTGTGATATAATCATCATCATATATCAATATTAAAACATTTTCTCGTGCCCATTAAAATCTCTTCATGCCTATTTACAATTAATCCCCGTTCCCAACTCATCCCTGTTCCCCCATTTCCAAGTAACCACTAATCTGTTTTCTGTCTGTATGTATTTGCCTTTTCTGGACCAACGCTTATATTTTTTAATGTTCATTATTCTATGAGAATGTGTGAAGAATACTTGTTTACGGGGCCTCTATTTTTTTTTTTTTCTTTTTTTGTTTAACCAAAGCAAATGTGGCTGGTTCATCTTTCACAAAACTAACTTTAAAATAACATTTGACTGTGATCACAGTGGGCATCTCCACGTGGGCAGATTAGGATCCTGTAATTTCACGCTCAGCTGCATTGATGACTTTTTGCCTTGTTTAAGCAGCACCAACTACGGACAACAGTAAAGCCTGTAATGCCCTGCCATGGGCTACTGCTTAAATCTTTTATCTCTGTAATCTTTATAGCTGCCATTTCAACTAGATGTCTCCAGTAAGACACAAGTTTATTGGAGCAGAGCAGAATCCATTTATTGTAGTTTTCATATATTAAACTCCATCACGTTTTATTCCAAAATTAAGATTTGCCACTGTTTTCTTAAATAGCAATAGAATCAGAAAGCAATAGAATAGAATATTAGAATAGAATAGAATATTAGAATAGCAATAGAATTGGTTAATAGAATTAATAAGGAATAGCAATTCTTTATTTATTTTGTCCCTTTAAATGAATTTGAGAAAACCTAATAGAGAGTATATATCAATTTTCCCCCTTTGTCAAGTATGTTCTATATATAGACAATCCCTGGTATATTTATTTGGTTTCATTAAATACAATCACAGATGGCTTTACCTGACAAAAATGAATTTCTTTTTCGCTTTGGGATCCCAGTGGAAATGGCATAACACTCATCTCAGTCTTCAATTCAACAGACAGGAGCTGTGCTAGGCACGGGGTGAGGAGGTGCAGTGGTTAATGCATCATGGTCGCTGCCTTCAAGGAGCTCACAGGCTAGCTAGGGAAACAGCCGTTTTCAAAATAGTATTTTTCTATTGTATAATAATAAAGTGTGAAATGCCTTGATAAGTATATGCCTAGGTGCTGTGGAAACAAAACAGAAGTTAGAAAAGGGGCGCCGAGCCCGTGGCGCACTTGGTAGAGTGCTGCGCTGGGAGCGCGGCGACGCTCCCGCCGCGGGTTCAGATCCTATATAGGACTGACCGGTGCACTCACTGGCTGAGTGCCGGTCACGAAAAAACGACAAAAAAAAAAAAAAAAGAAAAGAAAAGGGTTCCTGGTTCTGAGTATGCATGAGATAAGTCCTGAAGCATGAATAGCAGCAGACTGGGCAAAGAGCAGTAGCAGGGACTGTGGCTTTTGAGATCATCATAGTGTTTCCTTTGGAGTTTAGTCTAATTATCCAGCACCATGTTTAAAGGGCTCTGTATGAAAAAAAAATGGCTGAATTCGTCTCAAAATAAAAAATGTTTGGAAATGACTCTAATTCTAAAGTTTCACTTACCTAATTAATATCTCCATTTAGTATGATGTTTCCTAATTCAGGTTTGTATACATTATGTATAACTTGTCATTTTCCTAAAATGGTCTGTTGGAGTATTTAGAAATGTGAAGCCCAAGAAGAAAAATATGAAAAATTCAAAGGGAATGCTTTCTCAAAATTTTTGAGCAAACCAACAAAATATTTTAAAAACTGTCATTTTGTACTTTTTTTTTTTTCCTAGACCTCCTCTATAACTTCTAGGCTAGGGTGAGATCTCCTCTGTCATACTGCTCAGTCCATGTTTTTTGTTTGTTTGTTTGTTTGTTTTCTGTTTTGGGGGGGTTTTGTTGTTGTTATTTAATTACTTACCCATCTCTCCATAAACTGTAAGATCCTTAATAACAGGGATTGTGTTTGCTTCCTATTTGTATCTCTTATAGTGCCTAGCACAGTGCTGACTTTTAGTAGTTAAAGAACTATTCTAAAACTTTTGGCCTCTTAAAAAGAGATAATTTTTTAATTTTTTGCAAATCTTAAGAAAGATGAAGAGCAAGAAAGCTATCATATATTTAAAATTTTTACCCTTATGCCCTTTCAAATCCCATTGTTTGCATCTTCACAGTTATAACCTACATCCAAACTGAGTAGCTAAGAGGTAGTCATTTTTCATTAATAGGGATAAATATTAAGTTTCCTTCATTTGAAAGCTTGTCGTTAAGATCCAAAGACAAAACATTTTAGTATTTTGATACTTTCCTTTCATTAATATTTTACATTTCATATTTTCTTTACATTGGTGGTCCAGTGACTATCAGTTCTAAATATTATCAAGCTGTTGACAGCCACAAAGGTTTTTTAAAAAGTCATTTTGTATTGGAAAATTAATCCCAAAGGAAAGCTAGAATTTATTTAATCAAAAAGGTTTGCTGCTAGCACCTAGTTTCACTTCACTGGATTGAATTAAATATCTTAGAAACATTGCATTAATCATATTGGATTTTTATTTCTAGATTTTTTCCTTGTCTTCAATCCTAGAGCTCTAGTAATAAGTAGAAGCTTAGCTGAACAAATGACCCATGGCTTGAACATATTCAACCAAAGGAGAATATCAGAGAAGGAAGCAATTCTTACCTTGGGAGTATGAACTGTGAGGAGTGAGGGGAAATGAACAATTGGCTTTTTACTCTTGTTGCCTATGAGCACTATAGTGGTGATGACTCTGCATTGACCATTATAAGGAAGATTCAGACTTTAGATGTCAGGTGAAACATTTCTCCTTTTGATATACAGCTGGGGCTTTTCCATGAGACTAATACATACAGACTAATAGATTCCACCAAGCCAAACAGCCCACATTTATTTGGATGTTCCAGCTGTCTGCATGAAAGATCAATAACGGAAATAAATTGCAAAATAAAGGCAATTCTTCATTGAAAATAGAACCCAGTAAAATAATAGGAAGCAAAGTCTCCATTTTTCGTCTTGGCACCTACATTGATTTGCCAGAATAAAGGTAATTATTCTATTTGCTCTGCAGAAAGGTTCTGTGAGGACTGGTCCCTGGAAATGCTAGGAAGAAAGCCTTGGAATTCATACCAGTCTCTTCTTCAGAGCCACTTCCTCTCATAGCTCTTTGGCATCTCTAACCATTCTCTAACTTTTTTGAAAACCTGAAGATCATGAAGGACTCTTCCTAAACTACAAAAGTGGCTGTGTTTTGGTTTGGCTTAAAATTACCCATGGCCTCCTTTTTGATTATGGGATATAATCCAAATTCCAATTACAAGTTTTCCCTTTGTTTCATACTTAAGCTTTTTAAGGTCTTTAGCAACTGTTGACCAAACTCTGCTTAAATTTATCTTCCTGCTCCCATTATTGGCTGATGTTAACTCCAGTTCTCAGTTTTTCTCCCAGCTCTCCACTCATTCCTTTTTAGTCTTTTTTCCAGGTTTATCTTCCTCTACTTATCTTATAATGTTGGCTATCATTAAGTCTCCATCTCAGCTTCAGTTCTTTTCATCGCAGTCTTTCGAGGGATATAAATGGCTTCAAATGCACCTATGCTATATTGACTCCAAAATGTACCTTTTTAGACCAGAGCTATCTACCGAGATTAGACTCCAATATCTAACTATCTTATGAGATATCTGTACATTGATGCCATATACATTCACCCAAACTCACTATATATAATACTGGAATAATCATATTTTTCCCAAATACCCCTTTCTCAGTATAAAATGCCACCATTGGCCCAATCACCATAACCAGAATTATGGAAGTTGTCCTAAATTCCTCACTCACCCATCATATGCAATTATGAATCCTGTACATTCCATCACTTTCATGTTTCTTAGCTCTAGACATATTTTCCTTCCTTGGGCCCATGGGTTATTTCACGTTCAGGTCATTAGTTACAGATATGTTATGACCAAATCACTATGCCTTCCTGGAAAGTAGTTTTCAATTACTATTTCCTGTGTTTCAACACTTTACAAAATTTCTTTCACATACGCTGCTTGAGTTCCCCCCTCGAAGCAATCTATGAGATGGCAGTATTATCTACATGATATGATGATAGGACTAGAGATGAGAGTGTTCAGTTTTTGAGGCTGTCAAGTACCTAATTAAGAAGGGTGGAAGTCCCTACTGAAGGCTCTGGACTCCCAAGCCCATGCTCCTTCCTCATCACAGTGCTATCTCCCATCTACACCAAATACAGTAGATGCGAAGGACAAAAACCACTGTCCCTGTTCAAACTGAAGAAGAAATCAAAACAAGGAAAGCAAAGAGGCTTTCCTAAGGCCACTGAGCTCATTATGAACAGTGTGAAAACCCACAATTCCCACACAGCTCTTCTTCCCAGATATTGACAAAGTATAAAAAACCGAGTGTGTTATACTGAAAAATTTATTTCCTGTGTTAAATAAAGGGATATCGGGATCATATCAATTAGATGCATGAAATCCCAGCTGGTATACAAAAATCTTTCTATTTTGAATTCTCTAATTGTTGATGCATTCTGTCTATATTTTATGTAAAATTCCTAACTGAAATACGTTCTCCCTTTTGAAGTAGCTGCATTCACAGAATTAGCTCATACTCGATTTAAGCTATTATAAATTCAATTTTTCACTTCCCTTGTGAAGAATATCTTTGTGGAAAGGGACTTTTTAATACATGTTCATACATCACTAGGTGCCTTATTACCTTCTAAGATGCAGTTTGTATATTACAAAATCCAAGAAGAATGATGTACAGCCAACCGTTCAAAAACAAAATGAGTAAAGGTGGAATATGCCTGCTGTGTTAAAACACTACATTTTGCTCCTGACGTTTCAGACTTTGAGACCAGTCATATCCCAGGTGGGTCAGTCCACAGTGCAAAATGCTGAGATTTTCACTGTTGCTTTAAGCAGAATTGGTCATGGAGATTACATCAGCATTTGAAGTGTACTCTAAAGTATTCCAACTACCAAACAGTGATCAACAAGCAGTTTAGAATCGCAAGTGTTTGGGCTACCACGTCCATCATCTAACATTGTCACAGTGGCACAGGAAGGAGAAGATCATGGGTTCTGATCTCATTTTAACCCCATTCTGGCCATGCCACTTAACCTCTTCTTGGTCCTCTTTGTAGGATGACTCTAAGGTCTCCCATGATATACTTTATGGATAAGGAGAGAACTAGTATCTGGGTGATAATCCTGTTAGACACACATACAACGGTACTTCTCTTAACACACACAACCAGAGCCAGTTATTAGTTTGTTAGTCAAAAGGTTAGATAAAAGTTATTATTTAGAAAAAAAAAAGATTCTCGTGTGTCTTAATTATTTCACCTGGACTTTTAAAAACATTACTCTATGGTGGCATAATAAAATTAGTGGTTTATTGGTATTTAAAAGAAATTTGGATTTCTCCCAATAAAATCTCTCCAACTTTTTTTGATTCTTCATGTCATTGTTGACTGGTGATTGAAGCTGTTCAACATAAAGTAAAAAGCACATTTCTAGCATCTTAAGCTATGAAAAATTTTGAACTCTAAATTTGATCCAATATGTTTCTTCATATTTAGATCCATCTGTTTGTTGCAGCATGAATTGCTGACAATTTTAATTTTAAACAAATTATCATCATTAATTCAGTGTTACACATTGTCTATTTGTCACCAGAACTTTTAATTTGTCTAAGATCAGTTAACACTTTGTTTTCTTCACCATTTTTTTTATGTGTGAGGGTCAATACTTTCTCTAGCATTGTCAACCTCTGGTTACAGGAATTTTTATTAATTGTCCATTAATTGCTTTAAAATATTTGGCATACCAAATTGATTTGTAAGATCAGAAATGGGGGGCTCATTTTTTCTGAAGTTCTACCTCACCTTTCTCACATAAAGCACATCCTTTATCTGTCATCCATACTTCTCAATTTGGATTTCTTTAAATTGAGATGTGAATCAAAAGTAAACTAAGTGATAATTTCCCTTTATTTTATAATTTTTTTTCTGAGCTTTACAGCCATCTCTCTCACACCTAATTTGACATAGGTGTTTTTAACTACATACTATTTTTGAATCTTTCTAGATCAGTAAACTTACTCTTGATAGGAACAAGTCTTTTCTATACATTCATATTTCATTTTTGTAACATTTAATTAAATTATATAATTATAAAAGCAAATACAATAGGAATAAACAGGTTTAAGAACAATTACAGCTGATTCTTAGTATGCATACAAGTCACCTGGAAGGACTGGAAGTTGAGACATGAGCATTCCACTTGCTGTGGGTGTTGGTCAGCCTGTCTCTGAGGGGGTGGAGAAGATTGGTTAGTCTGTTCAAAGGATGTTGATTAAGAGAGCTCAACTTGTGGACTAGCTATTAAGCTGAAGGAGGGCCCATTATGATATTGCCACAATGCATGGTTTTTGTGCCTTACCGTAATCAATTACTTGAATGAAAATGTAAAAGGCATCTTGTATTTGAAGATGATACAAAACTAGATGAAAGAGTCAAGTTCTGTAATGGCTAGAACATCTTAAATGCCCAGTAAAAACTTATTGAATTAAATTGATGACCTAATGTTAGCTTAACAAACTTAAAAAATAAATCAAAATCAGTGCCATGAAATTTGACATATAATAATTATATTTAGTCTCTGAAAATCCAAAGCACAAGTACATGATAGATTTGATTATGAATCATTTGATGTAAAAAATATATGAGAGGTTAGGTGAACCCTAAATTTAAAAATGCAGTTCAGCAAATTTTAAAAGTCCATGTTATGTTGGGCTGCTCTGACGGGACTATGGAATCCAGACGGAGGGCAGGTAGCATCTCATGGCACTCTACCATGGTCTAAACACATGTGGAGCTCTGAGTCCATTTCTAATTTCCACAATTTTAATAGAAATCAGCATAAATACTTAACAGCATACAGGGAAAGAGAACTAAAAATCTTGAAATCATATCACAAAAAAAAGAAGTGTTGGAATATTTATTTGTAGGAGTAAAAAGATGCAAAGAATATCTGTTATGCAGTGGCTACTGCAGACAGATGGATATCACACCAAGAGAGGGAAGAACGTTTTAGTAATGATAGCTGTCCCACTGTAGATCATACTCCCCACATTGTGCAACAGGCACAATGAAGCTAATCTCGTACAAAACCAAAGTCCATTGTATTTTCCTGCACACACATGTATTTTCCTTTCCATACGCATACTTCTTGGTTCTGTTCTAGTGTCATGATCCTCTCAGTCAAATAATAGAACTCTCATTTCATTCTTTCTCACCTCCCCCATACTAACATCAAAGTCTCCCTACTTTTGAAGGCTTTTTTGGAAGTTCTGGAAGAGAGCACAAATACTCCTATACTCTGGGAACAATAGGCCCCTCCTATCTAGAGAATTTAACTTTCAGAAGGAAAGATGCCCACCCAGCCAGATCACAAGAATCAGTTCTGGAGATCAATGTGCCTTCTCCATAACTCCCCTCTTATCCATTCCTGTATATTTTACCTCCCAATGTGTTGAATGTATCCCCTTTTCTTAATTCCTACTGCATTGTTCAAGTATAAGCATTTATTAATTTTCTCCATCACGATGGTTTACTATGAGTCTCCCTGATTATGGATTTCCTCCATTTTCTTCCATTGTTCAGAATATTTTCAGGTTTACCTTTTTGAATCATAGACCTCATCGTCTTGACTCCCTCACATCTCCACTTAACAAACTTGGAGACCCCACCATTGCCAGCAGGATTAAGTCCAAACCTCTTAGCAAGGTATTTTATGCCCCTCATGTTCCACCCCAGTCAGCTTCCTGACCCCATCTCCGGCTACTATGCTCTGGCCAAGCCAAGCCACTCAAGGCTCTAGAGCACACCAGATATGTTTTGACCCTCTATGGTCTTTGTCATGTTCTTCTAACTTCTCAGAATGTCCTCTTTCTCTTCTCCACCCTTTAAAATACTTATACATCCTTCCAAATACAGATTAGATTGCTTAACAATCAAATATGCCTGGTGATTATTAAAATATGTTATCTATATGGACATGGGCCAAATGGTTTATTTTATTTCACTAACCTCTTTATTATCAGATATTTATTGAGCACTATAATACTTAGGAAGTAAAGAGACATCTCAAGTACCTTACACAATACCTGGTATATAAGTGCCCAATTAATGTTTGTTAGGTGTAACTAGACCGTACAAATAATTATACAGGACAAATCATGTTAAGGGTCAATGAAACACAAGAGGAATATCTAGCTTCATGGGGAACGGTGATAATGTTTTGGTTATGTTGCATCTGAGGTACTGGTTTGATATCCAAGACATACCCTTCTTTTTAAGAGCAGAGGCAACTTAACAACTTAATGCATGAACCACATTAAGAGAGAGGGAAAGTAGACCAAAAAAGAGAAGAAAAATTATTAAAAAGAGGTTAAATAAATGATGGAGACAGATATTCAAGAGAAAGGTGAAGAGTAAAATATGAGAGATGTAAATTCTTTAGAAATTTGAGAAATACATTTGAGAAAATATAATATTGAATATATATCAGAAAGTATTTCAATAATAGTTGGGACTTTACAAGTCACATTAAGTAACATTATTGTTGTCAGTTCATTAATAAAGGACACAAAAAACTTTTTGTGCTCTCCATTAAAATAATATACTTTTATTATTACATCATATTGGAAAGACCACTTATTCTGCCTCTCATTGCGTCAGAGAAGGAGAAAATTTAAGTCATTTATTAGCACCAGTTAGGTCCTTTGCCTTCCATGTGTAATACAACAATTTCAATTCAGATGCTCAAAAAAAATTAATTTAACACAGCAATAGGAATGTATCTTTCAGCACCATTTAAATGCCTTTTCCTTAGGCAACATGTTGGGAGTCTTTCACTTGAAAAATCAGGGAGTTCTTGGAAAGGAGACTGTACCATGCTCTGGTTCAATTTTATTCAATGACAGCATGATTTAGTTAGCAATAGGGCTGATACCTCTCTCTAGGTCTTAAAAAGTCTTGGTAAGATTGACCTTCACAGTTGCCTGATATAGCATCCCAGCCAAGCTACCTAAATATGAAGATGGTTCCACAGGTTTCTACCAGGTGACAGGGACTTCTTCTCAAGCATCAATGCTGTGACATGATGCTGAGACTTCCTTGTGGTCATCCTACTCTTCCACTATTGATTATCACTTAAATCCTTGTAAACGTCCAGGGCTCACTAATGAGGTGGTGTGGATAAAATAGGGATGTTCTTTTCTATTAAGTGATCTTCCTAAAAGTAATCTTCAAAAGCCACTGACATGGAAGTTGGGCATATATGGTGATAATAATGGGGAAATTTTATGCCAAAAAAATAAACAAACCTGTCAATGTTACTCAGCTGGAGTTCAGCATTTCCTATCAAAATGCATCAGGTCTTCTGTATGGACTAGTCACAGAGCTTTGATTTCACCTTTCTGTAAGGCAACATGGTTTATCTCAGAGGAGCAAGCACTTTGGAGCCAGCAAACCTGGCTTCTACTTTTGCCTCCTAGTAGCTGGGAAATCTGAGCCTTAATTTAATTTCTCTCAAAAATGGGCCAAATACCTGGTTCTTGATGTTGTTACAAAGTTTAGAAGAAATAAGGCATGGGGCCTTACAGATACATGGAACTCAATCCATGGTATTCATCATTCAAAAAGAATTGATGAAGCATCTTTTACGTGCCACCCCTGGGCTGCGGATATATAGATGAGTAAGCACACACCTTGCTCTGAAAGCACACGTGACTTGGTAGGAGACACAGGCATGTAAATAAATCATGTTGATTCTGAGTCTGGGCTGCTATTATGGATATGTGGGAAAGATGGGATGGCAGCACGTAGCAGTGTGTCAGCTGTGCAGGAGAGGTGGGGAGGCCTAAAGTGGGTGCTTCACAGGACAGATATTTGACATGTCTAGAAAAATAATAAATATAAAGAAGTTGGTAGCCATTTGTGGGTAGGGTTTTTTAAGATGAAGAACATTCCGAGCACTTAGCTCTCCAATGTTGAAAGCCTTAAGCTCTAGCTGTGCTTCTCTCCCTTGGTTCTTTCTACTGCACCTCTCAGAATTCCATCCTGCTGGCCTCTCTGCCTGTGGAGGTGAAAGAGCCAGGCAGTGGTTACCTCTAATTACTTAGTCATGGTAACACTACAGTACCTGCAACCTGCTTGGTCCCAATGGGAAGATGTTTGGTGTTTTTTTAAATGCCAGTTAGTATCACCATAAGTAGCTCCTACCACCCACTGCAAGTATCTGCCCTGCAAGTGTGGCTCAGACATTACTATCTGGAATAATAAAACTTCACTTGCATCTGTAGGTCTTGACTGTATTTCTCTTAGTTCACCGTATTTTTCTAGTAGAGTGAAAAGGGAATTACGTGTAGAAGGCTCTGTTTGTTAGACATTTACGTGCTAAGAGAAACTGGCTGACTCTGCATGGGTAATATAAAAAGAGTCAAATTCTCTGAGCACTTCATGGTGCTGGTTGCATTTAATTTAGGTGTCACTAAAACTGTAAAAGGGTCATTACTGGAAAAAATTAGGAAAAGAATAATAATGTAATTAGTTATAAGGTTGTAATAAGTAAAAGAAGATTACTGAATATTTCTTTGTTTTAATTAAGTGAGCTGACCAAACGGTGAGGAAGCTATCAGTAAGTTCAGTTATTCATTGATCTTGGTTAGTAAGTATCATTGATCTTTACCCAAGAAGAACTGTCAGTACTTTCTAAAGCAGTGGAAGATAAATGGTAAAGGAAAAGATCACACAGTTTGCACAAAAGAAATACAATTAGCAAATAAACATATAGAAAAAATGGTCATTCTTACTAATAAACAAAGAAATGCTCATTACAAATCTGAAGTATTTTGTACCTATTAAATTATCAGGTTTTTAAAAAATTGTAATGTCAGTGCTTATAAGATTATGGTGAAACTGGTACAGATATATATTTTTAGAGGCAATAAAATGTTACAAAGCTTTTGGAAGGTAATTAATAACATAAATCAAGAACCTAATAAATATTTCCATTTTGGGAAATGCATCTAAAAAAGTTGTAGAATAAGAAAAATGTAATTGATTTCAACATGTTCATTGTGGCACTGTTTATAATGTGCAAACAATGGAAATAACCCAAATATCCAATTTTAAAAGGATGGTTAAATAAACTACATCTTCATAGAAAGTAACATCACATACATTAAATTAATAATTACGGAGACACAATGAGAAATGCTTAAATTATAATGTTAGGAAAAACACAGGATGTGAAGTTCTATGTGTTCTGTGTATACATAAAACAGTGTGAAACACGTGGCCATATAGACAGTCAGTAGGATGGAGTGGAAAGAGTACATACTTGGCAACAAGACAGGCTTTAGTTTGAAATCTGACTCCACATTTGCAAGCTGTTGATTTCTGACAAGTTAAGTTCTACCTGTTTTGTTTTCTTATATGTAAAATGGGGATACTCGTATCAATCTTATAGGACTACTATGAGAATTAAATTAGGTACCTGTAAAGGCAATGGAATTATGGGTGAATTTTTTTACTTTCTCTTATTTTTATTTCCATTAATTTTAAAATGTTTTGAAACAGAAACTATTTTTCAATTTGATATTCATTACCAAAGCTATACTACATGCAGAAATATATATCTTGTGTCAATGACTATATGACTATATTGACTATATGACACATATATGAAATATATTCCTTGTGTCATTGACTGTATGGGTAACTGAAGTAATAAAAGTAATTATTCTTATTTAGTACTAAACATCTCAAAGTACACACTCTGCTAAATCATAATTTATGTATTTAATGAACACTTATATAGCTTTTACCATGTGATAGCCATTGTTCTAAACACTGTATTTATCGAATCCTTATAACAACCCTATGAGGAAAGTACTATTACTGTCTCAATCTCACACATGAGAAACTGACATTCACTAACTTATGCAAGGTCACACTGATGTGGTCAAGCCAGGATCTGAATTCAGGCAATCTGGCTACATGGTCCAAGTCCTGAATGCTATGCCGCTTTTCAACAGGTCAACAAAAATATGTTCACTGAATATTTGTGGTGCTTGGCACTATGAGGGATACCAGGAAACAAAGGGCACAATCCTTAGCTCGAAGATCATTCTCTAGGCTTCAGCTGTGGTCTCAAAATTCTGATCCCTCATCCTTAGGCAAATGTCATCCATGTCATAACCAAATGCTATTCACAAAGAGACTTGCTCACTGTAATGACCAAGATTCTGAATGAAAATCTCTGTAGCCCACAGCTTGGCTCTCTGTGGTAGTGTCAATGTTTACACAGGATGGCCTGAGAAATCCTAGAGCTTTGCAAAAGAGCCTAATGTTCTGCAAATGTTTAACATGGGTTTCTCTTTATACATATAGGTATGTATACACACATTCATATACTACATGTATATGTAACTAATATTTCAACTGAAATATATTAAACTAATACTGCAAACTAAAATTACTTCAAATGCAGTTTTGCTGTTGGATTATTATTGTGCCTACATCGAATGAGAGATTCTCCTGCCATCTCTTTCTAATTGTCAGAAGAATACCATGACATATTGTGAATAATGTCAGAAGAATATTCTGACATTGCCAGACAAATTCTTACAAATCTGGGAAATGATCATAACATTAAGAATAATGACTCTAGATGTTATTCCATTTCAAGCACAGGTATTTACCATGAGACTTTGAGCAAGTTTCTAAACCTCTCTGTGCCTCAATTTCCCAATCTGTTAAGTGGGACATACCTCATAGATCTGTGAGAAATAAAAGACACAAACATATAAAACACTTAGAAGAGTGACTTGACCAATATAAGTACTCAATAAGTATTTGATATTATAATTTTTATTTTAACTTCTTATCTACAAAATCAGTCTTTTCTTGTTACATGCAATCAAAAGAAAATATGGAACTACATTAACTTCTAAGATTGATATGCAACGGGAAGTTCCATTTTTCAAGTTTTTGTGTTCGTCAAACTTTTGCAAGTATTGTGTGGCAAATTTGAACTAATAAGTAAATTTATACCAATTAAATACTATTCTGATTTACAGATTAGACTCTGCATAGAATTTTGTTCAAAAAAATTCTGCAGCTTAAAAAAATACATTGCGTCATAAACAAATTTATGTTTTTATGCTCTACGTTATCTCATTCTAAGTGGGAAAAATTACCTTTTTAAAAAATGTTTATTTCTTTTCCTGTCTACTTATTATTTAATGCTTACTTTTGAATAACACATGTTGAAATCAAATTATAAGGAAACATTAACTCCTTATCTGGTAAGAGTGTTGTATTTTGGTGGATGATTCTACTTATCACCAAAGATTTAATCTCTACTGTATTTCTTCTAAGATTGTTTTTTCTTGACAATATAACTGATTAGAATGTTCAAAGACATTTCAAATAAATGATCCGTGTTTGTTTTTTCTGTCTTTTCTTGCAGTCATTCCCAACACAGCACTGCAACCCGTCAGCCTTCAGTGACTCTCCAACGGGCCATCTCCCTGGAAGGGTAAGATAATAATACTGAGTCTCCTCTTAAACTGTGCAGCCTTTGAGCATAAAGATAGTCCCTTCCTTCTGTACTTCCTTCCTTCCTTTTTCATTTTCTCTCTCTTTGTTTTTTTCTTTTTCATGCACCCACACCTTCCCACATACACACTTACACTTTCTTTCAATCAGCAAATGTCTATGCAGCTCATGTTTTGTGCCAAGTACTGTTCTACATACTAAATGTAACAAGTCAAATTAGATCTCCTTTTACCCTTCAGAGGGCTCATTGTCAAGTGTAAATGACAAAAATTCAAACACGTACTTGCAATACAGTGTAAGCATCACACTTTACCAGAGATATGCATAAGGGACTAATGAAGGATCCAGGAGTGGTCCCTGGCTGAGAATGGGCATCAAAGGGTTTGGGGAAATAGGTCAGAGGGGTTTCAGAGAAGATGTAATCCTCAAACTGAGAACTGAAGCATCTGGGGATATTTGCCTGGCAGTACAAATTCATGGATATTCCTTCAACGGAAGAGAAAAGTAATTAGCATTTATTAAGTGCTTATTAGGTGCCAGGCTCTATCTCTTTATTTATCTATCTTTCTATCTATCCCCTGTCTCTCCATCCATCTGTCTTATCTGATTTCATTCCTAAAATAGTCCTATGAGATGGCTATCTTTTTTCTAAATATAGAGTTTTCAGAGAGGTTAAGTAATTTTCTCAAGGTCATTTACATAGAAAGTAACAGCCTAGATTTGAAATTAAATCTGGCTCCACTCACTATATAGCTCTGTCCCCTATAATGTGGCATGGAGAGACTTTATTGAGCTGGAGAGCATTAGTAGCACCATTCATAAACTACATTCAGGCAAAGTTAGACATGATGAAGAATTTCTTAAGGTAAAAAATGATAAAGAACTATAATTGACTCTAATCTCTAAGAAATCAATAAATGCAATCAGTAACATACTGTTTTGGATGGTTCTGGAGACCCATGTGCATGCTAATGACTGAGGTGTACTTTGTGGTAGAGGTGAGAATGCAGGGACTAATCTTACCACTCATCTCTACCTCATCTTGTTGTTTCTTATAAAGACCTCTCTTGGCATGGCTCAGGGTGGCTATTGTTCCACATTTTGGTCATTAACACAAAGGGGATTTCCTTCAGTTATGGTAAATAATGGCATTTCCTTCTAAATCTATTTCCAAACCTTTTGTTTCTTATTATTAACAAAAGCCTATTAATTAGTAGTTTGCTAGTAAGGATTTTTTTTCTTTTCTTTTTTTTTTTTTTTTTTTTGCATTTTCAGTTGAGTTAAGTGAACTCCATGATAAGCATAATTACTGATTCTAGTTCTCTGATAAGATGAAGCCAAAAATATAAAGACCTTACCCTAACTTCAAAACACAAGAGTGGCAATGGCTCCTTTTCTGAAAACAACAAGCTATATGACCAGCCTCATAGTGCTGCAATGTTCCAACTGGTATAAAGTAGTTTGCCTTATTCTAGTGAATAATACAGTATAAGAAATATTATGTTCCCTGCAGCAGTGGAAGACAACTGACTTTGGAATCAAAGAACAAGTCTGAATCTGGGCCTCTGCCATCTGTTGCTATTGCTCTTAAACAAGGCCCTTCCCCTTCTGAGCATGAGTTTCCTTGACAGCCAAAGGGGAGAATACTATAGAACTCATCAACTTTTTATAAAAGTAGCAGGTACTTATTAAACCCTCCATACATACTAGTTGAATATATACCTAGCCTAAGTGTCCTGAAAAAAGAAAGAAAACTTTAATTTTTATAGCCTAGATTAGTTTGAACTGCTCTTAAATACATATATATGTATTGTGTAAAACATTTCTAAATATAAAATAAAACATTTGAGGTAGAAATAATTTTGCATTCCTTGAATATTTAGAAGAGGAAATCTCAGTAATTCTGTACAAAGCCCAGAACACTAAAGTTCATGCTATATGTGCCCAACTGGCCTCCAGATCAAGAGATAATGTAGCAGATAAACACTGTCACTGAACATATAGTGGGAAAGTTATTTTTCATTTTACGTAGACCAATGGGTGTTTAGTAGATTTCCCATTAAGGTTTTATACTGCTGTGTATAGGCAATCAGCTGAAATTATTTCAAAACTCTTATTCCTAATGCATTTGTGAAAAGCAACAGCACAGAATATTTTTATAATGGATGTAGTTTAAAAGGCCATACATCTGTATAATTTTCACTGAAGTTGCTGTTTACTTGACACAAAATAAGTGGAGATATTTCAGATTTCCAGTTAATTTGATCCATGGAGACAACAAAACTGTCTAATTGAGCTCTCTACTATAGAGTCACTGCTGTTTTTAAATTGATATCTGAATCATCTATAACTATGCCAGACAAAATGAGGCAGAATAACATCCCCATTAATACTGTGAGCTCTGTGCTTCACGTTCAAGTTGACTAACACAGCCCACACTTTAATCTCCTCCTCTTCTTGAGACTCTAGTAAAAGAAAGCTAATAGAATTAAAAAAGGACAATCCCATAGTAATAAAGAAAATGGAAGGGGCTATTAAAGGTCAAAAGATTTCATCACATTTCTGGACAACAGAACGCTAATGGAGCGGTATTGATTATTTAAGCAGAACAAAGTAGTCCCAGCCTTAGATCACCAATGGAGGCAGGACCATATGCTGTACCACTCCAAGGCCACCTTTTGCATCATATTCCATGTGAGTGGCATCCTGTGGTGTTGTGTTTCCAGGGATGCCACCCACGAAAAGCTCTACCACAGTGCAGTAACAGATCTGCCTGGCAAAACCCAGGAAACTCAGAGACTTCAGGGCAGTGACAACAGATGGGACTGACAGCAGAGGCTGAGAATAGGGATGAAGATGCCCCCACTCAGTACACACACCCCTGCACACAGCACATCACCAAGCAAGTACTTAACACAAGTCTACAAAAGAAGGTTCCTCTCTGAAGAAATGGAGTCACTCTTCTAGGGAACCTAGACAGCTAGTTTTAGTGTTGGCCCCCACAGCAATGTCCTTCACAGTGTTCCAGTTTGGGGGACACTTTCAGATTTGGTCACCTAACCTGAAGCCTTTCAGTTCAAAAGCCTTGCCTTTATACACAACACCCCCTGCCGGCCTTTCTCCTACTTCCTTCTTAAATATGGACGGACAGCCACAAGCATGTAACAAGACCTGCAAAACGACAGAGTCAAGATTAAAATACACATGCACAGAGAAAAACTATCCTCAAGAAAACAGAGGTATCTCTGGGAACAAAATAGAATGTAAAGAAATACTCCATATACACACATTTTTTAGCAATGTGGAGGTAACTGCTAGAATTAAAACTAAAATGGTTGGAAGGGATTGCCCCTGGGAAGTCTCAGGGGAGGAAATACAAATTAAATTTTGAGGAATGTGTTTGAAGCAAGGCTAAGGTGAAAAAAAAAAAAAAAAGAAAGAAAGAAAAGAAAATCATGTGCAAAAATTTGGAAGTACTTTGCTAACACTGTTGAGACTAGGAAGTATCTTCAGCTACTCCAAAAGCTTTCTATTACCTGGTGGAGGGCACTTTGTTTTACATTACCTTACAAGGTCATTTTAGAGTCATACTGAAAGGCAGAATTTTCTAGTAACTAGCATTTTCTCATCAGTAAAACAGCTGCCCTGGAAGGTGTTGACCACCCTTTACAAGTAGCACTTAACAGTAAACTAGATAGCCATCTTCAGGGATATTACAGAAGGAGTTTTTTATGGAGTAAATGATTGGTCTAATTGACCCCTACCAAAAATCTCTCCCAAATCCAGAAGTCTATGAGTATCCAAAAGAAAACCAAAAAGGAGTCTTGCCTATAAACAGATACATCAAAGGATACCCACCCTCTCAGGTAACAGATCTGGGGAGATATCGCTATCTTGTTTTCTCAGCAGGACAAGCCTAACTCAATAGAGACAAACAGGTTTCACTGTTTGGAACAAGAGACACCCTCCCCATACTCTAAGACCACTCCAGGCTCTTGATACCACCTTTGGGGCTGGGGGACTGTGATGTCCCCATGTTGGGTCTGAGCAGGGATCCTTTTCCAAGGAGCAATCTGGAAGCAAACCTGAAATGTAATGATTCCTTCTCTTGTTCTCTTTCCAACTCCTTTGCCTGGATGGAAGAAGCTTATTTACAGCAAGCATACTTCAGATTTTCCAGGATGATGATATGTTAAAGGACTGTCTTCTTAATCCAGGTGTACAAATATTTGGTTTCAAAATGTCTGGTCACTGTAGAAAGTGACCTGAGAATCAGAGGTCATCACTGAATCAGGACCTAGAACTCAGGTCTGTGGCTTCATACTGTGAGATTTTGAGCAACTCTCAGTCACCTCATATACAAAGTGATAAAGTTGAGTTGAATAAACAATGTCTCAGATACCTGCCAACTGTTGTATCCAACTGTAACATTTTGGATACAAAAGTTTGGCTTCGGGACTTCTAGGAGCCTGTATATGAGGCATAAACTTTCAAGGGACCATTGGATTCTAGATCACTAACTCTTTCGGGCAGTTAACTTGAGTTTTCTCACATATCCATATGTCTTTCAGGATTTGTGATCAGTCTGAATGTTCAACTTCCTTCAACACACTCCTGTACCCTGACTCTCAAAAGCAGAGCTAAGTGGTGTCTGAGGGGCTCTGTTGTGCTGATTAATATACCAAATTACAGAGGTGCCTGTCAAACTTCAAAGAGAAACTTCATTCAGGTTGTTAGTTGCTTGGGTCACTGGTCAAAAATCTGAGCCTTTCTAGTATCACAGAAATTTAAGTGACTCTACCAATGCAGAGTTTCTACCCAGTGTGTGTTAAGTGGAAAGGATTTTTATATATCATTAGAATGTATTAAAATAATATATATAGTTGTTACTTTTCTTTATTTTGCTCTCCTGCGAGCTGAAGAGTTTATTTATGGAGAATATAAGAAAATTAAGGGGATGAGCAACTAGTTGGTTGTGAGAAATGCTCAGAAGAAATCAAACACTTCCTCCAAAAAAAATTTTTTTTTTTTTTTGGTGGCTGGCTGGTACAGAGATCTGAACCCTTAGACCCTGGTGTTAGAAGTCTGTGCTCTAAACAACTGAGCCAACTGGCCAGCCCTTAAAAACCATTTTTGTTTGTGATTAACAGTTCAGTAAAGACAGATCTGCCTCTTGGGTGAGAAAGCTCTAGGTGAGAGTTCCAGCCTTACTCTGGCTGCTGGGTCACCTGCTGTTGGATCCTAACGGCTAGGAAGGACTGAGGGAGTTTACAGACCCTTCCATCCATGTGGATGGAAGCAGATCTTTAGAGCTTAAACCTCAGGGGATTCATTAAATATCAATCACAGCAGCAGATGACCCCAGACCATCTTTGTTTCCCCAGTTCACCATCCTGTGTTTCCTTTTTGTTTTTCAGGGTGCCCTAGGAATGTTCACCTCTGCTCCTAGATGAGCTTCCAGCTCATTTTCCTTAGCCCCATTTCTATTGGCCTACTGCTTCTGTTTTCCATTTCCTTGCTCCATAAGACATCCTTTCTTAAGACTTATCATCTTTCTTTCTTACATGTGTAGAGCTGAAAATATAAAAGGTGTCATCAGCAAACTTTAAGGATGTTCCAAAATTTATCACTGTGGAAAGAATGCTGAGGCTGCGGAGAGCTAGGCATATTAAGGGCAATCAACACATGGATTCTAATCCTCTCACAGGGCCTGGATTTCTAATGTCATCTGTTGAAATAACAACTGTGTAAATGTAAATAAACAAATAGATAAATAAATAAATAAATCTGATTTTTTTTTCTTATGGGATAGACAGAAGATTCCAAATTTGGAATTTCAAGGACTTAGTAAAATCTCAAAAAAGATTTTAGGAGAGGACATAGAGAATCTAGATTTATGTTTTTCCAGAAAAAGACATTTATAAATATTAACCACTATCATCATTATTATTCCATAAAAGAAAGCCTTCCTTAAAATGAAAATAATAAAAGAATATAGAGTACTCCATAAAAAAAGCAGGGAGTTCAGACACATAGACTATAAAGTCCAAAAAGAATATTTTTCTATAAACAAATGCTAAAAATATAACACTAAATATTGTGTATTTTAATAGTAGCTGATATGTGTTGTAGGTGCTTTATGTGGCTCTTATTTGGTTCCAATGACAATTATAGGCATATTGTCTCACTTTATGGATAGGGACACTGAGGCTTAGAGAATTTAAGAATGGTGCCCAAGGTCACACAGCCAGTAAGTGGCAGAACTGGGGTTTGAGCCTACATTTCTAAATCACCCCTCTCCTGCATCCCCAGACTTATACATGTTTTGTTATTACAATTTGGCCAATTTGGAGGCCTAAGTAAGATACTGAAATACAAAGTAGAGCTCAATATCATTTGTGAGGTTTGGGAGGTTTTTGTTACTATACTCACTGTCAAAATCTATTTTCAAATAAGAATGTTAATAAAAGTGGAATGAACTCCTAATGTGATTTCACTCACCTTGAAATGTACTGAATTAGAAGGAGTGGAGGAATAATATCTCCACACTGTTGGCTTCTGTTTTACCCAGGAGGACTAGGAAGCAACATGGAAGTGACGGGTCAGGAGTCTGGTTACAAGAGCTGCTGGGCCATCCTGGTTAGTGGCCTTGCACACTGAGTGCTGTTCATTGTGAATGGAATTTATCTTGGAGAGATGCTACAGCATCCACTGGGGAATTTGGTTGAGAGTTTTGTTTTGTTTTGTCTGTTTGTCTATAAATAGTCCTTTTCTACGCATAGTTTAATGCCAGCATGATTACTTATCATCACCATGAATATATTCCTTGGAATCTTTTTTTATTTTTAATAAATTGGTTTAATAAAGGCCTCAAAGTAAATTGTGAATAAACTTTCTCCTCATTTTTATATAATTAAACATACCCAAACAGTGTGCTGCAGAATATCCAACTAGGAGATTGCCCCTCTTAACCAATACTCATAGTTGTTAATACTAATAATAATACAATCATGCATACATTGATTGAGATGACACTGAAAAGCTAGTTCAGATGCTGAGTGAACCAAGGAGGAATAAATAAGCACGCAGTTATAAATTTGTTATGCTAGTAAAAATGAGTGCAGGAACCATTATTCTATGATAGGATTTAGTTGCCCAAACTGTCAGTGAGATTTATCAGTCACAAACCTCCTAATTGTAAACTCAACATCAACCTCTCCTTTACATTTGCACCATTACCCCTCTTTGAATACTACCCTTTTCATAATATCTTTCTAGTATTTAGCCCACCTTTGCTGACTTGAATCTGTTTATGATGCTGCCAAGCAATAAGTTCAATTAGGAATATAATGATGAGCAAAGCAGACTGATTCTGCCCTCGGTCTGGTAGGGAGAAGGAGACATTAATCTAATAATCACATAGACAAAGGAAAACCTGTGACTGTGCCAAGTGCTGTGAAAAAGTGAGTGATGCCCTGAGTGCCTATAATAGGGAGATCTGACCTGGACAGGGAAGTCAGGGAGGTCATGGTAGGCTCTCATCTGAACGATGGGTAGGCATTACCTGGGCAAAGAGAAAGGGCCATCATCAGTGGCTGCATAAGCAATGATTACAAATCTGCCTGAGTGTACCACTGAGCTGAGCACAGACTAGAACAACATGAATTCAATAGTGTTTGCCATTTAGAATCTATAATAAGGAGGCTGACTCATGGCTGACTTGCTGTCTCTTCTGGAGAGGCCATCTGATGGAGCCTTCCAGTTGCTTATCAGAACTGTATGGTCTCTATAGAGATGTGATTTCTAAATCCCACCTGCTTCCAAATCCCGTTGCTTCCACTGTTCATTAGTTTTTTATTTGATGTATTTCTTTGCTTGTGTATCTGCCTGTGTGTCAGAGCTTTGAGGTCCTTCCCTGCCACTGCTGTTTCTTACCCTTCTCCTCTTCCAACTCCTTTCCTTGGCCCCTCTTATTTTCTGTCCACTTTCCCTCTCCTTTTCTTCCTCTCCATAAGCTTCCTCCTCCTTCTGCCTTTCTTTTACTCTTTATTATCCATGCATTTCCTTCTTTTTCTTTTTTACTCTCCTCTTTTGCGCTTTACCCCAAAGGTACTAGACTAATGTTCATACAGTGCATTATAATTTACAAAGGCATCTCGTGGACATTATCCATTTGATTCCAATAGCAACTTTGTGAAGTGGCTGGATAAGCATCATTTATCCTGTCTATAGATGTGACAGAGGGTAAGTGGCTTCCCCAAAGTCATGTGTTTGGGAAAGAGAAGAGCCTTGACTGCAACCTGGATGCCTGTCTCGCAGCTCCATCCTCTCACCACTAGACCATCCTGCCTCAACAGGAATGTTACAGACATCCCAACCACATCTTTTAGTGTAGAAGCCCTTCCCTGTCCTGTCTTTATCATTCACGAGAATGAGTCTAGACAAAAGTTGTGGTCAGAGGGGTTTTCTGGTTTCACATGAGTAGAAACAGCCTCAGTCTTGTCTGATGAATATTTGCCAGATATTGCACTTGACCTTGGACTGAACCACATATAAAGAATGATATTCCTTCCACTTTTACCACTTTTACCTTCCCTGTCTGTGATGTGGGAGGTGGCATAGCTAGCAAGAGCAGGGAATGAAGAGGATTGCTTTGGGTATCATTTGTCAGCTTTCATTAGATTATTCATCTTGAGACATCCATCTTTATATATCCAAACTAAATCTGGTGTTTTTCTCTGAATATATTGTGAATACCTCAGAGACCCTCAAATTTCATTAGGATTTCTGTTTACTTCCTTCTCTTGGCCAATTATAAAAGAGTTTAAAGAAAAAGCACATCCATATCCTATGCCACAGGCCAGATGCCCTTCTATTGCCAGAAAAGCAGCCTGTGATCTTTATCCTTTATTTAATCTCTCTGTTGATTTTCAGTCCTGGTAAATGTTTACTCCACAGAAGTATGCTTTTAAGATGTCAGTCAGCGACCTTTATTGATTACATTTAGTAAAGGCTCCTGCTTATTTCATGGAGAATCAGACTGCTCAAAGAGAATTGTGCAGGGGATAAGCACCGTTCATCCATCCAGTCAGTCATTGATTTGATTGATTAACCTCTTACTCATTCATTCAATGAAGCATTTACTGAATGTCTACTATGTGCCAAGCACTCTGATGAGACATTTGTGAAAATCAGGGGAAAAAGGCTCAATCTCCACCCTTGAGGAGCTCATAGTCTAGTGGGGGTGACAGAATGTTGAAAATTGAAATAATTCGCTGACATTTAATCTATGTAATTTCAGAACAAAAGAACAAGCAGCTGATTTGGGGAAAATTAGTAGCATTGTTTAGATGCAGTGTCAGTGATTTTTATCAAGTGACTACCAAACCTGAAATGTAAAAGAGCATCTTCTTCAGACTAAGGAAGTTCTGTGCTCACGTGTGCGGGTATCAAGAGCTGGGAATTTTTTCTCCTAAACACAGCTACACAGAAGTGTAGAAGAGAGCCATGCTCTTTACAGCTTATTCAATTTTGCAAAGGAGAACTCTACCTTGGTCAAGCATTAATTATTAATATTGATGGGAAATTGCATTTCACTATCAATATTGCATGATAATAAAATGTGTGGACATCCCTCTCCTTACAGTGCTTTCACTCCACCCCTGAAGTCCTTGCTTGTTCTCAAGTCCCTCTCCTTGGTACAGAAGACTGGTATGACTTAAAGAATATGTCCTTTTGGTGTATCTGTTCCTTCATTTGAATCCTGGCTGTCGCACTTACTAGCTGTATCACCTTGAGCTGCTACCGAACCTCTTGGAGCCTCTGTTTCTTTAATCTATAAAGAATCTATAAATCTTTAATCTATAAATCTTTAATATCTATTTTGTAGGATTATTTTGAGACTTTATTTTTTACAAATATGTAAATATCCCAGCACAGTTCTTAATAAATAGTAGGTACTTCGTAGGGGTTGGTTCCCTCTTTCATCTTTCTCCTTATATCCCATCTACTCCTTTTCTTTCTGATGTGGTGGAACCTCTTTTTCTACTCCCCTATACCAAATCGATTAGCAAAGTCTCCATCCATTGTCTATTTGACAGACATTTCCTGTGCACCTCTCATGCACCCTAAGGAAGATGCAGTCAGCAGTGTGAAAGATAGAGCATGGCACACGGTAGAAAGATAAAGGAAGAGGAGAGGGTATGCCTCATTTAGATAGATAGAAACACCAAGAGTTCAAACACCCTTCTAGACCCAAAGAAATTGATTTCTTAATTGTAGAGTTTCAGGAATAGTAGCATATTTGTAAACAATGCTTTTGGGTAAAGTGTCACTTCACCCAACCTCCTTATTTTACACATAACAAGATAAATCCAGAGCCATGCACATATGTGCTAGCTCATATACATGCACACACATGTGCCCCTTCAACACCCTTGGTATCTCCAGTAATTATGATTACATTAAAAAGATTTATAGGAATCTGGCACATGCACATTACCAGGATCCCTTCTTGATTACCTATATAGCAGATCAAATCTCTTCCACACAATTTGATGCTCATAGTTTTCTCCTCGTTTCATACAGAAGAGTTTCTCTCACCCCAAGCACAAACTATGTTTAACAAATGTTGGTTTGTTAAAGTTCCTTTTCTTACTATGACCTGAGGAATAGGGGATTCAAGTTTCTTGGGTAACCAGTTTTCTCCACTTCTAGCCATTTTTTCACTAGAAGAGCTAAGCCAGCTACTCATCATTCTTTCTTTCTGTAGTTGTATAGAGTTGCAAAGGCTTTGGGAGGCAATTTGTAGTAAGTATGAATGTCGCTGCCACGTTTTTTTAACTGGTTGACCTCGGACAAGAAACTTAACCTTTCCCAACCTCAGTTTTCTCATCTTTAAATGAAAAAAATGAAGGAAATAAGGATTAAATATCCTTAGCTCTTAATAAATATTGGCAATTATAATTCAAACTATAGCTCATCTTACTAAAAAATGAATTTGTATGCTATAGTTTGCAAAGCTATAGGGGTACCATGATCACTATATATACATACATACATACATACGTACATACATACACACACACACACACACACACACACACACACACACACACACACACGACTGTATCCCAGTATGTCTGTGCTAGCAAATGATTTGGGCCCAAGAAAAAAACTAAAAGCTACACCAACACCTTTCACCATTGGCATCAATGCAAGCCATGGCTACCAAAGGTCAGGACTTGTGTTTGATGGTGCATGTAGTTTTGCAGAAGGAAATATCATTATCATTACCTGGCCTTGCATATCAGCATTACACAGATCACTATGGAGAGCTGCTTTACAATATTGTCCGACTTTTAATTTATTTGGGAACCATTCCCAATTTGGGGAAAAATTGGGGGTTAATGAGAATTAGGGTTGCCAATTATCTAAGATATTATTATGTCCAACTGTCTATTTTTCCTGTGGAGAAACCACCTGAGGTCAGAGACAGGAGATTTTCCAAGGCCACAACAAAGTCAAGAACAGAATCCAGGACTCCTAGTTTCCTGACAAGGTATTCCTCCCTCTCCGGAGGAGAATTTGAGTGAACAAGAGTTTCATTCTTCTGGTTATTCTTTCTTCAATTCCTTGTGCCTTATCTGCTCTTATCCTCTATCTAAGATCTAGAAGTGGTACATTGCCTTTCTATAAATGTATGACCTCAGTGCTAAAAGGTAAGAATTATGGTTCAAATGACATATTCAAGCACCAGGAAACCCAGACCAGATTGAGCTGCAGTGTGGCACCACTGTGAGTCATGCACAGAATTGAGCTCCTGTAATACCCTTCTATAGATGTAGACATAGCAAGAAGGAGGAGACAGATCTACTTAGACCTTTTTCTTGGTTCTTGTTTTTGTTTGCTTTTATGGAGAGAATGATTCTTTTTCCCTGTGAGTGAGTGATTATGGGAAACAAGAATGATTTTAAGGAAGAAATGGTGGGAAGAGATGTAAAATGTAAGAAAGTATCTTTTCCAGTATGGGCTGACCCTCTGACACACCCATGAGGCCATATCTTGTCTAATAGCCAGAATTCCTTCAATGTAACCTTCAGAAACAAGTGGGGCTTGGGAAAGAGTTGGGTTTGCCCTCCTTTGACCAGATTTCACATTCAGCAAAATGGACACATTGGATGTTTTTGGTGCCCCATTTCCCTTCCTGCTAAACCATGTTTCCTCATCCCTTAACCACACTCCCTTTGTTTTTGGTCTCCAGTGCTGCAGTCTTCCTTTTATCAGAACCAGCTCTTAGGATCAACTTGTTTGCACCGAGTCGTAGATGTCTTTTAGGTTTTCATTTCTCAATCATTCGTTGAGCGTGTTCTTTGTGCCGGTATTTTCCCAAGTATTAAGGACACAAGAGCAGATGAAAGGGAGCTTATATTTATTAAGTAATTTTCTAATAGACTTTATTTTTTATTTTTTAGGTCCATAGTGAAATTGAGCAGAGAGTACAGAGAGTTTCCATAAACCCCAGCATATATACATGCATAGCCTCCCCCATTATCAACATCCCCCACCAGAGCGGTCCAGATATTACATTGGTGCTCACTCTTGGTGTTGTACATTCTGTGGGTTTGGACAAATGTATGATGACATGTGTTCACCATTATAATATCATACAGAGTAGTTTTATTGCTCTAAAAATCCTCTCTGCTCTGCCTATCCATCCCTCCCTCTCCCCAACCTCTGGCAACCACTGATCTTTTTAGATCTCAGATACTAACTCACAAAGTGAATAAACACTCAAGAATCTCAGAATCAAGTGTAACAAGCAAGCATGCCAAAAAATTATCATGGTAAAAGATTACAACCTTATCATACTGGCTTTTATAATTGCCGGTTTGCTCTTCTGATAAACCTTCATATTGTAAACCCCTGGGAAGCAAAAACTGTCTGCTTTATGATTGTAATCCTAGCCCCAGTGGAGTACAGTAGACTCTCAACAGATACTTGTTGAATGAATAAAGAGAGAGTATGATACTTAGAATAGTTGATATGTGAGTCTGGTGCAGTGGAGTCCTAGGAAGGCAAGTGTTAGGGAGAGCTGAGGACAGCAAATGTTGTTAAAACCTTCAAGAAGAATGAGGGGGAGCTTCCCAAGCATACAAAAGGGAAGAAGACAGAGAGGACTACACACGCATAGATCACGGGGACGGAGAGTCAAGTGTTTGAGGAAAACTAGTAATTCAGAGAAAATCAAGGAGTTTTGATGTGACTGAAATTTAGAGTATTTTTGAGGGTATATCAGGAAATGAGGATACACATGTTTGTTCAGGGAAGAAAATGGTGATGACTCTTTGTGTTCATGTCAGTGTCCAAAGTTGGCTTTCAAATTTCGTCACAGCTAAAGGAAGTAGTTAGTGAATAACTTTAAGAATGCCATGCCCAAGAAGGGTTTGAATCAACCTCTGCTTCTGAGGGCAGGAGTCTGGGCAGAAGTAGGACAGTAAGAGATATGAAATTACTCAACTGGAAAAACCAGGATGTGAAGCAATGATCTTCCACTTCTTTTCCTAATGAGGAAAAAAGGAATCAGGAAATCCATCAGGGCTTAACTAATTGTTATGTATAAAGCTTTCCCTGGAATTAGCAGAAAAAAACCTGTAATAAGAAAAAGCTGCAGGGACATTTCTACAAGACAATACCTGTGATATCCCCAGAGAAAAGAACAATTGAATGTTTCCTTTAATAGAAGATTTTTTAAGAGTTCAACTACAGTTAAAGTTTAGTGAGGTGTTTTTATTTTCTTGTATATTATCTTTGAAAATGAATTTCAATAATAGTAATTAATGATTTGTTTATATTGGTGCCTTGTAATTTTCTTCCATAGTAATTCTTGCACAGATGTCTCAAGTGTGTGGAAACTTCCATTAATGAGGTTTACGGGAAGCCTTGCCATTTGAATACAGGGCACATGGTGACAGCTACCAAAATTGCACCAATATTTCTAGGCTTTTAATTCAAATCCATTTTCTAAAGTGACAGGTCATAGAGATTGAATCAGCCTCGGTGACTCCCTTTGCCTCCCTGAACAAGTGATGCCCATGTCAATATGTGCATTGGCTCAGGTAGCCCCTACCAAAGTGTACTAGCATCCTAGGGCTGCTGTAACAAATAACCACAAACTGGGTGACTTTAAGCAACAGAAATTTATTGTCTCACATTTCTGGAGGCTAGAGTCCAAGATCAAGGTGTCAGGGAACCATGGTCCCTCTTGCATTGATAGGGGAATCCTTCCTTGCTCTTTCCTAGCTTCTTGTGGTTTGCCACCAATCTGGAGTGTTCCTTGGCTTGCAGCTGCATCACTCTAATATCTGCCTCCTTCTTCACATGACATTCTCCCATCATATATCCATCTTCACATGGCTGTCTTCTTAGAAGGACCAGGCAGATTGGATAGGGGCCCGCTCTACTCCGGTATGACCTCATCTTAACTATTACATCTGCAGTGACCCTATTTTTTAATATGTCACATTCTGGGATATGGGAGTTAAGGCTTCAACATATCTCTTTTTGGGGGGAGGAGGGACACAATTTAACATAACATAGAGTGTAAACCTCTCAGGGTCAGAGAGGCCTTGTATGCCCAAGGCCCAGCCAGTGTCCAGCTCAGTTGCTGCTGGGTAAACCTTTGTTAAATGAATGAAGAAGGTATATGCAAATACGCGGCTCTGTTCTCCTGAGAATCGAAAACTGAGTCTATGTTTATCCTATCCAAGAGCATCTTCCTGATCTGGCCTTCGCCTCCATTGTCCCCACTTCAGCCCTACTAGAACCTTATGTTCCAGACAAGTGAGAATATTTGTTTTTCTCCATGTTCTCTCACTTCTGTCATTGGTGCTTTTCCTTATTCATTAGGCATCCTCCCACTCCCCATCTCTCAAGACCAAATCAGTGTTCACCTACGTGTTGTAAAACTTATCCCGAATTTTGTGAATGAATGAATGTTATTATAGTTAGTTTTTACTCATTTCCCTGTCCCCCTCAGATGAGAGCTCCACAAAGTCAGGAGCTCTGTTGTGTTTATAGTTTATAGTTATATTCTCAGCACCAAGCACAGCAACAGCAGTGGATTTACCTTGAAATTCCAGGCTCCTTAGTTGCATAGGCCTCTCGGACTTTGCTAGGTACTGAGGACATAGAGGCCAGGGGAAAGGAAGCTCATATTTATTAAGCATTTTTTAGATGTCAGGCACTAGAACTCTGGGCAAATAAGAAATTCATGCTGTATATAATACTATATTCTTTTATAAAAATGAGAAGGGCTAGCTGGTTAGCTCAGTTGGTTAGAGAGCAGCAATATAACACCAATGTCACAGGTTCAGATCCCTATGCAGGCCAGCCAATAAAAAACAAATAAATAAATAGGAGAGAAACTCTTAAAAAAAAAAAAAATGAGAGAACCCCAATTATAAAACCTTCAGACCTCATAAAACCTGCATTTATCCCTGCACAACACCTATCATGCTGAGTGAAATAATCCTTGCCATATATTCATGTGTAATTTAAATGTAATCTCCCTGATCAAACCTTCCCTAGTCCTCCAACCAGAAATTCCAGACCCTCATAGCACTTTTTATATATCTCTTTTATTACTTATTACATTTCGTATCAAATGATAGTTTTGTATGTTTGCCTTATTTCCTCCACTAGATTAGAAGTTTAATAAGGATCAAGTCTTGCCATAATAATCTTCATTTTTAATATAGAACTTTGCAAATAGTGTATGCTCAATAAATATTTGTTAAGTGAATATTAAGAGTTACCAACAACTTATTTATTAGTACGGTTCTGGCATTTACATTCCTTATCCCATTTAATCCTTACAAAAGCCACATGATATAAGAACCACCACTACTCCCGTCTTAAACATGAGAAAACAGGCGCAACAAGATGAGGTAAATTGACCAAGGTCTTACAGCTAATAAATGGCAAATCTGGGTTTCAAACAGGTGTGTATCTGAAGCCAAAGCCAGGCCCTCAGCCACTGCAAAGGAATAAATCACTCTTCAAAAAGTCAAATAAGAGATATTTCTTATGCATAAAGAATTCCTAGTTGGTGGATAGTGGAGGAATCAGATATACATATGAGGGTACTTCAAAAAGTTCATGGAAACACAATAATCAACCACATTATATATTGACAAAATAAAAAAATAAAATAAAGTAAAATAAAAAGTTCATGGAAAATGGAATTAAAAAATAATATGAATCTTTTCATGAACTTTTTGGAGACCCCTCATGTACATATGCAGTTTTAGTGAAAAAGGCTATAATGCCCCTAAAACAAAATGCTCTGGGAACAACCGCCCAGGAGATGGCTAAATGTGCCTGAAGAGTTCCTGAAGAGTCAGTTGGTTCAGTGGGGGTGGGACTTCCAAAGAGAGACAGAACACACAAATGGTACAGGAGGACCTACCTGGCCCTCAGGGCCACAGAGGAAGCTCTGCGTGATAGGACGATGTGGGGCCACAAGGAACATGTTGGGAGCTGAACTTTTAAAAGTCCATGGAGCCCAAATCATGAGTTACTTCATACAACATTCAGAAGAAACTAGGAGAATTTTATCCCTCAGGCAGCATAAAAGAAATGGTAGCTTTTAAGAAGGGAATGAAATGATTCTATTTATTTTTTAGGAAAATTTCTCTGACAGCAGTATAAAAGAGGGAGTGCAGGGGCGAGGGACTGTTACAAGGAGCCTAATTAGGAATCCCTGGCAGAGGTCCAGGTTTGAGGTGTCGTGGCATCAATACCAGGATGAGTTAGTTGAGAGGCATTTCTGAGATAAAACTGACTGCATTTGTTGGATGATTGGAAGTATTAGGCAAACAGTAGAGAGGCAAAATGCAGAAGTTTCTGATCTGAGAGATTGAGCAGACACCATTAGCCAAGATAAGGAACAAGAGGAAAAAAAAAAAAAAAACTTCTGGGGGAAGATAGATTTCATTCTGGAGCTGCTGAATAGAAATTTGGAGTAGAAGAGACTGATCTGGACTGCAGATGTGGATTAGTGAATCATCAATAAGGGAAAAGATAAGACCACCCATTTATTAATTCACTCAACAAATATCAAGGCCCTGATATGTGCCAGGCAGTATGCTAGGTGCTGGGAGCATAAGGGAGTTGTTGATCTCATAGAGACTACATTCCAGTGAAAGATAGGTAACAAACAAACGCATAAACAAAATAATTTCACTGTAAGATAAGTATCATAAAGGAGACATACAGGAGGCCGTGACAGAAAAATCCTGAAGTTGGGGACTAGTTTAGATGAAGTGGTCAGATAGTACAATTTAAACTGAGACCTAAAGGAAAAAAAGGAGCCCTCCGAAGAAGCACTAGAGGAAATGAGCACGAGAAGGCAGCCAAAGACACAATTTGGGGGAATGCTATTTACAAACAGCAAGCAGATAAGAGAAGCCCTTTAAGGAGACTAAGAAGGAATAGAGAGGTACGACACAAATCAAAAAAGTGAATTCCCTTTGACAAGACAGAAAGAGATTACAGAACTTTGCTCTCCGTTAATGACAGCCACTAGACACACGTGACTATTCAATATAAATTACTTAGAATTAAACAAAATGAAAATTTAAGTTTCTCAGTAACACCAGCCACACTTCAAGTATTTAATTACACATATGACCGATGGCTACCATAGTGGTCAACAAAACAAATAAAACATTTACATCATTACTGAAATTTCTACTGTGGAAATATAGAGAGGAAAGTTTATAAAGTTAAAAGCTGAAGAGAAGTCAAGTAGGAGAGGAACTAAAAATAGAGGAATTCCTGTCCTCTCTACTTTCTTCAAGGTGAGCACTCAATATTTATAGAATAATCAAATAGAATTGTGGTTTTAGATGTGGGACACCTCCATTTCTGGTTTTCATTAAGCAAATATACTTAGTGCTAGGGTTGGAAGAAATCATAACAATCCTGGTTTGCTTTCCTCACCACTCCCTTTATTATACAATATGGAAACTGTTCAGAGAAACTGTTTTCAAGGACACTCAGGGGTTATTGCTGGAGTTAGGACTAGAAAACAGGGCTCAATTTTAAGTTTTTTCTATGGCAATACAGATGTATCCAAATTAGAGTTACGAGAAGACCTACAAAACTTGAACCCCAAATGTTTACTTTTACCCAAGCCATTTCCCCAAAACCGCACTAGTTGCAGAGGGTTTGAGCATTTAGTAATTAATTGAAATTTCATAATACCGTAGAGCTATGGCTCAAAAGACATTTTAAAAAATTTTTCACATAAAGTGCTTTGCCTTTAGGAAAAATACAAATATGCAGGGGTTTTTTTCCTGCAATCCTATTCTCAAATATTAGTTTTGCTCATACCTTGGCTTCCTAATGTTTTCAAACAATATTTCACCAGTCTTGAAAGCTTGAGACCAAATGACACAGCTATAAAAATAATTCTATACAACCGTTACAATGTTCTTTAACAAGGTTGATAAAATTATTCCTTTTGTAATTAACTGCTCTTTAAAAATTCAAAATGTAACTGGAAATAGAAGCAAATACCTGTCATTATGGATAGTATATGAAGCTTAATGGGGAAGTTTTCAGCCAAAATATAAAATAAAAGAAAAAAGAGAGGTAATGTGTTTTGTTTTGTTTTGGAGATAAAATCGTGATTAGAAGGTATGATTAAGAAAGGTGAGAACACATGTGAGAGCAATATTTAGCTGCTTCTTTATCTTTCTGAGAAATTCAGACAAAAGTAAATTGAGATGAAATATTGTTATTAGATTATCATATTTGATATGTAAATAAGCAAAAACTCCAAATATTTCAAAAGCAAACTGATTGATGCTAACCTATAGTTAATTTATGTTTGTGAGAAGAAAATGATTTAATTTGTCTGTTTGATTTCTTTTACCAAGGATATTATATGTAATCTCAGATGTGTAACTAATTCTAAGATTTTCTCCAAAGTAGAGAACTAAAAGAGAGTTTTATAAAGTGTGCAGACCAAATCTCGGCAGTTAAACCCAAGGCCTTATGTTATAGCCTCAACCAAAGCCTCTGGCTTTGGGGCAGCAGTATCTCTAAAGATCTTTAGAATGTTTAATTAAACTCCTTGCTTGTAAACTTTGGAGGTTGTAGAAACAACACAGTGTGACATAAACACTTTAGGCTCACAAGTAGATGTTGCTACATTTGCAGAGTCTCCCCGGGATACAGAAACACTCAATGCCTCCACGTTATCCAAGCGTAAAGTCTGAATTCCTTAGCCTGGCATCCATGTTCCTTCCAAACCGACCTCAGTCTTCTGGTTTTTCTTGATGCCCATCCTGCACTCTTTTCAAACTGGGATTCTGCAAACACATCTTACATATGCTCCCCTTTGCTTCTGGGCTCATGATGTCTTCTAAAATATCCTCTACTTTCCTTTCCACTTACCTCATATATACCTAGCCATCAAGGTCCAGCTCAGATTATACATTCTACGTGACTTAATCTTTTTTTCTTTAATATAGACATCTCTCATTAACCACAACACTCATTTGGTACTTAACATATGTGGTCTTGCATTGTTGATTTATTACTTTATTCCAAAAGTTATAATTGCCTAGAGGGAAAGGAAGTGAGTTAGCATTTACTGAGTGGTTTGCTGTGGGATCCTAGTGTTTCATATGTTATTTCAATTTATCTTCTCAATGCCAACATAATAGATATCATTGTTCAAAATTTACAGCTGGAAAATATAAGACATCAAAAAACTCCACCAGGGGCTAGCCGGTTAGCTCAGTTAGTTAAGAGCACAGCTCTGTAACACTCAAGGTCAAGAGTTTGGTTCCCTGTACCAGCCAACCACCAAAGAAAAATATTCCATCAAGGTCACCTAAATGTTTATTAATAGGACGATGATTCAAGCCTAGCTCTATCTAGCTCCTTTGTTCATAGTCTTTCACAATATCACAGTACACCATACTATCCCCATCTAATAAGAACCAACCACAGTGTAAGTACATACTCAGTATTTGTGTGGTGACTATTTTGCTGAAGTCAGCCTATCCCATATTGCATATTTAAATTCTAGAGCATAGATGCTTCCCTTTAATGCCAGATTTCTTGTGTGTTATTTTAATATCATGTCCTCAAACAGCAGCTCAACAAAACTCTTTTACTTTTGTTTCTATATGATGTCTAATACTGTTTGGCTGATTATTTGACTAGTTGGCTAAATTAACTAATTATTTGAATGTGAGGCATATATTGCACTACAGTCTTCTGAAGAGCTAGCTCATCTAAATATAAGACATCAGTCATAACCAACCAGCAGCTTTGAAGCCTTCTGTGGCTGACGTCCAAGCAACCACCTCTGTCATGCCCCTCTCTTCACTGTTACACTAATACACATTTTCTCATTCTGCTAAAAAGTCTCTTTGATCTACTACTATCTCCTTTCCTTAATAATATTGCTCATTATGAACACAGCTGCATTTATAGAGAAATAAAGAAGAGGGCTCAGGGAGACTGGCTAGCTCTTCACATATGACTTCCAAGGGTAACAGTCCCTTATTGGGTTATCTTGATTCTGGATCTGGGTCTTCATCTACATTCTGAAATTCAATTTTTGTCAGTGTATCCAGGGGTGATTAAACTCATATGCTGTAATACTAAGTTATTAATTTACAATGGGAAGTATGACTACTCAAGATACCAGAATGTGCTAATTAGCACATTGCTCCCAATAGGAAAAGCACTGTGGGAAATCATATTTTAATGAGCATGTGGCTTGGTGAGCCTGGGCTCTGAGAGAGGGAAATTAGCCACCCAGATGACCTTAATAGCTACTGTCATTGAGCTAGGATGACCAGATGAACCCATCTCATGTGTTTCACTGACCAACCAGGGCAGCACATTCATGCCAGCAAGCTGGAGCTGGAGCTAGAGAGCACCTCTGACTCACAGTGCTGGAGATACATTGCCAAGTTCTTTCTCCTACCACTCAGGCAGACTCTTCCTCCTTTCTTCTCCCAATGTATTCAGTTTTATGAATTCTACTCTTAAAGTGTAATTTCTTCCACATTCCAACATCCCTTAATTAGTTCCCCAGGTCCTTTCTTCTTGCTTGAGCCAAGGTCAGGGTAAATATGTATCCTTGACATAAAGAGGCTAATATTTTTGTATTTTATCTTTTTGTTTGGTGCAGCCTCTCAGGGTCCTAGTTTTGGTATCTCACATCTAATCTCACCTCTGGACCCACACAATCCTGTTCTCCATGTAGCTGTCAAATGTAGACAGTGCAACGCTAGCTCTTTGCTCTTCAGTCTATTGCTATTCTCAGTATTTGCTTTCTTCTGAACTCGTACTTCTCCTTCATTTTTGGCCTCTAAGAATTCCTCTTACTTGCAAGCTCAGCCAAGCATTTAAAAGTATTTCACAAGTATTATATCGAGAATTTTTAGCTGCTTTATAATGAAAGGGATTTTCAAAACATCTAATCTACCAAATGACTGGAAATAGAATTTCAATGTATACTTTTCTTTAACTCTTTTCAGTTTCCTAGATGCTTTTAGCTCATTGTCTTATCTGAATATTACCACTTCCCCATGAAGCAAGCATTATATTCCCAGGCAAGGAACCTGACCCTCAGAGGCCTGAGTTCCCACACATCCCTAGAGAGGTGGAACCATAACTCAATACCTTTTCTCCCAACCCCTCATTTGCTCTTCTTTATTTGTGAAACATTTTTTTGTGTGTGTCTCATACATATTCTGCCTATACTAGTTCACAAAATCTCACACACACACACACACACACATGCACACACGCACAAAGGGCCTGAAGTTCCTTTATCCCTCATGACCATACAGATTCACAGTGTGCCTGGATGAAACAAAGAAATTTTAGAACAGTGAAAGCAAAGATAATTATATGATCAATGAGAGAACAATGTAGTTTCAAAAAAGGAGAAAAATAGCCACTTTTTCTGGAGGTGAAGATGGAGGAAGCAGCAGAGGAGAGAAGGCACCTAGCCTCAGTCATGAAGGTCACACAGAAGTTCATTAGATAGGCGTGAATAGCAGGAGAAGGCATCTTTCCAGCCAAAGAGAACAGCTTGATCAAAGACAGTGAGGAACAACCTGGCATGAGAAGCTGTAGCTGGACGCTTTGTCTGATTGAACAGGGCTGCAAGGGAGCACAGGGAAGCTAGGTGTTGGAGAGGCAGGTGAAGGTCAAGTGATGGGGATCTTTGAATGCCTTGCTTAGAAGTTTAGGCCTTATCTTGAGGGCCTATAGATCCCTAGAAGGCTTTTGAGCAAGAGAGGATCGTGGTCAGATATGTATTTTAGGAAGATGACTGGAAACATTTTTGTAACTTACTTCTCACTACTAGACACAGCCTCTCACCATGAATGTTTTGGGAGTTGACTGGAGTGACTTCACAAGCCCCAGAAGCTCCAAGTTCAAGGAGAAATCCATTAACAGCCAGGAAAATGCCTTCAGGTAGAAGGAGTCATTTTCTTTTTGAATCCTGAACCCTCTTAAGCCATCTGGTATAAAGAGGAAAAGATAGCCCCTAGCTCCCCGCTCCCTCTCCTGAAAATGTCCCAGCTTAGAGCATCCTCTGAGACTCCAGCCAAACAGGATTATGAGGCTGATGATCTGCCACAGCTGGGAGCAGGTCTTTCCAGCTTTTTCCCCGGTTATTCAGCATCCAAAGGTTTTATAATTATTAAAGCTTTTTACACCACATTAAGAGCATATTTTGTCTGGGTGATGATGATAAAGAGATAAAGTCCTTTTAGGAGAAGGCTGGTCACTCCTTGCTGTTGGCTACTTTAGTTTATTGCTCACTTATTTCTTATTTATAACAATGATCCTGTTTCTGGATTTTTATAATTGTTTGTTTACATGGGGCTCCTCCCACCCCAGGCTCTTTAATCTTTGCATTCACAGTGCCTAAGGCAAAGTAGATACTCTGTAGATGTTTGTTTACTGGAAGGTTGGATGGATAAATAAAATATATTTTTAAGTGAGTAGATAACTTTTAAAAAGAAATACTGATATCATAATATCACTCATAAGTGAACAGGCTCCATCTTCTGTAGTTCATACTTAAAACCTAGTATGAAATCTGAAATTGGCAGACAGTGAGCACCTATTATGTACTAGGTATTGGAGATGAAAAGCGAGAGGCATGGTCGCTGCCCTCAAGTTGATTACTCGAGCTGGAGAGGGAGCAATACAGTAAACCAATCCAGTGTGGTGAGCATTGTTATAGATACATGGAGAGAATGCTGGGGAGTCACCCAACCCAGCCTATGCTGAGCAGGCTCAGGAGAGTGTCAGGGATGGCTTCCAGAAGATTGAGATCCCTGAGCTAAATCCTGAAGGAGGAATGAGAGTTAGAAGTTCGTTCCACTGTCTGTGTATGAATGTTGTATGATAATGACTAGTAATGGACCTAAGCCATCTGAATTCTGGATGATAAATAACACAGCGAATTAGGGCCCAAGTCATTTCAGTATAAAAAATATTTGGGTTATTTATAAATGGGTGTGTGAGTTCATCTATTCAATCACCAGGTGTTTATTGAGCACTCATCTAGGTGTATTGGGAAAACCCAGAAATGTAAATCATGCCACCATAACTCCAGGAGATTATGATCTCACTGGAGGCCACGAAGCCCTCACTCACAAAATGGTTCATAGAAATGCAAGGCATTATATTCATCAGACACAGCATCATTGGCCTTGGCAGTGAACATGCAGAAGTGAGAGCTGTAGCTCAACACGTCTAAGAATGGCTCATTATGAAGACAATAGGCCTTGAGCAGGTCTAATACAAAAGGGAAAAAAACTTACAACACAAGGGAAAAAATAAAAAGAAAAGGGTATTCCAGAATGGGAGAACTTGAAAAGGGAAGAACAGATAGGCTGAATGTGGAATATTCAATCGACTTAAAGTTACAGAGAATCACCACGAGTCAAGTACCACACTGAGCACCGTGGAAGAGAAAAACATGAAGCAGACATCAAATGTGCCATAAAACTTCAGACAATGCAGAGTCTCACACTGGCAGCCCCGTAGCTGGATCCACAAAAGAGACATAGGAGAATTTAGTTTGATATGCACCATGCTTTTTTTTTTTTTTTTGTGACTGGTAAGGGGATCGCAGCCCTTGGCACAGTGTGGTCTGCACCATGCTCAGCCAGTGAGCGCACCAGCCATCCCTACATAGGATCCGAACCCACGGTCTCAGCGCTACCAGCGCCGCACTCTCCTGAGTGAGCCACGGAACCGACCTCATGCTTTTAATTTTTAAAAAATTATTGCAAACTTAATATTTTGGAAAATTCACATAAAAATCTAGATTCTTGGCTTATTTTTAAAAATTATAGAATCTGGCAACGTTGGTCAACATTCCTGCTTAGAGCAATTGCCCAGACTTCAGCTAAAGCAGCACCGCCCCCACCCCCTTCAGGTAAAATGTGTTCCCCAGTGGATTAATCCACTTTGTGTGAGACAACACATTCAAACTCTGTCACCCAGTTTGCTATGACCTCTTCTCAGCGTGCTTCACTTATCTGTGTTATCTTCTCTATCTCTGTGGACTTCAGATTTTATCATCCCTGGTTAAAAATGTATTGGGAAGGAATGACATTTGCGTAAATAATTATAGCATGAAGTAGAGGTCTACATCACTGTGGGAGTTTATCTATTCATTCAGTAACTGTTTCCTGAGTTCCTGCTACTTGTCATGCATCTTGCTACTGCTGGGGAAATGCTGGTGCCAGGTCTGCAGAAGTTCGCATCCTATTGAGAATGGTGGATGAGCAAACAATCACTGCACACAGTGGAAAATGCTGCAATATATTTATGTGTGCAAGACACAATATGGACCCAAGGAACAAGTGATCACCTGTATGTGGGGGGTCTGAGAAGGAACACTTGAGCTGAGTTTTAAAATCATCTGAGCCAAGTTATAAAGCAACACGTCAAACTCAGGGAAGCACAGGGAGTTTGATGTGGCTGCAGCATAGGGTGGCTGAAGACATACAAGCAGGCAAGAGAATCAGATTTGCACTTCAGTGGGGAGAATGTGTTGGAAAGATTAAAACTAGAATAAAGGAGACTTCAAATTAGGAGCTATCCTAATGATCAAAGCCTGAAGTAGAGGTGATGGAAAGGGAGCGGTGGATACCATGGCATTCAGAGAGAGAACAGTGCAAAGCAACATGTGATGAAGTTTGGAAGCATCTGGTTCAGAAGATAGGAGCTAATGGACATTAAAGTGAATCCTTGAGTGTCAATAATTCTGGAAACTATATTCTGTAATATAGGGTATATTAATCCCTTTTTAAAAATTCAAGTCTTCTCCTGGCTTATATAAAGTATGTTTTAGTTTAGTTTTGTTTTGTTTTTTTATCTTCATTGTTTTAAGTTCTCTCTCCAGCTAATGGACAAAGCACTTGACTTGTAGTGAAGAGACTATCTCTGATGCTTACTAGCTCTGTGAATATAGACAAGCTGACTTATGTAAGCATCAGTAAAATAGGACTTCTAACATTTCACGGGGGTTTGATCCTCTAATAGGAAAATTCCACATGAAAACAAGTTAAAATTTACATTTTAATGTTGGGTTATTAATATAAGAAGTTTAAATTAGAAAAAGTAAATCATTTGGCCAGTGCTTAGGATATTTTATTTGCATACCATTTGACAAATTTATTTCTTTGTAATTTCTCCTCATTATTTAAATAAGTATCATAACACACTGTGCTATAAAATTCCATTTTTAAGAAGGCATCTAAATCTTATAAGTTGCAAAGAATTCCAACAATACTGGGGGACCTGAACACACCTCTCATTATTGGACAGATCATCTAGGTGACAAATCAACAGAGTAACCATTACTCTTTCAGAAGAAGAGAAGAAATCTGTGGTTATCAGAGATGGGAGGGGGAGGGAGAGGGGGGAAGGGAGAGATTGGTCAAGGGGCATAAAGAATAAGTGGATTTGTAACAATATATATGCTAGTAATATTGATCTGATCAACATATGTCAATGCTGAACCCCCAAAATATGTATAATCAATTATGATTCAATAAAAATCAAAAATAAATAAATAAATACATAATGGTCAAAGGACCTGAATAGACATTTCTCAAAAGAAGACATACAAATGGCCAACAAGCACATTAAAAAATGCTCAGTATCACTATTCATCAGAGAAATGCAAATTAAACCCATAATGAGTTATAGTCTCACCCCAGTTAGGATGGCTATTATCAACAAAACAGAAAATAATAAATGCTGATGAGGATGTAGAGAAAAGGGAACCCTCCTACATTGTTGGTGGAAATATAAATTGGTACAACCACTGTGGAAGACAGTATGGAGGCTCCTTAGAGAACTGAAAATAGATCTGCATTATGACCCAGCTATCCCACCACTGGGTATATACCCAAGAGAAATGAAATCAATATACCAAAAAGACACCTGCACTCCTGTGTTCATCACATTGCTAACAGCCAAGAGATGGAATGGAATCAACCTAAATGTCCATCAATGGAAGAATGGATAAGAAATAAAAAAAAAAAACTGTGGTATATATACACAATGGAATACTATTCAGCTATAAAAATAAATGGTATCCTATCTTTTACAGCAACCTGGATGAGACTGGAAACCATCATGTTAAGTGAAGTAAGTCAGGTACAGAAAGACAAATACCATATGATCTCACTAATATGTGAGTAAAAAAAAAAAATGTGGTCCTTATAGAAGTAGAGAGTAGAATAATGGTTACCAGAGACCAGGAGGGGATGGGCATGGGGGGAGGATAATTGTTGGACTAACAGGTACAAAACTATGCTATCTACCCTAAATGAATCATTGTCCAGTATATGCATGTATTGAAACAACACACTGTACCCCACAAAAATAAATATAAATAAAATTGAAAAAAATAAAATAAATAAACGGTGTCCAGATAAAATAAATAAAATCTACTGTCACTCAAACATTATGTGTTTTATGTCCTTATGGACAGGAAGCAATATATCAAAGTGCAGGAGTCACTAACAATGCCCCCAGTTGGGTAACATAGATAAGTAATGGGGAATGATGTTTCATAATGACCTTTCAAATCTGCATCCTTTCTGCATAAATTCAAGTTGAACATGTAAGGATAATTTTTACTTTCATAGGAATCATGTTCTCTCCCATTTTTAAAGTAACATACAAGATTCCCTCCATAAAGTTTTCACTTTTCCATTTTTGATAGAAGCATGAGTATAAGAAATATTTTCCTTTCCTCTTAACTTTGCAAGAACTGCAAACGTGTGTAACTGACAGCTTTTTCGTCTGAGAAACATGAGAAAGAGGTTAGACTGTGATAAACTGGAGAATGAATGCCCCTTCTAAAGAAGGCCACGCTCTGACCAGTTGTTGCTTTGCAGCAAGATTGAGAGCCAGCATAGTTAGAATATCTGACTTTTTTCATATGAAGCCACAAATCCATATTTTATGTGAACTTTCTTAATTTTTAGTATGAGCAACTAATTCAAAAATTTGTAAATACCATGGGTCAAATTCAGCCTCCAATTTGCTGGTTTGCAATCTCTGGAATATATCATATGCTAGACTTTGGGATTTTGAGTCAGAAAATCTGCGTCCTAATCCTGCCTTTGCTCCTTAGTAAATTCAGTTAAATACTTGGGCAAGTAGTCTTGTTTCACTAATCTAAAAAGTTGTCATAGTAATTTCTTCACCAGGTTGTTTATTTTTCTCAAGATTTTGTTACAAATGTGTTCAAACATAAAGAAAAGTTTAAAGAATTTTACAATGAGCATCCATATACTCTCCACCTAGATTGCACCGTGAACATTTTCCTACTCTTTCTCCACATACCTATCCGTCTACTCAATCGCCAATCCCTTGCTTTTTGAATTTGTTTCAAAGTAGTTGCAGGCATGGGTATACATCCTTCATTGGTTGTTTTGAGAAACAGATGTTTCGATGCACATAAAGCATCAAGCACAATATCTAGCACACAGGCAAATGCTACAGTCATAATTGCCCCCTCCCTTCATCTATATTACTATCTATAGCATGAATATTGTTGGAATCACTAAGAATGTGTGCATATTCATACTGGGGAAAACAGAGAGATTTCTAACAGAGATTTTCATCAAAATCCTGTTGCCTCCTACCTTCAAAATGTGTCCAGGACCTGGACTTCTGGCTTCAGCCGAAATAGAGTACTCCTGTTCTTCTCTAATATTCCTCCTTATTAAAAAACAGCAACAACAAATAAACAAACAAAAAGCCTTGGACATGATAAAACAAACAAATGTGGAAAGATTCTAAAAGTTGGAAGGAAGGCAGCAGATTGGATAAGAAAGTAGCAACACTGCAGTGAGCTCCCTGGACTTTCTCGTTGCTTCCTTTATATTCTGGATGGAACACTGCAGAGCCTGCAGCCTGGAACTGCCAATAGTCACAGACCAAAAATAAAGCCCCCTAGACAAAAGACTGGGGAAATGGCGGACTAATAAATAGATCAGGAAACTTCTGATAATACTGGCCCTATGCTAAACAAACATCAAAGGAAAAACTGTCCCCTCACCCCTGTGGTGTCAGTGGGCTGTGCAGAGATCAGGACTCTGGCCCTACCAGGATGCCAGGAGAGGCATTTATAAGACAGCCCTCCACTTTTTCCACCAGGATGCTGTCAGTAGGCAGAACAGGAGCTGAACGTCCACCCCCAAATGGCAGCAAGTAGGCAAAATAAGGTGGCATGAGATAATGCTAGTTGATGTTCCACTTTTCAGTACAGAGCTGAACTTCCTCCCTCACAGAGACAAGGAGGCAGAACAGGTAGATCAAGGCGGTTCTAGTCAGCACCCCATTTTCTCTCCCCTATTGGTGTCAGTGAGTCCAAAGGGGAGCTGAGCTTCTACCCCCACCCAGTGGCAATGAAGTAGAATAAGTGAAATGCTCCACTTCCTACCCTCCCTGTTGTCACCAGGGCCAAGTGGAGAATTGAACTCCCATGCCCACCCAGCTGCAATAAAATGGTGTGCTCTACTTTTGCTGAGGCGGTATCACCAGGTTCAAGTGGGGAGCTGAATATCCGTGCCACCTGGATCTACATGCTATACTTAAACAGACTGACTACCTGAAAGAAAGATTACATAGGATTGAATATCTCACCACTTAACACCCAAAGTGTCCAGGATACAATAGAAAATCACTTGTCACACCAAGAACCAGGAAAATCTCAACTTGAATGAGAAAAGACAATTAACAAGTGCCAACACTGAGATGACACAGATGTTGGAATTATCTGACGAGAACTTTAAAGCAACCATCATTGCTTCGATGGGCAATTATAAACACAGTTGAAATAAATGGGAAAAAAAAAAAAGAAAGAAAGAAGGAAGTTAGTTTCAGCAAAGAAATAGAAAATATAAAGAAGAACCAAATGGAAATGTTAAAGCTGAAAAATGTAATAACTGAAATAAAAAACTCACTGGATGGGCTCAATAGCAGAATGAATATGACAGAAGAAATAATCAGTGAATATGAAGACAGGAAAACATGAACCTTTGAAAAGCAGAGAATTAAATCCAGCTAGTTGCAAAAGAGGAAATCAGAGAGATTCCAAATGTGAAAAGGATTCAATGTGCCATTACTGACTGGAAGATAGAAGGAGCTATGTGACAAGAAATGAGAGTGGTCTCTAGAAGTTGAGAGAGGACCCTGGCTAATGGCCAACAAGGAAACAGGTCCCTCATTCTCTGTGATGGTAAATTTTATGTGTCAACTTAACTGGACATGGGTTGCCCAGATATTTGGTTAAACATTATTCTGGGTGTGTCTATGAGGATGTTTCTGGCTGAGATTAACATTTGAATCAATAGACAATAGAGTAAAGCAGATTGCCCTACCCAGTGTGGCTGGGCCTCATCCAATCCACAGAAGGCCTGAATAGAACAACAAAAAAAAAAAAAACAGAGTAAGGGAGAATTCAGTCCCTCTTTCTGTCTTCAAGCTCAGACATCAGTGTTCTCCTGCCTTCAGACTCAGACTCAGCCTGAGACTATACCACTGGCTCTCCTGGGTCTCCAGCTTGCCAACTGCAGATCCTGGGACTCAATCCATACACACACACAGATACACCCACACACCAATCATACACACATACATGTATACACACATATATGAATCAATAATAGAACCAATAGCATATATATGTGAGATATATATGTCCTATCAGTTCTATTTTTCTGGAGGAATTCTGACAGTCCTACAACCAAAAGAAACTGAATTCTGCCAACAACTTAAATGAACTTAGAAACAGATTTTTGTCACAGAAATTCCCAGTAAAGTTCAGCCTGGCTGACACCTTGACATCAGCCTGTGAGATCCTAGACAGACAAACTAGTCAAGCTCACACAGACTCTGACCTACAGAAGTGTAAGGTAAAAAAGGTTGTTTAAGGTACAAAATTTGTGGTAATTTGTGACTCAGCAATAAAAATCTTCATCTGGCTTCATCTTTTACCAATCTCCTCCCCTCATTCACTCAGTTCTGTCGCATTGGCCTCCTAGTTCTTCCTTGACAACACCAGGCACTCTCCCACTTCAGGGTCTCTGTATTGGCTGTTCCCTCTGGCTACAGTGCTCTTCTTGCTCTTCCTTTAGATATCTTCTTGACTAGTTTCCTCCCCTTCTCAGTCTTTTCTCAAATGTCACCTTCTCAATGAATCCTACCCAGGCCGACCCCTTCTACAACCTATCCCTCTTACACTGCTCTGCTTTTTCTTTTTTCCTCCAAATTACCTACTGCCTTATAACATACTGTATAATGAACTTATTTATTTCACCTATTGCTTATTAGTTGTCTGCCCTCATTAGAATGTAAGCCCATGAGGGCAGAGATATTTGTTTTGTTTGCAAACATTCTGTGCACCAGGAACAGTTCCTGGCACACCGGGTGCTTACAAAGTATTTGCAGAATAAAATGAGTAACGTCTATGTCAATTTACCTCTGACTTAATGCATCGCCGCGTAACATATCATTTACAGTTCAAGCTGTGTTATACATTTTATACATTTCCTCATAATAAGGCTAAACACAGATATAATACATCACTTTATGCATGAAAATGTGATGACAAATAGCAAACTCTTTGTGTGAACATTAGTATAAAAAGATATTGGATGGCTCTTTACCATGCTTACGTCATTAAGAGCAGGAAAATAGAAGAGGAGCTTGAGTGGCTGAAAATGTGATGTTTGGGAGAGGAGGTGGGTGACACCTTGATCAAATCTGAGGCTTGCAGAACACATTTTTAAAAACTGTTGATGTATAAAATTGAACTAGATGTCTATTAAGCCCCCTTACAGTTCTATAGTTCTATAATTTTCTGGTCTCTACACAAATTCAGATAACTGGTGGCTCCAGATTTGATCTCTTACCTTTTTATTGATGACCCTCAAATCTACATTTGTAGTCCTCTCTGGGGACCCAAATTTCTATCCTTTGTCTCCAGCTGCTTTCTTATCATCTCCACGTGATATCCCACCATTACCTGGAACTGAGTATGTCAAAATCATATTCATCCTTCTGACTCTGGATTCCACTCTCTTCTCCTTTTGCCAGCTACTTAGATGCTGTCTCTCCTCCTTCTCCGTTGCCTGAGTCCATCTCTGGACCCAGTCCTTCTTCCTTCACATTTTCTCTCTCTTTGCCCTTTCTTCCCATTCTCCCTGCTTTGCCCTTATTCAGGCTGTCACTTCCCCACACCCAAATTATTTGGACAACATTCTGTCTCCCATCATGTCTTTGTCTCCCTCTCCATCAACCCTACATATGACCATCTTTTAATTTTCCTAAAATATTTAAATATTCTTAATGCCTCAGAATCTTCCAATGAGTCCCTAATGCCTATAGAGTAAATTTTAATTAACAGTCAAACAAACAACAAGCCCACAGGCTGGTATATAAGATCTTCCAAGATCTGGCCATTCTATCTAGTCTTCTGTCCCCAAAGTCCCTCCCTCTTTTGGATACATTCATGCTACTGAGTACTAATGTGGTTCTCAATATAAGAGTAGAAGTTTTAAACAAAGGAAAAGTAGAAGTAAGTCTCGCCTTAGAAAATGTTTTAGAATTAAGGAATGATTTTGCATGGCATTTTGGTGGTTGTTACAGAGAGGAACTCAGACATCTGCCCTGATATTAGCCTCTTTATTGAAGTGCAAATTTATCTGACTTTGGGAAGCCATTTTCATAGGTAGTGAATTGCTGGTATCATAAATCCCAGTGAAAGTAAAAGCAAACTAAATCTTGAGTGGATCACCTTGTAAGCGGTGTTCTCCATTTGTTTCTGCAGAGAGCCCCGCAAGGTGGTCCTGCACAAAGGCTCCACTGGCCTGGGCTTCAATATTGTGGGCGGAGAAGATGGAGAAGGTATTTTTGTATCCTTTATTCTGGCTGGTGGACCAGCAGACCTAAGTGGGGAACTCCAGAGAGGAGACCAGATCCTATCGGTGAGTGTTTCTCTTTAATCTTCATTCCCTCATGTCTGACACCATCCATGAAAAAGTCATTTTAAATTATGACTCCAAAAGCACTTCAGTTACAAAAGAAAAAGGGATGAGAGCATTATGGCTTCAGATGCATGTTATGGTTCAAATGGTGTTCAGGTGCTTGATGGTTGTTACGCTAACTTCCCTCAGGTAAAGGTGAAGGTGCTAGTGTTTTCTTTTAGATTTTCTGAGGCATGTTTGCACCAAACAGTCCTTTGAGAAGCTTGCCTTTTTTAAATGGTATATTACTTAGTTTATAAAAATACAGATTTTTTTCCCCCAGAGTCATGACCATACTTTAAAAACTGTACCTTTCTAATGTGTATAGTTTGGTGCATATAACTATGTAAGAAAATGCATAAGATAATTCTATACACAGTTTGCTGATGGTGGTAAGTGGGAGCAGTGGCACCATTTACCTAAGTTCAAGAATTACCAGCAACAATTTATTAAGCACCTATTATTTATCAAGCATTTTATAGAAGTAATATTTAAGACCACTTCATTGAGGGATGATTGACATACAAAAAAGGGTACGTATTTAATGTATACAACTTGATGAGACTGGAGATATGTATACACCCATAAAAACATCACCACAATTGATGTCATAAATGTATCCATCACCTCCAAAAGTTTCTTCCCACCCTCTTTATTTATTATTTTATGTGTGTGTAATAACACATAAGGTTGACCCTATTAGCAAATTTTAGGTATACAATATGGTATCATTAACTATAGGTACTACACTGTACAGTAGATCTCTGGGATTTATTCATCTTGTGTAACTATAAAAGTAATTATTAATTGTCACATCACTGTAAAAAGTAGATGTATCCATTTAAATATTACCAGGATCACATAGTAAATAAGGCAATCAATCAGAATCATAGTCTTAGAAATTACAATTCACAGAACCTAACAATTTTTGAAGTTCAGATAGCATATCCTTTTTTATGTATAACATTTGCAAGGACATTCAATGATGAAAATATTATCTGATTTTTTCAATTAAAAGGAAAGCAGGAGCATTTCTCCTTTTTATTTGGCTAAAACTAATTTTTATTTGGCTAGAAAGTGACTCATTGCAAGGCTTATTATTGTAATTTCTTTGGTTAACACTGAGAGAAAAGAATAAACAGGTTTGACAAGCTCAGGCATTACAATTAGGGAAGAAAAATGTCAGAATAGAATTATTAGCAATGGAATAGGGATATAATACTTTGCATCTACAGCTCGCACTGGACATAGAAGGACAAGCTACGCCTTCCTAGAAATCACAAAACAAAAACTCTAAATAGAAATCAAGACCTAAATAAAAATTCAATATACATCACTAGGTTATGAAAGATTAATTTGCAAATAAGTCATGCTAACAGTAATGTAGTAAGTTTAGAGAAGAAAAATAGAATCCCCAGGCAAGGGGGCTGAGGGTACGTCTCTCCTCTCAATTGATCTTCATAGAGGAGACACTCATGTAATAGGCAATTACCTTTGTAATCAGGGGCAGAATGTTTATTCTTATTTTCCATAATTATTCTCCCACACACACTATAGAATATTCCTAGATAATTTATTTATTAGTGGCTTACTATGTGCCAGGTATCATATATACATAAATACCTATATGTACACATACATATGTATATATATATATTCTCATGTTTTTTTGTTTTTTGGTTTTTGTGTGTGTGTGTGTGTGTGTGTATGGCACAGTGAGGAAAGAGAGGAGGCAGTAACACTTAAAATAAAGTATGTCATATTGTAAGTAATGAGTGTTACTACGACTATTAAAAATTCTACCTTAAGAATGTATCTTACATTTTTTTGAAAAGTGTCAAATAACCATGTAGAAAGAAGGCCTCTTTTAGATAGTTTGAGCTTTTCTTTCTTGGGGACAGGGCTTGGGGACTAGGTTAGCATTTCCTAAAGAGTGTTTCATAGAATACTGGAACAGGATTGTAATAGATTGCTACTGTAATAGGTTCCTGGGACCGGGTTTCTTCACTGAAGAACTTCCCAAAACATCTGTTTACCAGTGTGCACTGAGAATCTCCTAGTGGCAGATAAAGTACATGGTTTTCCCAAGCATATTTGACCACTAACCCCTTCTATAAGGAGCACCTCACAGGCCACCAGTAGCGGGAAGTGTTTGAGTACGTATTTTTATAGTTCCCATAATAGACTTTTCCTGAGGTAGTCATTCTTGCCTGTACAGAAAAGGGAACTTGCCTTTTATCATGTTTTAAGATTGTGGACGCCATCTAGTGTTCCTGCATTGTCTACACACATGGCTTGGAAACCTGAAGTTGGAGGTTACTGAAGCTCCATTGTAGGGATTTATCCCAAGCCTCCCCACTCCCCATAAAGAAATCATCACCATAGGCTACATTTCATACATGTACTGTGAGTGATCTCTTCTCTCTAATTTCTCCTTTCTGTATTCTATTTCTCAGGGATTTGTTGTAGAAAGAAATCCAATAATTGAACCATCTTCTTAAGGTATTAGTGGAGGAGAATTTAGGGCATTCAGCATGCAGTCATATTAACTAGTGCAAGAGGCTCCTCAGGCATTCTTCCTGCAGAGAAGAAAATAGAAATGCTTCTGTTATTATTTGTGTCAATGTTTTGTTATGAAAAAATGTGGAGCAGAGCACATAGAAGCAATACCCCTAGAAAGAGGTTCTTTCTTGTCTCTCCAAGCAATTTTAGTTTATTCAATTTTCAAGAGTCTAAAAAAGTTAGCCCCAGCCAACTTGCTAACCCCAAAGCTCACTCTTGATGGGCTCTAAGTATTTAGCTGTGTTCCGCGATACATGGTTGGAAATGTGTGTTGCCAGAAGTGAAACGCTGCAGCTGTTGAGCTGAAGGTATAATAGTAACTGCAAATTTTCAAATTACAATTTAAATTCCATTGTTGATTTAAAAAGAATAAAAATGAATCACAGCTCACTTGTGGGTTTCAATAATTCTCAGGTCACCTTGCTATCTTCATGTTTAGAGCCATGTGGAAGGGAAGAACTTTATTTGCCAAGTCTTTATTGTCAAGTTATTCAGATAGAATGGGAGAACTATATACCCTATTCACCATCCTGGGGTATTTATATTGTAACCTCAAGTGACAGCTCTAAAGTCCTTCTGATGTTATGGCTTCAATCCAGCCCCCTCCCACCAAAAAAGATTCCCCAAATTATTTCTTGGATTCTTTGAAGGAGTCCCTTTAAGAGCTGGCAAATCCCATTCCTTCTCATCACCCTACAACATCTGCCATGTCCTTTCTCCCTGGCTCTGTCTCTCAGCCCCATAGAGAAGCCTTACATTTATAATTTTCATTGCTTGAGAGTTTCTGCTTAAATAACTGTCTCGGTGTTCCTGAAACCAGTGCTCCTTGAGATACCAGAGAGAGTCTGAGGCCTGCACAGACTTGGGGACAAGGGACATCTCCATACCTCTGTGCTACTTTGTCACCTTGTCCCTAAAAGCACAATAGCTTAAACCAGAATTCTTACAAAATCTCTGACATAAGCAGCACCTTCAGCTTCTCCTCATCTTCAAAACTTGCCGCCACACAAACTCCAGCAAAACCCCACCCTCCCCTCAACATAAGTATCAGTGCCAGCTCTAGTAAGCCATGACCAGGAGAGCATTCCTTCTACCCTAGCTCCACCCACGCCACCTCCCCCAAAAGAAGGGCAACAAGACCCGGAGACCAACACTAGCTCAAAACAGCAGTATATATTTCCAAACTCAAATGACTCATCTACATTCAGGTTAGCGGTTGTATTAGTTCGTTTTTGTTGCTTATAACAGAATACCTGAAACTGGGTAATTTATAAAGAAGTGAATTTATTTCTTACAGTCTTGGAGATTTGGAAGACCACAGTCCAGGAGGTGCATGTGGTGAGGGCCACCTTCTTGGTGGTGGCTCTCTACAGCAACACAGGATATCACCTGGCAAGAATCACAAGAGCAAGAGAGAACTCACCTTCTCACTTGCTCTCCTTATAGAGCCGTTAGAACCACACCCATTATTCCATGAATGGATCAATCCATTCATGAGGACACAGTCTTCACAATCTAATCACCTCTCAAAGGCCCCACCTTTCAAGGACTATAATTGGATTTCACACCATTACAATGTAACACTGTTAATTGTAACAATGGAGGTCAAGTTTCCAATACATAAACTTTGGGGGACACATTTAACCCACAGCAGGAGTGAAGTCAAGGTTCTTCCAAGAAAATAGGTAGATCTGTCCTTTGTATACAGCTTTGTAACTGAAAGGCCCATCTTACAATTTTGCTCAGAGTATCTGCTGAAGGGAATACTGAACATCTTTAGCTTGAAATACATTAAACAATATGTATTTTTTTTTTTTTTTGTGAGTCCCCATCCTGCCCCTGTTCTTTTCATCAAGATTTCAGAAATTGTGAGGTCCTGTATCACCGGGGCAGTCTGCTAAACAACTTTGATGTAAAATCTAACCAAGTGGAGTTGATGATGTTTTTGAAAAGGTAACAACTTCTTGCCCTAACTCTTCCCAGTTAAATTCAGGTTTCTGGTCCAGAAACCACGCAGAGGCTATCTCCCCAAACCACTGAGCTTGCCCCAGGCATCCGATCTCTCTACTGAACGCACTCTCTCTGGACCCACTGACTCTTTCATCTCTGGCTTTTGCCTCTCTCAATTGTGGAGCCCACTCAGACTTCTCCCCACCTAACTGGACCTTTCCTCCTGCCCAGCTTAGAGCCTACAGCTACCCTGATCAGAGGGCCAGCTCAGTTAAAAACAGGTGTGACAAGGGAAGAGGCTCCAAGGGAGAGGCTGTTCCTCAGCCTCAGCTTCAGAGCCCCGCCATCCAGCCTGACTCCTGGCTGCCTGCTAGAGGGCAGCCAGGCCTGGCTACACCCTAGGAGGCCTTTGTTCCTGTTGATAGCCCAGTGCATGCAAATGTCCCCAATCGGGCCAGCCCGTGGCACACTCAGGAGAGTGCGGCGCTGGGAGCGCGGCGATGCACCCGCCGCGGGTTCGGATCCTATATGGGAATGGCCGGTGCACTCACTGGCTGAGTGCTGGTCACGAGGAAAGAAAAAAAAAAAAAAATGTCCCCAATCATATACAAACTTTCAGCAAATCTTTCAATAAGCACATATGATCATGTACTTTCTCTCCTATCTTTAAAACCTTCCAGAGGTTTGCTGTTGGTAAATTCTTAACACGGCCTAAAAGGTCTTGCCCCTGCCCACCTGGACGGCCTCATTTACACCAATTTTCTGCTCTCACTTACACTTCAGCCTCCCTGGCTTTTTCTTTATGTCCAGTGAGGGGTACTATTCAAAATATTTATCAACTTAACATAGCCCAAGCACCAGTAGATACAATGAATGGCCATAGTGCTGCAGCTGCAGGATTGTGAAGAGGTAGAGTCTTCCAGGCAGCTAAGGTTGTGGGCCACTCAGGACAAACCACATGGAAGTGGTTCAGTGTTGTAACAAAAGGAATAGCCGTATTGATGGATTAGCAGCAGCCTTGTCCCTTGTGTGCAGAGCTCCCTCCCACTACTGACCTGTGCATGTACTGAATTTCCTCTGAAAAGAAACCTGAAGGGAACAAGGACCTTACATTACCTAAAAGAAATGCGAGAACTCATGGATTGCCACAGGTTTTACTTAAGAAATATCCCTATTGTCTGACAGAGTTTGGCTGTGTAATATATGTTAAATGAATTAACTCAATAAACTTTACGGGCACAGTAGGAAACCAAAATTAACATTGCTACTTTCTGATCACATTTCTTAAGCCCTGCTTATTCAATGTGTTGTTAACACACTACATGTCACAACTTGGAGGGGTGCAGAGAAAACAGTACATTGAGGAACATGCACTTAAAGTCAGACCTGTAAGAGACAACCCACGTGATGACTCCTCGAGGATTTAGCCTAAGCAGTGTTCCAAAGTCTGAAATTCGGTTCAGTGATAACAGTTCAGCTTTTCTCAAAGGGGTATTTATAAAAATGTGTTCTGTATAATACAGATCTGTGAAATGCTCCAAGAAAAAAGTATGTGATTAAATAAAGGATCTGAGAAGTCCTGCAGCAGATAAAGAAGTTCTGTTAAAGTATTTTCTAACTTTATTTAATCTAAGAACTTTTTTTTCTTCTGGAATACAAATTAATATCTAATGAAACATGTTTTTTTTTGGAAATTCTGCCTTAAGCTAATCTCCAGGAAAATCCAAGCATACAGAATTTTTTTTCTTAGAAAGAGTAACATATTCACCTTAAAATTTTGTTTGCAAAAGTCAGGGATTGGGGCGGGGAGAATGCAACCCATATAAGACCAAAGAACTATCCTCCTCAATCTGGAAAGATCCTCCTCAAACAGAAGTGCGACTTCAGGAGTAGGTGCATAGAACATTAAGTAAGGAATACATACAACTTATTATCCTATTCACAAAAAAAAACCAATTGGCAGAGATTTACTAAGCATCTACTAAGTGCCAAAAACTTCTAGGTACTGAGGATACAACATAAAAAAAAAATTAGTTTGTGTTTTCAGTTCACATATAGCCTCAGGAGACAGATACATAAACAAGTTACAATATAACATAGAAATGCTGACGGTGACTTCTGGAGACCACACAGGTGTAAAGGTGAGGCTATCTTTAGCCCAAACTGGGAATGTGGAAAGCCTTCCAGAGAAGCTTCCCAGCAAAGAGGGTCCCAAGGAAACAGAACAGCGGAGAACTAAGGATAAAATGCCTCATGTTTTTAGGGTATCTGCTTCACACAAAGTGCTGTGCTGAGTGCTTCACTATGATTTCATTGAATTCTCCCAACAACCTTGCTGCGTTGAAGGCTCAACGAAATTACATAATTTGCCCAAGATCACACGGATAATTCAGCGATGACAGTGGCATTTGAACAGCTACTGCTTCTGATTTTAAAGTTATGCTCTTTCTGCAATGCTAGCCTTCAGAAAGAAAATTGAAATTGGCAGTTTGTTTATGTCTGAAGCTGTCCACACTCAAAGGCCAGTTAGTGATAAAAACATGATAGCCTAAAATAAGAGAGCATTTACAAGGAGACATATGAGCCATCACAGGGAGCCATTGTACACACAGGCTGTAAGACTGAGGTGACTTAGAAACAACATCTACATCTTCTGAAGCTTTCCTTGAGGGCAAGACTGTGTCTTATTCATCTGCTCGTGCTCCTTGATTAATTTAGAACCCAGCTACTGAGCAAATCTTTAATGAATTAATTATACTTGACCATTTCTCTAAAAGTAACTAGGAATCCTAGGGATACTTTCAGTTGTATTCATCTGGACCCCTGGTCCACTGGACCCTTCTGTTCTGAAGATGTGGAATATCTTAAAGTGTTTAGCTTTCTGCCAATGTAATATCTTTTCCAGTGCAGGCAGATCCTTTCCTAATTGACTAATAGAAATTCACATAGATCAGAAAGGTGTTAAATAATTATTCTATTACATACTAAATGCTAAAAACATGATTTGTATAAATCTGTTTATGACATATTCTCTTATTTCAAAAAGATATTTAGCTGGTTAAGAGTTCCTATATAAGCTTCAAAGGGTGGATTAACATCTGATCCTGTGCCTTCTCTGTGTAAACATTAAAAAATGTGCTATGATAGCTGACCTCAGATAAAGAGAAAACCTTGCAAAGAGATCTCAAGTTTTAAGGAAGGAGTGACTGTCAACTGAAAGTGGACTGATTTTTAATTCCAATTCGTTTTGCCTCTGACTAACCTATTTTGTTAGCTAATCCCTAATGACCGTTACATTTGCATCACCATTTATGTGCACAGAGTTCCCTACTGGGGACATTATCTCATTTGCTCATGATAGGATCCCTTCAGGATAGGCAGGAAAATGATCCCTTTGCCATTTTACACAAGAAGAAACTGAGGAGTTCAGTGATTTTCTAACTCAGAGCCAGTTAGACTCCAGGCACAAGCCTCCTTCCATAACAACCGGCTCCCTTACCTGTCATGCTCACTACTCTAGGAATGTGCCTGATGGGAGCTTGGATGGCAAACTTACCTGCTGGGGTTCTTGACTGCAGACAACAGACAGTAGGGTAACAAACAAAAAAGGAATTTATTGGAAAAGTAACAGGTTTCTTCCCATAGAATTCCCATAGGATCTTCAGGAAGACTGGGGAACCAGGCTCAAAAGCCAAAGAGGAAATCCTGCTGAAGGTTGGTCTGTGAAGGATGCTTCTTTGGAGGCCATCACCACTGGCCACTCATGTCTAGGTCACACTGAGGTGAACAAATCTCTATCTCTCCATGCACCTTACACCTTAGTGTGGGAATGCTAAATTCCCAGTTGGAACATCTGCTTGACCTGCCCATGCTCTAGCTGCTGAGGGGTGGGGAAAGGGAATATCTGCCCCCTGTAGCTTCTCTAAAGGAAGGTAAAGCTATGCCTTCTTCCTAACTTGGATTTATCTGGACACTGGATAGCTAAATAATAAATGACCATTAGAGATCATTGCATTTGCTGAGCTCTGTATGAGGAATTTCTCATATCTAGTATCTTAAGAATCATAAACAATAGAAATCATTTCTAGAGAGTAGCCTCCAGTGGGAGAGGCGTAGGTCTGAGAGAATGAAAGGAGAGGAAGTGATGACAGAAAGGGTAAGAGAGATTTATTGTGTGCTTCCTAACTTGTAGGGACCTCACGTAGTTTGATTACTATTATCTTGCATGTCAAAATTCTGAAATTCGGAAAGCTTAAATAACTTGGTTAAGATCACACAGTTTGTAAAAGGACTAGATTCTAGGTCTGCCCAACTTCAAAGATTCTATCAGCTCTGATCATGTTACTCCCCAGATTAAAACCTTTCCACAAGTTTCTGCTGCCCTTTCATCCAAATTTTTTATTTTAGTGACAGTGAGTACAGATATTGCCTTTGGGTTTGGCTATACATGGGAATGGAATTGGATGGTAACTAGAGGACAGAGTTTGTTTTTGTAACAGTGTCTATATGTTGATGGAAGTGATCCAGAAGAGAGGGGAAAATTGGTGGTTTATTTAGCAATTCACATAAGTATGTGTATATTAAGTAGAAGAAGTAGACATGACTGCAATTCTTATTTGCCAATTCTTTGGTTTATTGAATATCTTCTATTGATTGATTTTGTTTATGTCTCTATTCCCATAGCCTTGAACAGTGCCTAACACTTCATAAGTGTTCAGTAATGAAAGCACGACTGTCAAGTACTATGCTAGGCTCTGTAGGGAATGGAGAGGTGAATTAGATGTTGGGGATATCATAGGGGATAACCTAGTGGAGAAATAAGACATAAACATGGTTACCATGCATGGTAGGTGTGACAGAAAGGAACAACCACTTTGTTTATTTTCATATTGCCATTTGTTATTTAAAATCTAGTTAAGGTTCACAAAGGTTGATTATGTTTTGTAAACATGAATATACTAATTATCCCGATTTGATCACCACATATTGTACACAGGTATTGATATTTGATTCCGTACCCCACAAACATATGTGTGTGTGTGTGTGTGTGTGTGTGTGTGTGTGTGTGTGTGTGTGTATATATAATCAGTTTAAAAAGAAAGAAAATCAATAACAATTTCCTTGGTACCAAGTATCAGCTTATCTTCTTCACCACTGTCTTTATCACCACTCCCAGCACCACTCACTTTACCACATGCAATGAGTGTTCTCAACAACTGACATGAAAGAAAAGCCAACTAGCATCCTATAGCAGCAACCTGCCCATACATGAGCTGCTTCTCTCTTTCTACCACCTCAGATTCCCAAGGGAGGCTTTGGTCCTTGCTCTGCTTCCTAACTTCTGCTCAGGTTCTGAGCAACTTCAGGACTTGAAGCAAGCATTCACGAGGTGGAAATTTCCTAGCCAGTGTGTAGGCCGGGGGGTCCCACCTGACTCATGAGGGGTGATGCAAAGGAGAGGAGAGGAGAGGAGAGGCAAATGCAGAATGGGAATAGGACCCATCTGAGACCCAGGTTAAGATCATGACATGCCAAGTTTTAGAAAAAAAGGGTTAAATTACAGAAACTTTGCCTTCCAGAGCCTCCAGTCTAATGGAAGATCAGAGTAGAGAGGATAAAAGGAAATCCTTAAATTAGACCACATTGAGGAGCATAAGAAACTTGGATAGTATATGGGAAAATTAAGAAAATCTTGTGCAGGAAAAAAGAAGTCTAGGCAGATGCTACAATAGCTACAGGTGATAACGTTGTTCACCTGCAGAAAAATCTATCTTATACTATTTCCCTGGAAATTTCCATCAGGGGAGGCTCATGCTCTGAAAGCATAATGTCTAAAGTCTTCAAAACAAAATAATCAGGGTGTTGTCAAGAAAATCGTAAATCCAAATTGTTACTAGTGGCCATTAATCCTGAGATAAAGATTTGTTGAGAGAAAAAAAATAAGTACATAATCAGGGATTGAGAATTGCTAAAAACCAAAATTCCTGGCATGTAATAGATGCTTAGTAAATGTTTTAAATTGAGTTATTAAAACATATCAGGGAGGAAGGAATGAGACTTATGTTTGAGGCCATAGCCTGATTATCATTTATAAGTTACATTTTAATTATTAAGATCAAACTGCTGGTAGTAAAGTGAGGATAAAGACTGGTTTGGTGAAAACAAACCAGGTAAGGCATCTGAGATGATCACCAGGTGAACTAGTTATTACAGTTAAGAGCTTCAAGAGTTCAGAGGATGGAGAAATTTATTTAACATGAAGGAAGCCACATTAAAGGACCTGGAAGGGGCCCTTTAGTGGCACTCAGATACAAGGAAGGACAGCCTCTCCCTTCCTTCCCAACTCTTGTGTCTCCACGGTGCTTCAGTTCTCATGCTCTTTTTTAGTCTTTGCTTTCATGAACACTTTCCTCAACAGATGATACGTAGCGGTTGTGTCTTGATCATCATTGCATCCCAGGGCCCCACCCAGTGCTACCCAGGTCTTATTTAGTAAGTGCTGAATAAATTAGCCAATGAAAGAACTTGAAAAAGGCTTCTCTAAGGTGAAGAAAGAGCCCTTAGAGATTTTGTTCCAAATTTTTCCCTGAAATGCTCAGGTGATTTTATTTTTAAAGTCGTCTGCACCATCTATGATCCAACGTATTCCAGCTGAGGTGTTGTTTGGGAGAAAAAAAAAAAAACAGGCCAAAAAAATTACAGAAGAACGGCTGAAATGTAGATAGTGGACAATATCCAGAGGTAGCATTTTGCACTGGAAGAAGCTCTTTCTATACTGCATATTTGCTTAGCTTTTGGCACATCAGAGAACCGGTAAAAAATAAAATACACCCTTCCTCAGGCCCAAATTATTTTCTGCTCTGAGAGAAATGATCTTCAGGGACTCTTTTCATTGGAAACATCCACTCTCTTGTCCTGAGATCCCTGAAAGATAAGACAGATCACTCCAAAGGCAGGTACCAAGGTATGTACTTTTCAACCTGAAATGTAGTTATCTTATTACATACAAAATGCCTAGGTATTGTTGATCTAATAGTGATGCATGATGACAAAAATAATAATCCATTGCTTATGAATAGTGCTTTAAAATTTACAGAGCAATTTTATATTTTTTCTCAAGGCAACCATGAGATAGGCAGGGGATATACCATTATTATACCAACTGTTTATACAGAAACCAAGCCTCAGAGAGGCTAAGTAGTGCATATAGAATGATAAGATTAAGCAGAAGCCTGGACATGTAGCTGCTCTGTTCTTATACATATTTTCCAGTTATTTTCATGAACTGTAACACATGAACCTAGTACTCCAAGAAGATAGAGCATGTAGCAACTGGGGTTATTTCCAAAGAATCCACAAGATGGCAGTAAAAGATTTTTCATAAGAATGTTTGCACCAGTAGCACATGACCTGTTTGCTGAGTTTTTCTATTCTTGACTATATTTGATCACAGTATTAAAACTGGCTGCTGTCATAATGGCAGATTATAAAAAAATAATTCAACGAATAAAAGGTAAATTAAAAACTGCAAATAGAATTTGTGGCTTCGTTGCTTTTTGTGTGTGTGTGTAAGAGTCCTATTTGAAAAGTAACATTAGGAAGCATTAAGAATCAGCCAGGAGCTCTAAAAACCAAGATTGCTTGAGAAACCTCAAAATGAGAAATGTTGCTTCTTCCTCAACATTGGACTGATCTATGATTCCTCTGCTTGAAGGAGAGAAAGAGAGAGGTCAGTGAATGGGCCAATAGTTAATCTTCCGTATCATTTAATTTCTTGTTATTTCTCCATGTTCAAAATCTACCCTGGAGGGAAACTTTCCTAATGAACCAAAGATGCTGTGAAATAACTTACAGAAATATTTATTGCCTATGTCTCTCAGGTTTGTATGCAAAATAATGTGCACAAAACTTTTTTATTCTGTATTTTTATTCTGTATTTTTATTATTCTCTCCCAAATTTATGGTAGAATTCAGGAGGGTAGAAACTACATTTTTCTTCCATTTCCTCAGTCTGCCTCTATGTTGAGCAGGCATTGCCTTTGTTACTGGGGATGATTATTATCAGACAGATGGCTGTGAGTCCATCATCCTGGAACTGAGAATATCACAGGAAAGCACATGCTTTCTGTATCTAACGTAAATGTAATCGAGTGTTCATTAGCACCTCCTGTGTGTGTAGCAGACAGTACCTAAGCCTTGAAAAGATGGCAGTAAGTTTATATCCAACATGTAAAAAACTTAAAATTGAGTATCAGACATCTGTTTTCAAGTCCTTTGAGTCATTTCCCATGCTGCCCAGATTTCTTGCTCTTTGCCCTGTTCCTGACCTCTCTTCTCTATCTCTTGCTACGTTCATATTCACGGTCATATGAGAGAGAGTGCAATTACCATTCGTGCTTGCTCGTAAGAGACTCCTTTCACCTCAGGTGGCTCATCATTTTTCCCTGAAAAAACTCTGATACGAGCTATTAAAATAATATGTCCTGTATTTCCTTGCTAACATCTATTTAAACCTCCTTAGGAAGTAAGATATTCTACTCTGTTCATTGACCCATTCACTTACCCACCCATCCCTATTTACAACAGACTTCATAGGGCTTTCAGTGCCCATGTTACCTTGCTATATGGAAGGTAGGGATGACTATGCTATGACCTCAAGATGCTTAGAGTCTAGGAGAAGAAATGAGTAGGTCCACACAGAATTACACCATAAGAAAAGTACAGAGAAGAAAGGGAGTTCCAAACCTTCACCAGGCTATCTGAGGACAAGCAGCAAACCCTCACTGGGTGATCTCAGGAGGATTCGAGCTCTCCTTAGTAATGTGAAGACCCTCCCAAAACTTGCACCAAGTCTAATATAAACCATCTTTTCATCAGCCCACAGAGGAAGAGCATGAAGTCCAGTGCAGGGGTGAAAAGCTGGAGGTGCTCAAGAACTCTGAACAGTTTCAGCCAACAAGATATGAGACACAGGAGACTAGTCAGGCCTCTGAATCCCAAGCGGAGAATAGAAGCACTAGACTAAGGTGGGGAAAGCACGTGGTTTCCAGGTGCAACGGTTCAATTACTCAGTGCAACCTGAGCAAACTCCTGACCCTCTCACTTCTCCACAAAGCGAGAGGGTGGAAACTCATGATCTCTAAAGTCCCTTCCAACTCCAACAAGAACACATGTGCTTAAGAGAGCTTTAGGTGATAAAAAGGATGCGCTGAAGGTTTTTAAACAATTAATTTATGACTAAGCATTATTTTAGTTGTGATTAAACATGTGTTAGTTATGAGTAAACTAAAGATTTCCCTTTAAATAATACAACCAAAAGTTTAAAAAACAGAAATTAAAATTGAAGACAGTCATCCATGCTTTTTCAGAGTCCACTGGTTGAAATATAACCATCGGAATAAAGTCTGAACTCCTCTATATAGCTTTTTCTTAATTTGTTCAGCCTCATGTCTAAAACTCCCTCTTTTCTCCATCATCTAACCGTATTTAACATTGTATCCTGTCCTTAAAACTCCACCCCCACCCTACCTCCTTCTCCTGAATAACTCTCTCTTCTGCTCATCCTCAGGTCATAGATCGCTACACTCCTTCTCTCACCAATCCCTCCCACTCTCCCAACACACACAGAAGCACCCCAGGTGAGGTCCCCTCTCAGTGCACTCATACACCCAGTACTTTACCTGTCACAACACCTAACGTGCTCATTTGTAAAGACATGTTCAATTCTCCATTTTCCTCACTAGATTGTAAACCAGGACAATGTCTTTGTTCATCTGACATAAAATAGATATTCTATAAATATGTAATGAATAAATAAAATTAGATTATTATTTCAAGTCAGTAGATTCTGAGGGAAGACCTAGTAAAATAATGCCTGGCCAGTAATACATGGGCATCGTGCAGAGGCATTGTTCAGAGCACGATGTTACGTATTGTGCCTATAGGTAGACTCCTTAAGAGTTACCAACTGACAGGAATGTGTGTAACCTACCAATACTTGAAGAATATTCTTAAGACTGTGCATAACATCTCAAAGATAAAAATGTAAAAAACGTAGTTATTTCTTCTGTGTAACAACCACTAGAGGGCAATGAAAGCAAATTTTGAACATCCTTTGGGAGAAGAAATGTAAAATGTTTTCTTCTGATTAAAATCTGGACAGATAATCTTATGTTTGGGATAGTTATAGGACCTGTAGGCTGTACTTTCTGTGATTATGGGTTTATCATTCATAATTACCTTTCTAGTATGGAATTAAAACTTAGATTACCTGTGATAATGACATCACCTTACATTGTATGCATTATCTCATATGAACTTCCTACGACACTACCAAGGAATATATTCTTTTCCCATTTTCCAGTGATTAAAAACAAGTTCAGAGGTGAAGCCATAAGAAAGCAAAATACTGGCACGAACTCTATAAATATCTATTAACTACTTACATTTATTCCCTGCTAAGGCAGATAGTCTGGGAAAATGTGTGTCCCAAAATTAATTATACCAGTTTAGAATAGAGACATATGGCAGAAGCTCCTTAAAAAAAGATCTTGTGGTTTTAGGTGACCACAAAGTAGCCATCTGATGATGCTACCAAAAAGTCAGCCTAGAAACTATTTTCAGGAAGGTAGTCCTGGAATATGGGAAAGTGATATCCTTCTGGACCCGATGCTAGTTAGACCTTATCCAGACTATATATTCCATTCTAGTAGCTGCATTTTCATGGAGGAATAAAGAAGCTGCAGACTAGGCTTAAGGATCCTGGACATGATGCTTTTAGAGGGTGGAAGAGAAATTGGGGTGTTCTGAAGAGGAAGAGATAAAGACAAAGGGAGATGAAGTTAGATGCATCTTAAGCATGTTGGCTGTGATGTCATAGCGGTCTGACTTAGTACAAAAACCAAAAAAAGAAAACTAATAATTTCAGATATCTAGGTTGGCCTATTGTCCATGTGAAATATTAAAGAGAATACATGTTTATAAAATTTTAACTCTAAGGTTCACGATGGGCTAGAGAAGAAAGCCTTTTACTGCCTTAATCTTAGCAATATCAGAACTCTCTGGAGGCCCCTGTGAGGCCCATGCGAGCTGGGCCGTGGCCCTGCTTAGCAGCTGCAGTAGCCGAGATGAGGTAAGGGGGTGTTAATTGTTCACATGGCTTCTTCCTGTGTGCCCCAACAAGCTTGGCCTGCAACTTTCCCACCACGTTCCTCCGTTCTCTCTTTCCATCTACCTCTTGAGTGAGCAGCCATGAGCTGAGCTGCAGGAGTGCTGTGGTGCAGCCAGAGTGAGGGCACCGCAGCAGCAAATTGTCTTGGCCAGGGGATGGTTCTGCATCCCAGCCTGGGGGCGACTGGCTCTTCACCACCACCCTCACCCCCACTTCCATGATGTTGACTGTCAAGAGTAAACTTATTGAGAATTTGGCTGCAGAGAAGGCCATTCATCACAGTAAGATCTAGATTGACATGGCATGTACAATCACCATCTTATTAAAAGGCTTGAATGATGAACTTGACTTTGTGGATGTTGCTGATGGCAAACTGAAGGGTGAGACAGTGGATCTCAAACACAGCAATCCTTTAATGAAAATTCCAAATGTTGTTGACAGCAAAGATTACCTTGTCACTGCAAACTCCAACCTAGTGATTATCACAGCAGGTGCATGCCAGGAAATTTAGTGAAGCAAAATATGGCCGTCTTTAAATTAATGATTTCCAATATTAACCAATGCAGTCCCTGCTGCAAACTGATTGCTATGTTCCAATACAGGGGATATCTTAATTTATGTGGCCTGGAAGTTGAGTGCATTTCCCTCACATCCCCTCAAAAATACATATTACTGCAAGAGGCTGTAATCTGGATACTGCCTGTTTCTGTTTGTTGATTGAGCGGAAGCTTGGTATCCATTCTGGAAGCTGTCATGGGTAGATCTTTGGAGAGCACAGGGTCTCAAGTCTTCCTGTGTGGAGTGGAGTTAACATTGCTGGTGGCCCTGGAAGGATCCAAACTCAGATGTAGGAACTGATTAAGATCCTAAGTAATGGGAAAATGTCCACAAAGAAGTGATTGCCATTGCCTATAAGATTATTAAAATGAAAGATGATACTTCTTGGGCCATCGGCCTATCTGTAGGTAATTTAATGGAAAGTATTTTGAAGAATCTTAGAAGAGTGCACCCAGTTTCCACCACAATGAAGGGCCTCTGTGGAAAAGGTGAAGTATTCGTCAGTGTTTTTTGTGTCCTGGGAGAGAACGGTATAACAGATCTTGCAAAGGTAACGCTGACTCATGAAGAGGAGGCTGTTTGAAAAAGAGTGTAGAAACACTTTTGGAAATTCAGAAGAAGCTCAAGCTTTAAAGTTATTTAAAGCTACTTTTCTGACGTTATTAAAAAAATACATAGAAGTTATAGGATTTTACACATCAAATTTTTTAATAAACTTGAATTCTTAAAAGTTGGAAACAGGAAAGGAAAGTTGGAAACAGAAAGCCTGCCCTGTTTATTTAGCCCTCCAGCTCTTCTGTTATTAGCAGATGATGGATGATACTTATTTTTTACAATTCCTAAGTGACCGCATCAAAGAAGGTGTTTTGGGTACCTCTGATGTACCAGTACTTGCCTTATATTGAATATGCAGTTGCCATTTGGTCCAAAGGAATGTATGATATAGGTGTTTATTGCGTTATAAAAATTCTGATTCTTTATGTACGTGCTATTTCTTTTGTTCTGGCTGGCTTATACTTATATTACTAATATACTGTAAATAAAGTTGTTATTTCCTCGACAAAGTAAAAATAAATGTGTGTACATGGAAAAAAGGTGGTTGTGAATCCTTACTCTCTCACTAGTAATTGTGAATTTGGGCAATTTATTTAACTTCTCTGTGCCTCAGTTTCCATATCAATAAAATAATGACTGCGTCTACTTCTAGGGCTGTTATGAGAAAGAATCAAAACAATGCAAGTAGTGTTTAGTGTGACATTTGGCACTTGGAAGGATTTGATAAATGTTGGGTGTTATTTTTGTTGGTTCTGTTGTTGTTGCTGTTAAAGCATTTGCAAGATCTTTCTGTAGAAATGAATGTAGACTTCTTTATGTTATCCTGGAAAATGCTGACAGAACCGAAAGAGGTGCCAGCTAAAAGGAAGAGTTTGTGAACAGGTTTGGTTTCACATCCTGTTTCTACCACATAATGCCAAGTGATCTTGAACAAATCCCTCAGCTTTACTCAGTCTCCGTTTCTCATGTCACTGAGCACTTGCTGCGGCTGTTCACTGTGCTGGGCACTGTGGGTAGAGTTGGCAGGGCCTCGTGTCACTTCATTGTGGTTACTCAAGCAGGAGCCAGATGACTATCCACAGGGATTTAGAGGGCTTGCAAAAAGTATTCCTGTGAAGGATGGAAATTTTTCTTAAATCTTAAAGGATTCTGTCAAGAATCTTTGTTTCCATTCTTAACAATCTTGGAAGTAAAACTCGTTCTCACTTTCAAGTTGTCTTCATCTGATTTGGTAGAAGTCTGGTCCCCAAACAGGAATTCATTCAAAATTATTTTCCTTGGGATAGCATTTGGCCTTTGAAGTTGACTAGATTTCTTTATATCCTGAGAGTAAAAAGAGGGAAAAAAATGAGACTTTGGAACCAGAGAGAGGTTTAAGCCCTGCTTCACTACCGACTACATGTGAGACCTTTGGACAAGTACTCAGCCTCCCTGAACTGAGTTTTTTAATCTGTAAAATAGAGCTGATGACTCCTGCCTCGAAGGATTGTTTTGGGGCTTAAATGTACCATGGAGTAGAGAGCACGCATTGTGGTGCCTGACATAGAACAAGGGCCCTGCCTTCTTTGACAGTGCCACCAGCAGTCCCAGTGTTCACAGCTTCATGAGCCAGCCTCTACTCTAAGAGCAGTAGGTGCTGGCCTTTTGGTGATCACCCATCTCCTCAACCCAGTGATATTGTACAGCTCCTTCCAGGTGAAAGCTGTTCTCTGATAGTGAGGAGCCTTCAAAAAGCTCATGGAAGATTTGTATTATCTTTTAATTCTATTTTTCCATAAACTTTTTTGAAGTACCCTCATATATTTCCCACACTTTGGGTCCGTGGTTACCTAGGGATCTAGCATCATGCTCTTTCCGTCCCCCTCACCAAAAGAAATAAGATGAAGCAGTTCACACTGAGGTTGAATGTCAGGAAGGAGCAAGTGTTATCTCAATTACCTATATCGAGATTTTAATACTATGGCAAGCTAAAGACCAAAGCAGTGAATCTCAAATGGTGGAATTATAAGATTCCCAGTAACCTTTATGAGGAAAGAATTTCAGAAACATAGTGGAATGCTTCATAGCATTATTCATTTTTACTTTTCAGTGGTGATTACATAAGGCTGTGATCTCCTTAATGGCAAACCCACGTCTTGTTTTTACTGATACTGGTACATGGCACAGCCCCTGGCACATTGTAGGTCTTCGATTAATGTAGACTAGATGTTCTTGAGGCCATGTCAGACGTGCACGTGTATTCCTTGCCCACACATCACTGCTACACACAAACACAAACCATTTACAAAACACTTGGGAGTGGGGGAATTGGACAAAACAGAAGTACATTGCTTTAGTGTTAAGGATAGAGGAAGTAATGGTTTTTCTAAAAAATGTTTTGTAACTGGGAAGAATTTCAGAAGGAGTAGGATTTCGATTGGGCTTCCCAAGCCAAGGGAGTCAGCATGGCATGTATCCATCAAGAAGAGTGTTCCCAGCCCAGGGGGCAGCACAGATGGAGGTTCAGACTCCTAGTGAAGGGCTCTTCTCCCTGGGACAACTTGTCTGAATAGCTGGTTTTGAAAAACTGTACCCCTGCGTTTTCTTCTGACTTCATTTTCATTTCCTTTGAACACTTTAAACACTTCTTCTCCCACATATCCTCTCACACTTCTCCTACGCACTCCAGTCCTCTGTCTCTCCCACATACACAGCAGGGGAAAAAATGGGGCTCTCTCTCTCTTTCTCTCTGTTACACTAATTTCCTCTAATATTTTGCCCAGTAATATGACACAGAACAAGTTTCAGTTCATTAGTTGACAACTTTAATACTGTTCTCTTAAAATAGTCTAAGATTTGCTCTTTTCCTTAATAGCCAGCAGTAAATATCAGTTTTAATGTCCCTTCCTCCATTTCCTGAGGCTAAAATTTTCACAACATTAAACTCAAATTTGAACCTCCTAAAATTGCTCTGGAAAAAAAAATCAGGTAGATTTATTTTACCATTTGTTTTTAATCAAAAAGGCAAATGCCATGAATTTTACACATTAAATGTATTTTTTAGCAAGGAAAAAACTCCAGGAAAAAAAAAATTAGTTTTACATGCCATTTACATTAAAGAGTACAAAATTGCTTTTAGTGGTGTCAGTAGTGGGATTAGGTCAAAACATATGAAATTGCCATTTTTGTAGGTCAAGTCAAATATTGTCAATTTCATGTGCTTCAATCTAACACGGATTTATATTTATTTAGTATGCATAGAATCCTTACAGTTGTCTTGATCCTGGAATGCCTAGATAAGGGTTATAGACAAAGATGATAGTATAAAAGGAGTCTTCAGAGGGTTCAGACCAAAAAAACAATCTATATTGGTTTTCTCATTTGAAAATGATGTTTAAGCAAAGCAGAAATATTTTTCAATTCCCCTTATTAAAAGTAACAGCTACCGTAGGTTTTTATATGCCTAATCTTATTCAGTTCTCAATGTAACCTTTTTGAAGTAGATATTCCTATCATCACTTATAGATGTGCAGAGTCCAAATTCTAAACCTGAGTCTACTGTACAAAACCCACACTCTTTCCCTTCTATTACACTGCCTTATTGATTTTTTTTTAAAAAAAAAAGACAAACCAGTTCTCTGAAATGCAATACCAATTATCATCAGCACTTGATATTACGGGAACGTGTTGAGTTCTTTGCATAAAGACTTTGACTTCCTACAATTAGGCCTTTGAGATGAAATCTTATAAAGTAGGAAATCCTCTTATAGACATGATCCTCAAGAACAGAGCTATGTCTAAATAATCCTCGCAAACTTGGGACACAGCACAGAACCTGAAACATACTAACTCCCCAGTAAATGCTTCTAAAATTGGTAACTGAATGAGTAAATAAGTGAATGACTTTTACAATGGGAGAGACAGAATAGGCGCATAGCTCTTTGCAGAATAAAATATCTCATATAGTATATATGTAATTTTAAACCACAAGATAGAATCACAAAATTGTAACTCTGCAAGAAACCCCTTTGCACAATATTTGTTTGTTTGTTTGTTTAATAAATAAAGGAGCTAAAGTACAAAATCCAAGGCTAAGTGATGACAGAAGATAGAGCCATATCCACTGAGCATTCTTGAAAATGCACCTACCCCTGGATTTTCCCACCTATAGGGACATAAAAGGGCTAATCTAAAATAATGTATTATCTTAAATTATTTATATTTTGATACATAGGATATGTTTGTGTATCTATATATGTGTGTGTGTGTGTGTGAATATATGTATACACACATATAAATAACTGCAGCACAAATTTACTTTCTGTAGGGACATAGTTAATTGTTTTAATTGCATATAGCACTTACGATAAAAATTAACATTAGCCCAGAATTTCCAGATGGCAGGAGAAGGCCAAATACATGTTTTTTGCTTTGAAACCCATAACCATTAACTAATCTCAGGTGGATTAGTGCCAAAGAAAGGAAATAAATGTAGACACTCACAAGCAAGCAAATAAGAAAAAAGTGGGATGAATTTTCATACATACAGCAGATACTTTTACACACATTATCCTGGAAAATACATTTAAATTACATATTTTCTTAGTAGATGACATGCTTTTATGTACATTTATTTTCTTTGTCTCCTATTCGTCCAAATGCCACCCATTTTCCTGGATAACCTGACTTTCTCATTATACCTGACCTTGAGGAGAAGCAACATTTAGAAATTACACATTCCTTGTGGATGGGTAGTGTGCATAAATATCTGTTATCTAATATAATATTTAGGATTTCACGTCAGCAAATGCAACTTTTCCTTTAAGTGCTTTTTCAACCCCTATTTTCTTTTAGAGATCCATATTAAAATCATAACACAGTGATGTTTTCATGTCTTTAAAAAGGAAAAAGATGCGAGCAAAGGATGGGTAAGAATAGGAGGTTATGATGGAGGTGATGTAAAAATCTTGAGCTGTGCCTAGATCCAAAAGCCCAATGGTGAGGTATTGTTGACTGGTGCTAAGCAAGGAACAGGGACATAGCGGGAGGCAAACTTGGAGTCTAGAACATTCAGCATATAATGGCGATGTTAAGAAGGAGATTGAACATTCAGTCAGTTCTTTGATATGCAGCAGGGCTCTACATTAGACAGTAATGAGTAGGTTTAAAAAAAAAAAAAAATTACAGCAGCTCCAGGGCCCTATAAATCCTAGGGAGCTTCCCCAGAATCCCAAGATAGAAAAGCCCAAAATTAAGGCTTGTCCTTGACTTAAAGTCACAAAGCATTACATATAAACAGGACAGCCTAAGATACAATTTAGTACAGATAATTTTGCTCTTTCAGTTTTTCCGGAGGAAGCTCCTCCCGCTTGCCTGTATTAACACCTAACCTGGGCTGGCTGGTTATCAGTTGGTTAGAGCACAGGGTTGGTAACACCCAGGTCAAGGGTTGGATCCCTGTACGGCCAGCCACTCTGACATTTTAGTTGCAATGATGGTGGAATCAGAAAACTTTTTATATTTCACAGCAAGTCAGTTTGGACTTCAAATGGACAACGCAATTCCGGAAATCAGGTGGTAAACACAGTCAGTTATAGGCTGTCCTCCCAACAACGCAGGAAAAATCAACCGGGGAAGAGAAAAGAGGATGCAGCAGGAAAGTGGAGGCAGATCGGTCAGAGGGGGTGGGTAGGAGAAAGGCAGGAGAGATCAGCAGCAGGAGGAGGGAACAGAGACAGCCCAGCCCGTGGAGGAAAGGTACGGAAGGTGGGGAGCAGGGAATGTAGTCGCAGATGCAGACAGACAGATCACGAGAGGATCACAGAGGTGAGACCCTGAGGGGGAGGTAACCGGGAGGGAGGAAGCGGGGAAGGGCTAGAGCGGAAAACGGTGTCCAGGATTCAAGAGACCCCCACCTTCGCAGGGCAGTGTACGTGGTGACTATCCCAGGTGGTAAGTGTTAGGAGAAAGAGAAAACAATACAATAGGAAGCTGCATGCCATGCTAAGTAGAAAAGGGAAAAGATAAAGGATGACGATTTTAAAGAATCTAGAGTTACATCTCCGGGTTCCACGGAACTCCCAGTGCCAAGAACAGCAAGGCTAGTCATGTGTATTTTATTCTGAGGCTGGTAACTGTTCGTGCATTGGATGGAGCTGGAGAGTTCCAGGTCCCCTGTTTCAGGCAGCCTCCAACGCTTCTTCGCCTTCTCGGTCAGCTGCTGCCCCTGCACTTAGTGAGTTAATGCTTGTTGGTCTCACAAGATGTGGCAGAACCCGCAGCCGATCTGCGCCTGGAGCCAGCCTTTCATGGAACTGGCCCCCGGGTAGAGTGAAGTACAGTTCAAGGAGGGAGCTGAGTGGGGAGGCTCTGAACTTGGCCACAGGAATATTAAAAGGGTTTGACATTGATTAAGATGCTCCAGGGAATTGTTGAGCTCTCTGTAATACCCAAAGTGGCAGAGCTGCTGAGGGGAGGTGGCCCCTGCGCTGACCAATTGGGGCTGAAGGCAGCAGCCCCTACAGACCAAGACTGTGACATGCCTGGAGGGGGCTGTTTATGGAGCTAAAAAGGTAAAGTGGCCCACAGTGATGACAGGCACTAGCAGGAGCTGGGGCTGCTGGCGGAAGGCATCCTTCTGTGATATGAGTGGGGAAAGGAATGTGGGGTGGGGGGGAGTCGATTCAGCAGCACTTGCCAACATCGATGACTGACAAAGATAGGAGTGTCACATGCAGACTTGAGGCTGGAGAAAGGTATTATAAGAGTGGAGGGCAACATAGTCTAAGGGGAAAAAACATTCTGTGTATCACACAGACAGGAGCTCTTATCCTGGTTCTGCTAGTTTAGAAGCATTTCACCTATTCGTGCCTCAGTTTTCTCATTTTAAAAGTTGACGTTAACAAAATTCTTGGGAGAATTAGCAATAATAAGTCTTGCACAATATCCTCTTGCTCAATATTTGATTATTAGCATTATCTTTATTTGTAACATCCTCCTATATTTAGATGTCTGGTCACAAGTGGTGTGAGGAAACCCAATTGGTTGCATTTCTTTTCTCTTTGTTCCCTCTCTCTTTTCTTTTCTATTCTCTTGATTCCCTCTTTCCTTCCTTCCCATTATTTACTGAGCATTTACTTTGAGCTGGGGACTGAACCATGGCAGTGGTACCTTATTTCAGTTTTTTTTTCCCCCTAATTAAAGGATTGTGGCTTTGCAGCTCTGTTCACACCCAGAGCTCCGGCAACTAACCATGGAAACTCAGACTTGCTGGGGAGTTGTTTTCTGCAGGGAGCAGCGTTCTGTGCGCTAAATTGGGAGGGCTGGAAGGAGGGAATTGGTTAGTAATTAGAAAAGATTTAAATGACTCAAAATACCTCTCCGCCTGTGTAAATGGAAAATTTTCTGATGCTTACACTATCCACTTGGGACTGACGGTAAAAGACTAGGCACAGCTTTGGCTTTTATGAAGTCCTGGTATATGTTTGGGAGAACAAAGCAAGTGAGGAAGGAGCAGTAACTCCCCAGGACAGCCCTTCTTTCTCACTCTTCATCATATGGAGTTTGTCTTTTCAGAAGAGTTTTGAATGATTCTGTTGCTTCTCCTGGTTCTCCCAATGTCCAAAACTTTTTTTATAAAACCATTGACTGTGTGGAGGATAACTGCTGTGTGGTCCATCAAACACTTCCCCAAAGAAGACACATTCAAGATGGCAGCTCCAGCACAGAAAATTCTGCCCTTTAGGGAAGCCGGTTGGCTCCTTTTCAGGGTGCTGTGTATCTTCTCCATTAATTCTTCTCCCTTCACTTTCTTTTCTAGTTTTTCTCCTTTTTATTATTAGCCACCAAATTAGTCATTTTAGTGGAACTGGCCACAAAATCCTTGGTGAGCTGGTTAATAATGCTTCTTTAGAGGAACCGGAGTCTTTGTGAACTTTAATGCTTCTTCAAAATAGAGGAAGAGATTCATCAGGAACAGCTACCTGCCGCCACCCTAAACAATACTTAAGAGGAAGGCAATTTGTGCCACATCCCGGGAGTACAATAGGCTATAACAATGACTGGGACTGCCCTCGTGAGTTTTATAGTCTAGCTGGTGATATTTATTCATAAAAAAAGATAATTTAAATGGACAAAGAAAGCAAATCTCAGAACACCATGTGTTGTATGATCTATTTTTTAAAATAATAACTATATAGGGAGATAAATATGTGTGGGTTTGCACCTTAAATATTCACTCACATGAACCAGGTACAATTGTAGACATTAGGAATATAGCTGGGGATATTTATATACATGTAAAGAAAGTGTATAGAAGTCATATGTTCAATTTATTATCAGTGGTTACCTGAAAGTTAGGGTACAGAAAAGAGATATTCACAATTTACTTGTCATTCTTCTGTATTATTCTGGTTGTTTAAAATTTATTTTTATTGGGCCGGCCCCATGGCTCACTCAGGAGAGTGCGGTGCTGGTAGCGCCAAGGCCGCAGGTTCGGATCCTATGTAGGAATGGCCGGTGCGCTCACTGGCTGAGTGTGGTGCAGACCACACCATGCTGAGGGTTGCAATCCCCTTACCAGTCAAAAAAAAAATTATTTTTATTACTTCTTATCTTAAAAAAAGAATAACAATAAAACACTAAAGGAGGACAAATCTTCATGCAATGCTGCCAGGTTGTGAGGCTGATGCCAAGTGTGTGGGGCAGACCACCAGGGTTACAGGAGGTCTGAGAAGGTAGAACTCAACCTGGACATTAGGGAAGCAAATCCTGGAAAGAAGGAAGCAGAACAGGAAGGAGAAACAGATCCATAGGGGATGATATTGGGATAGGGATGTACACAAAGCTTCTAGCTGCAGCAGAGGGTTTGCTTAGGAGAGGAGATGGGTATTGTATGGCACCAGACACTGGCATTCTCATCTGAACTCTGCCACAAATACACTGACTGATCCTGGTCAGCGACTTCATTCCCTGGGCCTCGGTCTCCCCACCTGAAACATGGGAGGATTAGACAAGATCAACTCTAATGCTCTCTCACATTCAAGAAGTCTATGGTCTTAAGAGACAAGAGAGGGATGTGGTAAAAACTATATTATGAAAGGCCTTAAATATAAGCATAAGAAATTCACATATAACCTACAAGTAGTGATGAGCATAGAAGAATATGAGCATTTGTGCCATGTGCATGGATAAAACGTGAAAAGCAGTATTTAGAGAAAAGTAGAGTGGCCTTGATATACAAGACTATGTCAAGGTAGTGGGAGTAAAAAGAAGAGATGGGGGAAGGAGGGAGGGAGAGAAAAGGACAACAATTATAGGAGAGGCTAACAGGTCAATTAGAAGTCTACTGCAAGGTAATGAATCATAACACCATGATAGATCAAAAACAAAAAATATGAGTTTATAATGACAGTCAGAGAGAGAGAGAGAAGCAATAAAGGAGAAGCTCTTCTGCACAAAAGAATACCAACTAATGATTCTAGAGAAACAGAGAATTATAAAATAACCACTTTAGGCAAGAATAATCAATAGATGCCCCAAAAAAACTGGTGATGAAAGTTTATTGGAAAAAATGATATTCACATGGTCTCAAAAAATCACCCCACGGATTTGTCGTTTACACAAGAGAAAGGCACCTTTAGAATGGAGAGATCTAGGGATCCTTAATCAAGTGACCAAATTTAGCATCACCAAGTGAAGCAACCTTACATTTTGGGTCTTCTACTGTGATATAGTAAGAAGTACATAACATTACTCACTAGATTTTTCTCAAAATGTTCGATCTGATTCTGATCAGGTAGAAATAATCAGACAAGTCCATAATATGGAGTAGTCTTAAAGCATCTGGCCTGAAATCTTGAAAAAAAAAAAAAAAGGCAATGTCATTAAAGAATAAAGAAGGTAGTGTTTTAAATTTAAAATGGTTAAAGACAACAACCAAATGCTATGCATAAACCTTGATCAAATCCAGGATTTAAGAAAAAAATCTACAAAAAACATTTTGAGAATAGTTGAGGAATTTTGAATAAGTATAGTATATTGAATGGTGTAGAATTATTGTCAGTTTTGTTGGTTTTCTTTGATGTAATAATGGCATTATGATTATACAGGAAATATCTTTACAATGAAGAGATGCCTTGCTGATATATGAAGTTGAATGTGACATGATTTCTGCAACATATTTCAAATGGTTCAGAAAAAAAGGTGTCTGTGTTTCTCTCTTTTGATAGGTAGACAGATAGGTAGGTAGACCAAGAAAGAAGGAGGGAAGGAAGGAAGGAGAATAAATGTTCCATAATGGTAGTTGTCATTGTAATTTTTGTAATTTGAAATTTTTCAAAATAAAACATTAGGAAGGAGGGTCTGTTGCAATAGTCCAGATCAATGCTTAGGGCTAGGGTAGTAGATTAGAAAGTAAAGAACAAAAACAAAAGATATTTTGAAGGGAAAATAGATTAATAAATATCATTTCTCAACAGTAGTGGTAAATACAATTTGATTTCATTTGTGTCTATTCAGATCTCCGTCTCTTGATTTGACAGATAAAGCAACTGGGAAGAGAGGATTTAAGAGTTCTTAACACAGTTTGCCTAAACTCAGAAAGAACGTTTCCTGGGAGATTTTAGGCAGTGAGATGATGACTTTATTTACAAGTGAGGAAGAAGTAAGAGAAATGCTAAGATGTAATTATGGGCAGTGGTCAAATGCCAAGATGGACATAAGTCCAAACACAAAAGAATGTCCTTATCCTGAGGAGCTATGATGAAACAAACATCACAAGAGTCCTGCACGCAGTAGCCTTAATGAATTTTGACCAAGATAATTCCATTAAGACCCTATTTCTACTCAAGGCTTTTAGATGCTTTAGGAATAGACCATTTGACAGCTATGTCTCTAGAGACAGTTTTATTCCTTCCTTTAAAATTGATTTTAAAACTTATGAACAAGGTTAACTGTGCAAGAAAAATATGGGGAGTACAAGACCCTCTTTTACCTACACCACAATCTTACTACTTTAGATTATGAAAACCTAACCATATTAGTAAATATTATAGGATATGTAGAAAGAAATAGCTTTATTGCTTTCAAGTCTGTATAATATTTAAACCAATTCTTAGTTTATAAAATTTTGTCAAGAAGTATCCAACTAGACTTGGTTTAATAAAATAATTAAGTTTATTAGCAATTAGGATATTTATGTTAAAAAGTGTTTCTTTTTGCAGATACTATTGCATTTTTGGAAGGATAGTTTTTCACTGTGCCATGACTATGCCACAGTTTGCAGGATGTTTAACATGCCTGGGCCTTGCATGATTAATACCAGTGCTGACCCCCAAGTCTGACATTTTAACAACAAAAAAATACCTCCCTCCCACACACATTTCTATACCCAGTTGAGAACTACTGTTAGATTCTAAATCACTGAGGGTCAAGCTGTTGCTCTTCACCAATGCTTCCCCTGAAATTAGCACAATGACTGGCACACAGAAGGCATTCAGTAAGAAGCTATTGAATGGATTAATGTAATGTTTGAAAATTTGATTACTCTAGGACTCAGTTTTCCTATACATATTACTGTATTTTTAATTTGACTGCATAGACCTTCTTGGTTTTTATTGACAACCTCAAATTCAGAGTTAAAACATTTTTTGTATAACTTTGAAAGTTCTTATGGTAATACATGTTCACTTAAAATTATTCAGATAATATAAAAGACTATAAAATGAAATGTAATCTCTTCTCTCCTCTTCAGCATTTCTCTCCTACCCTGCCACAACACCATAGCCCTTGCCTTCCAGTAGCATTTGGTTGTATAAACTTTCAGGCATTCTCTGTAAGATCATATATCCTTTTTTTTTTTTTTTTTTTTTTTTTACATAAATGGGTTTATATATACATACAGTTCTACAAATTACTTTTCTTTAACTTAGCTATATGTCATGGATATTTTTCAGTTTCAGAATATTAGACATGTATGCCACTGCTTCTGTTGGTGGCATAGTATTCCATTATATGAACATTTCATAACCTATTTAATCAATTCTCTATTGATGGTGTTTTTTAACAGTAGATTAAATTTAGTGATATCCTAATATCAGAAACCACAGAAAAAACTAATTAAAAAAAAAATACAGCACATGCAATCTTCCACCAATTTCAAAAGGGAGAACATGTTGACCAAATTCAGAAGTTTGCTTTTATTACCACCGTCCATCAAGGAAAGGGTCTCACCTTCAAATTTGAGCCTAACCTAAGGGAATCTGTCAACCTGGAAGCACAAGCACACCCCAATCCTGGAGCGCTTGAGGGGTGAGGTGAGAAGCCACAAAGCAGATCATGAGGACAGGAATTTAGCCTCCTACACCTGTCTGACCCTTTGCCTGCACAGTTTGGGGCTCAGTGATGTGGAGGTGAGTGATTCCTTAGCAACAATGTTCTCGAGAGCATTAATACATTGGTTGGTGGCTTCAAGGACACCTCTACTGTGATATCTACAGCCTTACACAGTTCTGAGAGACACTACTATTGACAGAGACCCTTGCACAAAGCCCAATATGGTACAGCGCTGGAATGAGGAGCCCAGGTCTCACGTGTGTTGGGTGGATCACTGTTTTCATGTCCACATTCTCTTCCAAGTATATCCTGAAGGAAGTTCCCAAGCCATTCTGCCAAGTCTTAATTGATGATGGAGCCCCAAAGGGCCAGCAAGTTTGTAAAACAGCCAAGTCACAGCACAACTTGAGGCTGAAATCAAAGACAGCACAATTGAAGGCTGGCAAGAGCGCAGGGGAAAACAGAGGTACATCACCAAGAGAGGTGTCCACATCTGACTCATCGTCTGTCATTAGAGAGCTTTTTAAAAATAAAGCTTCTTGGGCCCCACCCTCAAAGATTCTGATTCAGCAAGCCAGCTAAATCAGCCATTCTCCCCCTAGTTGACAAATTTCTTGTGAAAAGGACTCTGATCAGTGCCTGGCTCTTAATAAGTGAGCGAGAACTGGTTGTCAAATAAATTTTAATGCTCTGAATAAAATTATGTGATCTAATCATTATAGTCACTCATTAATTCAAGGAACATTATTGAGTACCTACATAGTGTTCTAAGCACTAGATGTATGGAGAGAAAAGATAAGATCCCTACTCAAGAGAAAGTTTTTTGGTTTTTTGTTTGTTTGTTTGTTTTTAGGGTAGATGAGATAATAAAATATCAGGTGGGCCTAAATTCTGTAAGAAATTTTAACAGGGTGTGTTAAAGATAGGCTAGTAGTTTACTTTAAAGGGGTAGTCAGTGAAGATCTCTCCGAGGAATTGATATTTTATCTGAGACTTGTGCTAATCGGGGATCAAATATGAGAAAAGCTAGGAAAGAACACTCCAGTCAAAGGAGGGAATTTTGACTGAGGTGAGACAGAATGAAGGCTCTTGTGGCCAAAGAACAGTGGAGAAGCTAGAGAGTGGTATGAGATGGGCAGAGCCCAAAACAAGGAGTTCACATTTTATTCAAAGTATAACAAGCCAGTGGAAAGATTTTAGCAAAGGAGAGTCGTGATCTGATCCACATTTTGTAAAGGTCATTCTGGCTGCTGAGTTGAAAATGTCTAGAAGACAGAGAACAGAGAGACCCGTCAAGAGGCCACTGCAGAATCTCTAGAAGGAATGATGGCTTGGCCTAGAAGGATAGGGGTGGAGTTGGAGAAAAGTGGGTGGAATTGAAATATGGCTTGGAACTAGAGTAAACAGATATGCAGCTGGTTACATGGGGAGGTGGGAGGGAGAGAGAAAGATTAAGGTTCTGGGTTCATTGGTTTGAGTGGAGGGTGGCCATAGTAGTATTTGGAGCATGATGAGTTTGAAAAGTCTTACACATCTAACTGGAAGTGTCAAGTAAGCAGATGAACTTACAAGCAATTCAGAGTTAAGGGAGAAATCAGAGCTGGAGATACTAATATCTTCTTGTATTTGTATAATAGTTTACAAGGTTTCAACTATTTCTTGCTTACCTATTCTTACAGAGACAGTTAACTTGTTAGTCAAAGCACATGAATCCTAAAATTTGCTTGTTGTGTTAGGCCTATAGTAAGCTGGGGTTGTATGACAAAATTATTCTTTATTATTTTCAATAGATTCCAGAATGATCAGCCCTCTATGAATGCCCTGGTAAACCAAAACATTTTAAAAGATTTTTTAAAAATATATGCGAATTATTGCATTAGCAAGCCAATTTGAAAGAGACATTAATGTTTACCTGCTAGGATATGCAAATATGCAATATCAGTTTTTCATTTTGCTTCTGCTCTAGGAGAATTCTGGTCTTGAGTTCTCATGTATCTACTGTCAGAAATGTTATCACTCTCCACCAAGTGCAACAGCCTCCAGGAGGAGAGGGGAACTTAATTAGAAATTTCCACTTCAGATATAATTGGCAGTTCATTCTGAAACATGCTGGAGGGTGTATGAAAGGTTTAATGCTGAACAAACTGTTTTTCTCAATTTATCCACAAAATACATATTGAGCACACAATGTATTTATTTATTAAGCACTGGAAAGGACCTCAGAGATTTAGCGTAAGGCTCTCTTTCTAGATGAAGAAACTGAGGCCCAGAGAGATGAAGGGACTTTCCAAAGTAAAATAAGCTAACAACAGGATGGACCTGGAACTCAAGATTCCTAACTCCTAGGATAGTGCTTTCCTGTATAGCACTTCTTGGTCAACTGAGCCTTTATTAAGATAATTTTATACTAACCCAGGTCATCTATTAATGTACTTTTTGTGTATCAGGAGAGTAGTCAATAATAGCTAATAATTATATGCCCTTATTATATACCAAGCACTGTCCTACGTGCTTTACATGTATTTTAACTAATGGAAACTTACAGCAACTCTATGAAGTCATTGCTCTTATTATCCCCATTTTATACATCAAGCCTCTTCTACGTCTAGATCTAGTCTGATCAGGGTATTAACTTTAGGAATACAAAAACTGAAACCATGATGAGCATTGACCACTTCTCTAAGCTCCAGATGGGTATTTTCCAACTGCCTGCAATACTGTTGATATCTCATAGACACGGCAAACTAAGCATGTCTAAGTTTGACAGAATACATTATCCTCTCATCCAAACTCATTTTCCGTCCTGTGTTCCCATCTTGATTAACAGTATCATCACACCTCCCATCATCTTAAAAATTTTTGACACCTTCCTCATCTCCCATTTCCAAACTGTTTAACACTCTATTTGGCTCCCAGAAGTATTTGAGAATAGCTACATAGAACCTCCCTCTGGGTCCTCTTTCGTGTCTATGCCCCATCTCCCACCCTCAACTCAATTCCCATTTTCCTAATTCAGGCCTTCATCATCTATCATTTGTAATATTGCCATCATATCCCCTCTACTTATTCTGTTTTTCAGCACTAACTCTTGCCAGGGTTAGTTATCCTCCCCCAAACACAGATCAAGTCATGTTAAATGCCTCCCCCAAACACAGATCGAATCATGCTAAATGCCTCTGTGAAACCCTTCCATGGCCACTTGTGTCAGAACTTCTTCACCCAGCAATCAAGGTCCATTTCTGCCAGCACCGTCTTTCCTTTCTCCCTCTCCACGCTCTATGCCAGCCACCCCAGACTGCTCACAATTCAAGATCAAATGGGATACTCATAATTTCCCTGCTACCCTCCTAAGTATGTGATACGTTTACTTGTGAATACATGTGAATGTATTTATGTTTGTTTGTTTATGTCTCACCTTGTTCGGTAAGAAATGTGAGGTGGGAAAACAGTTTACTAACTGTAAAACACTTTTGCGATGCTATTTTTAAGCCATGGAAATGATTGAATTTCCAACCCCAGGGAACCCTAGCGATGACGCGGCCCAGCATCTTCATTTTCCAGAGCAGCTCGCTCTTTGGCTTCAGTAAGTTAGTGGCAGAGTTAGCTACGGAACTCGAATTTCCACTCCACTGCATCAAATCACTTCAGGAAAATGAAAATAGATTTTAATCCCTCTTGAGAAAGGATGGGAGCCTTCTACACTTATTTAATACACTGGTAATACATCTGTTCATCTATTATCCATAGTCTCTCTGAGAAAAGTAGAAATAGTTTGAATTCTGCCCTAGTTTCTTCCTTGCTGCCCGCCTGCCACATTCCTCCCAGACCCCCAACTGTGAACTAATTTGCTTGAAACAGTCCCCTGGGTTCTGTACCTAACTAATTTTAATTGAAATCTAGTAACAATTATCTAGCCCTTTCCTACTGGGTCAACCCTTTGTGTTTTTCTACAATTAATAATTCAGTTAAATTTGTAGTTCTTAGCCACTCTTATTTCAAGACAGCCTTCTACCGAATCTATTCTTTGGACACTATTACCGATAAAAGCCATTTTAAAGTCCTAGTTTCACAGGAAATGGATATGCTCTATCACAACAGCAACCATTTATTGAGATCTATCACGTGCCAAGTATTACACATTTTATTTGCTTTATTTCTAATCGTCCTTTCAACAATCTAGCAAAATAAGGATGGATATCTTCTGGTGCATGTGAGTAAACTGGATCTCAAAGAGGTTAAGTAACTTACCCAAGGTCAAACAGCTGATAAGTGAAGAGACCAGGATTTAAGTGCTGGCCTTCCCAAGTCTAAATCCAGTGCTCTTCCCGTGACATGGCTTTCAGAGCAGGCAAGTGACATGAGCTGTGATGCAAAACCTGAGCAGTCGTGAAACTTGGTGCTGCCTTTTGAGAAACATCACCAGAGAGATCAATCCAGCCTTGGAGTCTTGCAGCTGGGCTGGCAATAAGCACATGCTTCTTGCATATTCCCTGAATTATTTCTAGCTGTAAGCACTCCTGGGGTACAGGAATGATGGTAAAACAATATTTCTCAATTTTAGGCAAGAAATGACTCCCATTGCAGTCAAGATAAACTCCAAATTTTCTAAAATGCTTATGATGCCCTGTACCACCATATCCTTGAGAGGCAGTAGTATGTTATGATAGACTCTTAAACCAGACTGCCTGGATTTAATTCCTGGCTTTGCCATATATCAGCAATTTAACCTTGGGCAAGGTACTGAATCTGTGCCCTAGTTTCCACCTCTGTAGAGTGGGGATTGTTGTCTGTTCTTACTTCACAGAGCTGCTGTAAGGGCTAAGAGAATTCATAGATATTTAATGCTTAGCACAGTGCCTGGCACACAATAATTGCCAAGTTCATGTTCATGTTCATCATCATCATCACCACCCCACCTTCAACACCTTCATTTCTCTTGCCTCATCTCTCACCTCTTTTCCATGTTTCCCCCCATATCTGCCCCCCCAGTGACATCTTCAGATATGCCCATCCCCTCTCACCTCCAGACCTTCACATGTGCCTGGAATCCTCTTGCTACTCCTTTGCTCATGCCTCTCTCTCCGACACTCTGGGGGAACCTCCACTCATCCTCATGAACTAACTCTCCAATCTTGTCTCAATGTCGCTTCCTCCAGAAAATTTTCTCATACCTCCTCATACCTTGGTAAGGGTCCCTCTTCTGTGTCCCAGAGCATACTGACCTTTTCTTGTCACCACACTTACTACCCAGTGTTTAATTTTTGTTTACCTGTCATTGTCCTCCACTGAACAGCAAATTGCATGACAGTGGCTATGTGTCACTCTACTTCACTTCTTCCATTAAATTGGAAGGGAAATAACTAAAATGAATATTTTAAAGAAACCAAATTTATATCAGCACTATATTTAACTCTAGGAACTACTCCAGGCACACGTTGAAAGATAATAGCCATACAGTGAGCATCCATCCATAGTGCCGTACTTGTCCCCACATGCACTTAGCTGAGTCTCTGATGAGGTATTAAATGACATCAAGATGCCAGAAATAATACCCATACGAGACATCCAGAAATAGAATGAACAGACTAGAGAAGGAGAGAGTTCCCTGTCACTGGAGGTTTACAAGTAGAAGCAAATGATCCCATAATAAGAATGATATGCAGAAATGGAAAAGGGAGTAAGATCATTTAACCTGGAGAAGAGAAAACTGTCTTCAAATTACAAAGAGGATCATACAGAAGAAGAAATAATTTTGTTCTGTGAGCCATCAGAGAGCAAACTGGAGCCAAGAAGTGGAAAGTACCAGGAAGATTCAACACAAAGAACATTTTTATCACTGGAGCTGACCCCAAATGAAATGGATTTCCCAAAAAGATAGTGAGTTCTTCATCAGAGCTAAGCCAGTGTCACAGAGAGGTTAGGTGATCATTTGCCTGGGGTAGAGTAGTGAGAATACATGAGTCACTTATTCACTTGTTTATTCACTCACTCAACTCTTTGGTTACTATGCATCTACTATTTGCCAGGCACTATGCCAGGGACACAAGTTTCAATCACATGAGAGTCCATGGAATTTCACAAGTAAGCACGTTCCAAAAGTCAGTTCAAACTGAATCATTAAAAAGTAAGAGTTTTCCAGGTAAGAAAGGGATGAGAAACTATGTTAGATAGGAAAATAGTATGTGCAAGATGCAGAAATGGCTGAATCGGAGAAATAAAAAAAGCTCAACATGGTGGGGGAAAAGGGTATAAAAATAATGTGGTTGAATCAGCCTGCAGGTACAGATCAGGGTTGAACAGGATCATGAAGGCTCTCCCCATTTCTGAAATTCTCTGATTCTGATATTATCCATTCCATAACACTAAGAGAAAAATATTTTCAGAGAACGAAGTAATTTATTCAGAGAACCCCTGGATCCCCAGGTCAGGGTTCCTAGTGGCTGAAGTAGCAAACATCATGCTCATCTTTTAAAAATGGAAAGAGAAAAGGTTGACCTTGGGCATGGTACCCCATTCATCTTCACATTAGCATCATCTGAAAGAAAAAATTCCAACAACTGAAAGTCAACTAAACGTGCTCAGATTTCTATCCATCTCCAACATGGTTGTGAAAAGGATGTTATAACAAATAAAATTTAAATATTTTTATTATCCAATGACAGTCACATGCATAAAGACGTAGCAATAGATGGAATTTTTCTAGCCCACCCAAAGCCTTTTTCTTCAGCCCTACATGATCTAATCATTATAATTTGGGCTGTAGTGTCTAGATCAGTTTGCTTTGGGGCTATTGCAGAACAGACCAGCATATCATCTGCTGTCAATTTCAGGGAGCTTGAGTTATGCCTTTGAAAGGCAAATTTCTGAACTGGCATCTTGTAGGCTTAGATCTTCAGAACTGGACAGGATGCTAAAGAAAAGACAGTGGGAATTGGTAGTTAAAAGCTCAGGAGTTTTAGTTAGACTGTTTAAATCATCCTCTTTCCACTCTATAAACTCGAGTAAGATAGTGTCAAACAAAATCACAACGAATTCAGTTAAAGATCTCAGTTGGCTTTATTACAATTCTAGAATCAGACAACACGTTATTCCATAAAATACAATAAGTGTTCCAATGAGCTAAGCAGAGGAGGTTGATTTTATAGACAGAAAAAGATTGAAGAGAACATAAACAAAGAACAAAAAGCTGATTGGTCACTTCAGAGTTACTTTCCTTGTAAGATAGGGACAGGAACACAGAACAATAGAAAAATAATCGACTAGGTAACATCAGGATATTTCTTGCTGTCTCTTTTTTGTAAGAATTAAAACAGAGGGAATTTCATTATCATACTTACTGAAGATTAAAGCTGGCCTGTTAGGGAAGTTAGCTGTTCTTTCTCCTGACTTCTTACAAGGTCAGGCCACAACTTAAGTGATATAGAACTTAGCAGGAGAGACTCCATTTTGACTTTTAGTCTGCTTTGTTGGGGCCTAGTGCAGGAACTTAGTCCAAAACAATCACCTCCAATGATCATTTTTACTTAACATTAGTGACTCTTTGATCTCAGTGTCCTTATCTGTAAAATGAGAAAAATAATCCAAGCTTCCTGAGGACTAAATGAGATAATCTATAAATATCTCCTACATACATGCAAAATGCTCAACAAATGTTAACAATTATTATTATTATTAATTTTGACAATAATTACATCCAATCTTTGAGAATACATGCTTCAAGAATCCATGCTTCAAAGAGAGACTTCTTCTGAAGGAGAAAAGAACTCTAAAGAGAACTCAGAATCCATTCATCCAGAAGGGAAAATTCAAACTGAAGCAAAAAAAAAAGAAAAAGAAATAATAAATATGTGAGCCTGTGTCACACTTGGTATTTTAAAATGTCATATCAATGATGTAAACTGTGAATACCTCTGAAAATGTTATTTGAGCAAAGATTACTGATTAAAAACTCAAACCTCAGGGATAGAAATAAGAATCAAAGTGACCTTGAAAAGTTTGAAAGACGAGAGGAAACCAGGAGGAAAACCAACAGGGACAAAGGCAATGTTATTGTTCAGGATAACAGCAGAAACAAAAATTTCCACAAATGGAGAGACTCATGTAGAATTAGGCCTAAGAGTAGCAAGATTTGGTTATTACTGGTCCAGTGGAAAAGGTATGCAACACACACATACGAGTATTAGGGCACATCTGCTGCAGTGTAAAGAACACTGGGCTGGGCAAGAGGAGCCCTGGGCTGGTCCTACCCTAATGCTAACTCCCATAGGACTTGTGCCAGTTCCTTCCCCTGTGAGGATCTTCTCTAATTCTCTGATGTATGAGTGCTGGACAAATAAGTTTCTAAAGCTCTTCTAGTGCTGAAATTCTGTGTTCCTAAAAACAAACAAACAAACAAACAAACAAACAAAAACATGAAGTAACCCATATATTATGTTCTGCATTGGTTAATTCCCATCAGTTTTTTTTTTTTTTTTTCATGACTTATAATCACAGCTCTTTGAAAAAACTCTAATGAAAATAATAAATACTATTTGCTGAATGCCTGTTTGTACCTGCAACAGCCCTGATAGGTAGGTAGGTATTATACTCATTTTACAGGTCAGGAAGCTGAGATTCTTCAAAGAAGTTAAGTGACTTTCCCAAAGAAAGAAATTAAGAGATTTTCTCAAGGTAGTCTTGAGATTCAAAGCCATTTCTGTCTGACTCCAAGTCTTTCGTTCCTTACTACTCTCTTCTGCACTTTTCTTAGTGCATTAACTGAGAAAAATTCAGAGAATGACTAGAATGATGAAAGATGTAGAAATCTTATGCTACAGAGGAAAGGTCCAAGAAATGATGCTGTTCACTTGGTTCTCACATCAAACATCAAAATTTATTCCACTAAAGATTAAATAGCTAAAAATTAAACTATGGTTGTACTACAGGAAAACATGGGTAATTTGTTAAATATGTTTGAGAGGGAAAGATATAATATAAAACTCAAAAGCCAAAAAGGAAAGAAAATAATAAATGTGACTGTACAAAACATTGAAAAATTCTCTATAAAAAAATATAGCATCCAAGGGAAAAGTGAAAACACGATAAAATACAAATATAATAATGCAAAATACAAATAGCAAACCAAGAACAATATTTCCAATGGTTATCTGAGGAAGCACCAGTATTCTCAATACCCAGATAATTTTTTTTAAAAAAACAAATTTAAAAAAAATAGACAAAATAAATGAACAAGCATTTTATGTAAAAAGAAATTCAAGTAATAATGAACATATAAGAAGATGATTAACCTCATAATTGAAGAAATGCAAAATTAAAAAATACAGTTGTTTATCAGAATAGAAAAGGTCAAACACTGAGGTATGTACAATTATAAGAGTGTGAGGAAGTAGAAAATCATGTATTATTTGTGGGAGTATAAATTAATGCTACATTTTTGGAGGCAATTTGGCAATGGGTATCAGAATTTAACACTCATTCCCTTTATTCAACAACTTACTGCTAGATGGTATTTATTACAGCATTGTTTATGATAGCAAAATACTGAAGCAATTTAAGGATCCATTGATCATGCACTAGTAAAATAAATTGTTTTACACTGAATAACAGAGCATTCCATGGATATTAAAAAGAATGAGATTCATGTGTAAGGATATGTGAAATAAGAAAGTTCTCTAAAATATATTAGTAAGTGGAACATATCAAGGTAGAAAACAATATGTAAAACATGATTTTATTTGTATAAAAATTTTTAATTATTTATATATTTTATAAAATAATATATTTATAACAAAAGTAATTACTAATACAATACAAAAAATAATTAGTAGTAATTCATATACAAGAAGCCATGAACATGGTTACCTCTGGAGAGAATAATAGGAGGTAAGGGAAACCTTCTATTTTTATGCTTTTTTATACTGCTTTAATTTTCATAAATGTCCATTATGTGCATATATTAATTTTATTTTTATATTAATACATTACCTGGGCAATGAGATTATGGTCTTTTTTTATTATTTATTAGTTTCTGTATGTTTAATGAATATATAGTCTTTTTTTAAATGTGCAATAATAGCAAATTAAAAGAAACAAAAATCCGTTGACCTTGGAAGTTCATTTCCAGGGAACTTATCCTTCAGAAACACTTTAACAAGTGGGTGTAGTAGCAAAAAACTGGAAACAACTTTATCCACATCAAGGGGATCTCACTGAATAATCCTGGCACATTCATACCATGGAATACTATGCTACCCATTAAAAGGAATGATATGAACTGATGTGAAAGATATTCAAAATATATTGTTAAATGAAAAGCAAAACAAAAACAAGTTGTAGAATTGAATATGTGATATGATCTATTCATTTAAATAAAAAGGCAATAATATATTAAAATATGTATGTAGAGAGAGCAACAGAAATAGTTATGTGCTTAAATGGGTATATAGTGAATTTTTAAAAAGAACTCACAGGACTGGATGGTTAACTCAGTTGGTTAGAGCACAGTGTTGATAACACCAAGGTCAAGGGTTCAGACCCCTGTACTGGCCAGCTTCTAGATTAAGTAAATAAATAAATAAACAAACAAATAAATAAATAAGCAGTTATCTCTGGAAGTGGAGATGGTGATGGGACTTCTACCTTTTCCTTTCATACCTTTCTGAGACAGAATTTATTTACCATGATCATACAGTTTCTATAAAGATTTTATTTATTTTCTAACTGAAACATGCTGCTAGCCAGTTAGCTCAGCTGCTTAGAGCACAGTGCTGTAACATGAAGGTCAAGGGTTTGGATTCCTATACTGGCCAACTGCAAAAGAAAAAAGAAACATATTGATTGTACATATTTATACTTATGGGGTACAGAGTTATATTTCAATACATGTATACAATACATAATGATCAAATTAGGGCAGTTAACAAATTCATCATCACAAAAAATTTCTTTGTGATAACATTTGAGCTCCTCTTTTTAGCCATTTGAGGACATACAATAAGTTATTGTTAATTATAGAGGCCTATATTATTTTTCAATAAAAAGTTAACTCTAATTGTTTGACAAAAGAAAAAATTATTTGACAGAAAGTTTGTGCAGTTCAGCTTTTTGCAGGCAGGGACCTGGATCAAATTACCTTTCCTGTGTCTTCTGGCTATCAGAGACATACTTCTGACTCATATCAATAGCCTAGACAGTCTCCAAAATGACTGTCATCTACCAAGGAGTACATGTGGAACTTTACAGTCTAAGGGAGTCTTAGACTCAAATATCTTAACATTCCCTTCCCTCTGAGGTAGGAGAAATTTGAGGCTCAGAAAGGGATGATAGTCAGCTAATCAGTGGCACAGCCAGGCCAGGCCTAGCTCTGTGGAATTCCCAATATCACCATGTATCAATGCTTGCAGTGAGTTCACCAGAATAGAAAGCCAGGCAAGAGGCAAGGAAAATTATAAAAGTTATTGAAAATTAACAAAGAATTGTTAACAAAATTAACAAAGTTATTGTGAGAGGACCAGAATGTGGAACTGGAGATTACAGATGTTCCAGGCCTGATGGGGCAAGTGTTAACCACCCCCATCTACCACTCAATATCACTGTCAAAGAGGATTGATGAGAGGCAAAATAAAACTATACATTTTACACATAGAAATGCCAACCAGTTCTTTTACTCTTCTTTCGTAGTCCATAACAACCTGCTGTGTAAATAAAAGGAAACAGAATTCTGACATCATCTCCAAAAACATAGTTCTGTGCAGGTTAGAAAACTGTGCACTCAGTTCAAGCAGAAAAGCTTCTTAAATGGCTTGTCTTGTTCACTTTTGTTCCCCGACTTCTGTCCCTCTTCTGCAGCAGACACAGAGCCCTGTTTGTTGGGGAGCACTTGGTAATTATACTGTGTTGACTTAGAGTGAATTAATTCAAGAAAGATTTTAGCTTTTGCATCACATTAAATTTGACTTAAGAATGATTTTTCACTCTGGCGCAGTTTGGGTCTTGTTTTTTAGATGCTCTGTTTCTCTGTCAGTGTGGGTTCCAAAATGGGAGTTAGCAATAGCAAAATAAACTCAAGGCACTCTTTATTTCATTTTGTCAGAACTCATTCTGGAATTGTGCATGAGAAATGGGGCAGTCAAGTTTATTTTGGAACAAGGCTCAGGGCTGTCTAACCAAGCTCAGGATGACAAGACTAGGCAATTGACCAAAGAGAAAGATTTGGCAGACAGCCAGCCCCATTCCATAAGTCTCCCCAGAACCTCATCTGAATATATTAATCTGTCAGCACATACTTGTCTATGTGCATTGCATGTGTCTCTCTTTATTATCCTGTTTCCCTCTAATTTTGAAGGCTCCTATCTATCCCAGAAATCTAGAAAACACACAAGGACATATTAAATGCATGCACTAAAATCCTGGCAGACATGGATAGACAAAAATGTTTTTAACCCAGTCAGACCATGGCACAAAGACCACAAGATGAAATTTCGTATTTCTGCTAACTAAAAATTATCAAGACCGTGAAATTTGCTAAGTTAACAAACACGTGCATAGGATGTGAGGTTTTGAGATATGTGACATAATCTTAAATAGCCTCTCAGTTTTGAGAAACTTTTTTTTCTATCAGATTAATCTGCCGTATGAAATAGCAAAATTGTCTGGCTTCCTCTCTTGTAGGTGAATGGCATTGACCTTCGTGGAGCATCCCATGAACAGGCAGCTGCTGCATTGAAGGGAGCTGGACAGACAGTGACGATTATAGCACAATATCAACCTGAAGGTCAGTCAGAACCCAGACATATAAAGTTCTGATATGTCTCTGTGAATGTGTACTCACATTACTGATCACCTGTATTAACCAGAGTTACCACCAATAATGTTTTTTGAAACTACTTATGGTGAAAATTTGATGGTTCAAGTCCAAAGAACATGAGGCTTCATTTCCCCTAATCTTCCAGGAAAACATCAGGCAGTTAGAAAGGCCTGTATGAAAATAGGAATTCAAATAAATAGTAAACAGCATCAGTATTATTTTATTTATATTCTTATCTGGTACACATTTTTGGTCACCAATGGATACTGTAAAAACAATTGAGATTCAGGAAGCAAAGAGGAGAGATTTTGCACAGAAATAGACCATGATCAGTAAAACCAAATTCTCTCCTTATGGCATTAACTTAATTCTCATTAACACCAAAGTGGTTTTTGGATATCCTTGATGGGGATTCTGTTGTTATTGTTGTTGCCTTTTTTGCTACACTATCTCTTGTTTGCAATAAATCACTGTAAACCATTAGACTTAGTAAAATGTCATAAATTGTATTAGCCAACTGAAACATGATGATTCTCAATTGGATTAGCAATACCCCTGCTCTTTGATTTATTTAAACATCTGTTTCTGTGATCAGAATGAAGCTCAGTGAGACAACTGGGATGTTACCTATTGCGTGGATGATTTCTCAGCAAATTCATATATAGATTGCTCCTTTGTAAATGAAACATACTTAAGCTCACCACTGTGGACTAGACCTTATACAAAAAAAAAAAGGCAAGACAGAGAGAAATATGGCTTCTGTTTTCAAGAAATGTAGTTGATTGGTTTTTGTCCACTTGGCTAGCAAAGAGGAGTATTAAATAGCTAAACATGAGGGTGAGAGATGCTATCAAGGAAGAGCCTCTGTGCATGTGTGTGGGTGTAAAGAGGTTCTTTGGCCTTTTCAAATGATTCTTTGTTAATGTCACTTGGTCTAATGTTTGGAAGACTGAGGTCTGTGTCTTGCCTGCGACAGCTTTTGTTTTACCATTAGTGGTGGCCAATCACATATACTGCATAAGAATTAAAAAAAAACCACTTTCTTCCACTTGTGTGCTTGGTATGTTAGCTTCACTTCTGATTTGCTTTAGAATTAGAATTTGCAATTAAGTTATACAAAATTGTTTATAAATGTTTTCTCCTTTGGGCCTGAGTCAGATATGGCCAGAAAGCTGGGGAAGGGAGGACTTGTGATGGCCAAAGGAGGATGATGACAACACCAGGGGAACATGCTCTTCCCAGCTAACTTTGGGAAGTTTTTCTACTTCCGAAATGTTAGTAGACTTGTCTTCTAATAGAAATCAAGGACTCCAAAAGTATCTATTGTAAAACAGAAAATGAAAACTTCTGAGTTAGCACAATTGGATTAATGAATTCTACTTCATATAGTAAGAAATTTTTCATGGGAATCTTTAATTTTCTTGAGAGCTGTTTTCTTTCAACTCTATATCCTTTACCATCACATCCCCTGCCACAAGGGCATAAACATCCCTGGCTGTTTTCCTATTTCTGAAAAGTTCGACTCAAACAATTCTGTAGACCGATAAGATGGTTAGAATCATAGTTACTCCAATTAGAAGCTCTTGATAGTGATCAAGTGTTCAAATAACCTTGAACAGGATGATTTTAAGCTTTAAAGCTTATGATAAAGGACAAATACGTCCTAGCTCCATCAGTGTAAATCTTCATCTTTCTACTGGAGCTTCCTTACAGCTTGGTTTTCTTTAAGCAAGATATTTAATTTGGATATTATGCTGTACTGTATCAAGATGCCTGCTCAAAGCATGTTATACAAATCATACAAATTGATTTTTAACATGCTTCTAAAGAAACCTCCAGATAACAAACTTCTCTCAAAATGCCAAAGAACAAACTGGATTTACAGAATGACTTCACTATTTTAATAGTCTAACTGTATTCTAATTTGTCACAGCGTTGAATTAGTTGGAAAGGTAATGACAACATCAAGCAATTGGGGTTTTACCCCCCACTTTGCAAATATTACTTGTAACCAAGCCTAAATTTAACTATTGTTTTGAATGGAAAACTGATTGGATTGTTCTTTTGGTCACTAGGGACATTTAAATTGTACAACATCTTTGGGAAATAATGAACAATTTACCTTTAAAATAAAAAATGAAATGAAGAGTGTGCCATGAGACTTTGCTAGGAAATTCTCACCAGGCCCCCTTCATTTGCACCAAGATTGTGATGTATCCAACCCTTAAGACAATGCTAAGAGAAGACATCTCTTTTGGTATGGTCAAGAGCCAGGTTTCCAGTAAATATGTTTTTCAGTCACATTGAAATGTTTTATCAGGAATCTTCTAAATGCCTTGCTTAGTATTACCAGATATTCAGAAAATTCTACCCCTCACCCCAAGTAATATAGCATGGCTTTTGTCTTCAAGGAATTTTTTTATCTAATTGAGGAGAAAGGACTTTCGATAGAGATCAGTTCCTGATGACATATGACCAAATTGTGTGATATTGGCACTATCTGTAAGAATTATGGAATGTCAGAGAAAAGATAAACCTGCAGGGGCCAGGACAGTATAAGAGTACTTTATGGAAATGTGGGAAACAAGCCAAATCTTGAAAAATGGTTGGGATTTGTATTCTAGAGAGGAGGCAGAAAGAATATTTTGCTAAACCACGAGACTGTAAGCTCATTGCATGCAGACACCGTAACTCTATTTTGTTCACTGATAGATCTCTAGTGTTATAATTAGTATTTTTTAAAGAGTTATTGAATTAACATATAAAAGTTTACCATCCTCAGTACTTAAGTTTCCGCTTGAAGGTAATTGAAGATTAGAGGGAGTCTTCATTTTTACTACTTGCCCTTTTCATTTTTGCCTCAAAGACAAAAAAGAATTGCTAAAAATGTGTCTGTGGCAAAATATAAAACCATTTTCAACTGTTTTTCATAGTGCTTAGCACATTTTTAAAAATAATTATAATTTATTATTATCATAATGTAGTTGTAAATGTCTCCTTCGGCAAGTTTCACTCCACAAAGTAAGGCCAAAGTTGCTACACACACTTCTGCTTAAAATGAGCTTGGCCTCAGTTGTCTGACTTACTCTATTCATCATCAGTCTTACTCAATGTCTAGTTCAAGGTAGCGGAATTGAATCCAATTTGAAGAGTCATACAAACAATGTTTCTCTTTGGTGGTGTGATTGTGATTCATTTTTAGCATCTTTTTTTTAATCCAATTTATATCATGTACTTACTTTGAAATTTACATGTGTTACATTAATAAGAAGAAAATAATGAAGTTATTTTCTTCCTTTCAAGAGGATCATATATCTGATACTTCAGGAATAATTCCATTTAAGCATTATGGGAAGTAAATTATTGTAAAAACTTTAATTACCTCTATTGAGTTAGTGAAGTTACTCTAACACCACTTCACACAAGAAAACATGGTGCCCTGCATACGCACACGCGTGCATGCGCATACATACTCTGTTCCTTTCCTTGCCCTTCTCAACCATCTTCTCATTACTTCTAGAGTTATCTTTTTATTATGCACAAACCCCTTGCCCTTCACATTATATTACCAGCCAGCTTCCAAGTCTCCTCCCCCATTCACCCACCCACAGCATCGTCCTTGTGCACTCTCCTGTCCCTGTGCTGCTCAGGACTGCTCCCTCCTCCTGCACTTGGTCCCACACTGTCATGCTTCTCTGCCTTTGCTCTGTGGTTCTTCTGCCTGGAATTCCACTTTCTCCCTTTCCATCTGCAGGATTCCCACTTATTTTGAGGGCCCTCAGATGTCATTTCCACTATGAAGCCATCTTTAATCTGCTCAGTCAATGTTGACTGATTTTTTTCTCTAAGTTCCCCAGAACTGTACTCAGAAACCTGGTGTGACCCTTATCGCAGTTTGCACACTTCTGCATTCAAGTGAGCTCTTGGAGAGCAGGGCTTCTTCTGTCACTCATTTTATCTCCCATGTTAATTCACTCAATTCAAATTTGACTATACTTTATTAATGAGTTATTGAATGAGTCTCCCCTTGTTCTAGAAGTGCCATCGTATATTTTCAGTGTGTTGGCAAATATTAATAGTAAGCACTTTAAAAAGTTTGCTGAATGCATACTGAATAAATAGTCTGGGGTTTTGATATTAGATGCAGAAATGATAAATGAATCCCTGGATTGGACATTTCATGTTGGTACAGTTTTTAGATTGTGCCTTTTTGTTTTATGTTACAAAACCTTTCATGACCCTGAGACATTCAGGAGATCCAAGAAGTTTGTGTGTCATTCACCTCTACTTTGCCTATCTCTCCCTGCTAAATACAGATTATCAATCAAATTCATAACTGTTGCTAGAACTCCTCAGCTAGTGAGGCAATGAGCCTTTTCAGGCTTTAATCCCTTTAGTGATGGCCTCTCTTGCAGATGAGTAAAGAAGAGTGAGTTGGGATGAAGTAAGACTGAATTCCATCCTGACAGATGCCTCTATAAATCAAGAGAATGTCATTATAGAGGAGGAAAACTGCCTCCCTACCATCCAAGATTCAATAACCGGTCTATGAAATAAGCTAACAGTAGACACATTAACAGGAGAAAAGGTATACAAATTTATTACATGCACAGGGGCATCAAATGAAAGGAAAGTGAAAACTCAGTAAGCCAGTGAGATCTAAAAGCTTATATACCCTCTTTGGAGAAGAGGGGAGAGGGTATGTAGGCAACTTAGAGAAGAGTAAATGATTTGGGCGAAAGATAAATGGGCCCTCAGAAGAATAAGTGATAGCACGTGACAGAGTCTGTCTGGGTGTGATATTGACCTCCATTCTCCTCTCCTGTGGTGTGAGTTCATCTTTCCTGGTTGATTAGATTCCTGGGGAAGGAATTCATGACAATTATGTTCTTTTTGGAGGATCTGTCTTTAATCAGATGAGAGAAGTTCAGGGAAAGCCCCTCCCTGCATTTGCTGTTCTCCAAGTGACCTCAGTTCTAATCCAAAGCAACATGTTTTGGGGTGGCATTTCCTGAACTCCTTCATCATTAAGACATCACTATAAAATTTCTTTGAGTAACTTACTATATTTTAAAGCAGAAATTCATTTGAATAATCTTTTTCAATCCTTTTAAATCGTGAGGCTAATTCAGAAGGAGTATTTATTCTTTTCAGGAAGAAGTAAAGCTGACCCTATTTAGAGGAACCACTGTCACAGAGCTTAAACCACAGTTGGACACTGTGGTGCATTTCTCTATGGGGTCAGAGATACAATGAAAGTTTGAATGAATATGTAATTTACCCCCTGAAGAATATAGACACCTTCTCTACCTTAAGATTCCCAGAAATGAGAGTGCATACACCATCTAAGAAATTTACTTACAATGCAAGACACAGTTCTTTCTCTAAATCAATGTCTACGTAGGTTTATGTATATGAATGAGCAGCTGTAGCATGTTGAAATATTTTCCCAATGCAAATAACTACATCTTAAATGCTCAGGCAAGATTTGTAAAGTCCAGGTGTGGATCTTGGTCAGAAATTGCATCAGTATCATCAGGGAACATTTAAGATGAGCTTTCGGAATGGAAAGTACCGTGCAAGACTCTGGATTGGGAAGAGGCCAGTTTTCTAGCGCAAACTGTAACTCTAGCTTGTAACCTTGTGCTTTTTCTCAATTATTTAAAAAAAAAAAAAACAGGGTAGATAAGATATTTTCAGTAGAACCCATAAAAATACAATCCTTGATAGGTAGTAGAGAGCATAAATTCCATTACTTGAAAGTTTTGCCACTAGCATTACATCTTTTCTTTGCATTTTTTTAATACTTAAGAAGAAATGAATGTACAACCTGATTAACTTGATGGATTCAGTGTGGTTTAACTAGAACCACTAAGTAGAAATTGAAGGTTGTAAGAATCCTTAAAGATCATTTTGCCCAACTTCCTCATTTTGCAGATGGGAAAACTGATGGTCAGTCAGCATCCAGACAAGAAGGAACTTCAATATCTTAAAATTGTACTTAAAATTAATATCTTAAAATTGTACATAGCTACTAAAGCTGAGGCTAGCTGAGCAGTTAGTAATTTCCTTAGTTCTTTTCATTCACTGTAGTAGCTCATGGTGGAGTGTGGCTTCATTAGCCCAAGAAATCTAATCCAAAAAGATTATTAGAATCAAATGGATATAAAAGGGTCAAAAAAATTCTCAGGGGGCCTCAGGGCTTTCTCATATACAAAAAGCTTGTCACTTGTTAATCACTATTGTTTTTATATACCATTGAATAGTATACAAGGGTACTTTTAAAAAATCGTGAAAAAATTCATATTTTATTTTTAATTCTATTTTTCCATGATCTTTTTGAAGTACCTTCATCTACAGAGAACATTAAACATGTAAGCAATTATTGTTAATTAAAAAAATAACCACCTATCTGGAAATATTGACATTTCGATATATAGTTCAAATGTATTATAATTTTCCTCTTTTCCATCCTCACTTCTTTCTGCACCCTTCATCAGTCCATCCATCCATCCACCTATCATTAATCCACCTGTATTGCAAAATATCAGATTTCTCCTAACATTTTGCATTAATTCAGGTTTAATTAATCTGGTTGGCATATTCTAATTTTTACTGAAATATTAGGAAGAAAACTTCAATGAAACCTCACATGACTCTGGAATCCTTACTGTTTAGCTATGTCTTTCTCCACAACCCTCTCTCACACACATACACATTCCACTAACAAATAATGCTTCCATCAGCAACCGCAAACCTCCCCAGATGTCCCCCTCACTCAGTGTATCTTTTTTCTAGACTTCTCCTAGTTGCTTTTGTTTCCTCCTCAATCTGCATCTAACACACAGTGCCATGGAACATAACCAGAAAGATGATTCCTGCGAACAGAGTCTGCAGATTCATAGGAAGTTCTCTTCAGATAATGATTAATGATGCTGCATCCCTCTTTCCTTGCCCACACCCCAGTTTGGAACTAGAGTAATGTAATGAGGACAAGAGCAGGTATCACTCTCTTGAGCTGATTATCTATCTTGAAAATGTTACATTGCAAGCTCATATCAAAGGGGTTAAAAATATTTACAAAGCTGATTACATATTAATAATAGGTATCATTCTCCCCATTGAACTATCCCTGTTCCCATCTCCATAATAAATCTTAATCTATAATTAAATATATTTATCTCTAGGGGATTCATCTTGTGATTTTATATTATTTTGGGGGTCTCTTGCCATCTCTTGACATAAACCACTCACTCATTAATGCTGGAAGAATCTAAATAAATCTTTGTGCTAGAGATATTTTGACAACAAAGGAGACCTCTGAAATCCATACCTACTATTAGTAACACCGAGATCAAATGCATGGAAATAAAGGGTTCTGATCCTATTCTTGGCTGTGCAAGTATTACAGAATGAACACAGTCCTCACGAGATAACCCTTCCACTTGATAAGGAATTTTGAGATGTTAGATAAGCCAGTCCTCAAATTTAATAATGAGTAATGAGGTGTTTTTTCCTTTTGTTCTTGACTCTGCAGTTGCTGCTTCATCGACCACAGCTAAGTCACATAACTTTTCTGAGCACTGACTCCCTTGTTTGTTAATTAAGGTGTTAAAGAGATTATTTTTAAGGCTCCTCCCAGTTGACATTCTACAAAATTTAGTTTGTTGTGTCTTCTAATTGAAACATGTCCTCAAAAAACGCTTCTTACAAGCAGGTAATTACCAAATGTTCTCTTTTTGTTTCCCCACACATTTTAAACATGTAGAAATTCTGCTTTCACCCACTTGGAAAAATATCTCTGTAAACTGCTCTTTCTTTGTTCAATGGGATTTGAACCCTTCAATAATTGTTTTAGGATTAATACAAGTGGAAGCACTTATTACTTGTTAGGGGTGTCAGGATTAACAACTTATTGTGCATGATCTCTTTGCTTATATACCCACTGTAGCCTAAACCATATCAGTTTAATAAATTAAATTGTAATTACTAAGCTTGGAAACACATTTATTGAGGCTGAAAGGAAGTAATATGAAAAAAAAAATCAATTCCACGAAATCAAGGATGTTGAAAGCTGAAAAAGTGGAGATATTGTGAATTCTCAGAATCACAAGTAGTAGCAGATTTAGGGTGAAAAAGCCAAGCCCAGGAAATGCAAAGTATACATTTTTAATGTGCTTTATAGGTTCCTAACTCAAACAGGATTCCTGGTAGATTCATTGACTAAGTCTATAAAAGGCAAAAGTATCCAAATTGCATTCTGATTCAAGAAAATCTTTTCTTATTGCCCTCTCAGTTTCCTCATCTTTATCATGTTCCCACTGCTCGGGGTAATTTACTTTCTTAATATGGAGTTGCTGACACATGGGGAAAATTAAGTAATGGCAGAACAAAATTCATTTACTTGATCTTTATTCAGCTAATATTTATAAAATGCTTCTGATAAGTGGCATGCTGCCCTTAACACTGAAGATAGACTTGTGAAGAAAATAGATATGGCTCCTTCACTAATGGACCTACAGTTAGCCAAGTAAAGTCACACTAATGAATTATACAAGCTCAAATGAGTGTTCTAGAAAAAGAAGATAACTTGGGTCTAGACTCTTAGAGTCTTGATACTCAAGTGTACTCTTAGAGTACACTAAATTAGACCAAACAAAAACAAACAAAATACTCTGACCTAGATTACAGAGTCAAGAAGGCATCCCGAGGAAATAATACTTTCTTTAATCTGCAGGATGAGTAGGCATTAATTTGTCAAAGCACAGCAGAAGAAGGAGTTGTAAGGAAGAGTCCTTCAGAAGGGAAATGTGAGTGAAGTCATCCTGTGAAGCAGAAAGGATGGGGCAATGGAGGTACTGAAAGCCAACCAGAAAAAGTGGGAGAAATACTGTGTGTAAGGGGCAGAAGAAGGAGGCAGAGGTAGATCATGCAGGACTGTGTAAAGTATTTGGATCTTACTCCTGAAAGCAATTGGAGGTCTTTGAAAAGTTTTAAGCCCAAGTCTGGCAGGATCAGATTTGCTTTTCAAACAGTTGGCTCTGGTGGTTGAATAGAGAATGGACCATAGAGAACCAAAGGGGCTGAGGAAGGACCAGTTGAAAGGCATGGGGCTAGGTGAGAGGGGACGATGGCTGGATTACAGTGGTGGCAGAACAGGTGGAGAGAAGTAGACAGATTTAGGAGGAAAAGTGGGTGATAAAACCAATAGACATACACGTTTGTTTATTAAAATATATAAATTCATCTGTCTCATTTACACATGACAAAGTGTTATTGACTAGTTAAAAGACTAATAAATCCTTTGGAGAAAAGCATGTTTTATTCATCTTTATATCCTTGTTCCCTAGTACAGTGCCTGGCTAATAATAGGAAACCAAATGAAAAAAATAAATGAATGATGCCAATGAACAAACGATATATGTGTTATATATAGTATAATATATATGTTAATATAAATGTTTTATATATAAATAAATTCAATAGGAACTCTTTCTTTGCTTTTTTTATTTTAGCTAAAGCAGAATAAAATATAGATGACAGAAAAAGAAAGATGAAGAGAGAAGGGGAGATGGTTGCAAGAAAGAGAATAATTTAAACCAGCATATTTAAACTTCACAAAAGTTTATCATATAGGTTCTATTTCTTTGCCTGTTTTACACATGAGGAAACTGAGATACAGAAAACATAAGTGGTTTTCCCAACATCATACAACTAACCAGTAGAGTAAAACAAAGATTAAGTCTCAGGCAGAAAGGCTCTAGAATGATCCGTGCTCTAGACTGCTTTTCACAGGAGAAAGGAAAAGGAAACAGATTAACGTGGTGATAAAAGTGTTGGAGAGAAAAAAAATGGAAAGGGATGAAATGGTTGCAAAGAAAATAAAGAAGGAAAGAGAAGCTAGGAGAGGGGTATAGAGGGCACAAGAACAATTCAGATAGGGGAACAGAGATAGGACAATTTAGACAGGCAGGGTCGGAGAGTTAGCCCCCAGTTGTGATTGAGAACGGCCATGGGAAGTGCTGGCTCAGAGTAGGTCCTGGGCTGCGGAGCAGGTGCAGGCTAGGAGGGTGTGTTTACTCCTTTTTAAAAAATTATTGTTGCTGTTGTTTGGGGGATATAAGAGTCTTGGGCCCACGGTTCAGTTCTGGGAGTAGTGTGGCCCCAAACTGTCATAGAAGCAGGCACAGGGTTCACCACTTAACGGCTGTGAAGTATTAAGTGAGTGACAACTTCTCCGTGCTTGAGAGTCTTCACCTATAACACAGGGATGATCATATCTACCTTCCAGAGTTGCTGGAAGAATTGGAGAAAATGGATGTAGAATATGTGGAATGTAGTATGCCGTCTGTAAATCACAGCTGATACAATCACCCTCAACAGTGAGCATGTTTGAGTAGGCATCGCGCTTCTCTCTCCTCCATTCAGACCTTTGCACTGTACTTAGAACTATTCCTAAGATGGTCAAAGAGCATCACAGAGTTTGGTAAGCAGCAGTGGTTAAAGTTTCCTACTGTGAAATCAGGTGGATATGGTTCAAATTCCAGTTCCACCATTAACAGCTGTTTAGCCTTGGACAAATTACTTCACCTCTTGGAATCACATTCTTTATCTGTAAAATGAGGATTCATACTTCTCTCACAGGATGACTGAGCATTAAATGAAGGAGTGCATTTAAAATGCTAAGCACGGTTTCTGACAGACAGTACTTCTTCAATAAATAATAACTATCATTATTCTGGAAATTATCAGAAACCCTACAATGTGGCTACTACGTGGAGAGAGAGAGAAGCAGGCCCAGAGGCGGAAAGCAACTTGAGAAAGCCCCTGGGAGACTGTGATACAGGTGTTTAAGGGATATCTTCAATAACAAAATTGATGAGGAGGTAATGCTCTGTGTGGAAGTGCCACATAAACTACCCTCTCAAGATACGTAGTGCTCAGTGAAGGAATGGCAAGAGCAGCGATGGGAGAGTGTCGGAGGCAAACACCTGGACCTTGACCTCAGGCCCACTCTCACCAGAGCAGGCTTCATTTGTTTTTCATGTTTGGTCTTGGATACATGAAGCAAGGATTCTGCCCCCCAAAAATGTTTTTCTCAAAATATGCTTATTTAGAAAACTTCTGGAAAGACTGATAATACTAGATTAATTCAACTATTTTTATCCAGATAAAAGAATTAAAAGAAACATAGTCATAAAGCTGTTTAAGAGAAGACAAGAAAAGCTGTTCAAATCAAGGTGTTTGTGTGGTTGGGGTTTAAAAAGCTGCAAACTCAGTGAATTTTCCACTAGAATGTAAACTCCATGAAAGCATCAAGCCTGTCTTGCTCAGTGCTGTATCCTCAGTGCCTAGAATAGTGCCTGGCACAACACTGAGCACTCAAAAAATACTTCTGGAATAAGCGAATGAGCTAAACAAATGTCCATACCTTGCAGTTTGTCTCTGAACTGTAGGGGGCAAAGTAAATTCATCCCCACTGAAACGCCAATTGGGAGCTGTATTAGTTAACTAGAACTCCCAAACATAGATCGTCAACGCCGAAAAAATATCTGCTCTATGAGAGCAGATTTTGTGCTTCCAGGAATGATTCTGGCATTGCTGCTGACTAGGTTAAAGACAAAGACGCTCTCAGTTTTACTTTGATTGGTTGGTGTGTGAAAGCAAAAAATCAAGCAAATAGAATTTTCCCTAATGAATCTCACAGTGACTTTGAGAATTTTTTTAAATCTTGAAGACATTAAATAAAATATAAAATATTAACTAGCACAAGTATAAAACTTCGCAGCTTACAAAGGGCTTTCACATGTGTTTCTTATCAGATCTACAGAACAAGAGGTGAACAGAGTGTTATCATCATTCTAATTTCCTACGTAAAGGAGGTAAAGCTCAGTGAAGTTAAGTGACTTGCCCAAGGTCACACAACTAGTATGTGCTATGAGCTGAACTTGCACCTAGATGCTCTGATTCCTTTCCTTGTGCTCTTTCTTCAACATCATACTCTTATAATTCATTTATCCAAATAACAATAGCTGGATCAATCTAGAATTACGAGGCCTTCCATAAGTTTGCTAAGTAATCGTATTTTGAGAAAATGTATCTGTTTTGTGAGTGAGTATTTGGTGGTTTATCATTTTAACTCTATTTTGTAACAGTAATATAATTACATGGGTTCAGAAATCAAAATAATATTGAAAGATGTACACTGAGAAGTCACACTTCCATATAATTTCCACTGACCCATTTCCTCTTGCCTATTTAAGTGGGCATTTAATTAATGAGAAACTTACCTAAATAAAAACTGAAGCTAAGACCATAGAGGAATAGAGGTAAATCTTATTGGCAGTGTTTTAAAGGAGAGGAAATGCTTAATAGGAGAACGCTTAAAAGCTTGGAGAGTTAAGGAGTGAATTTGTTATTTCTTAGTAGGCTTACCATTGACACCTGTTCTTCATACCTCAAGCTATTTTTCCAAATCAGAAACAATTTATCGATGTTAGATTCTTTCAGTGTGATTGTCATAATACCCAATGTGCTATAAATTGCCAAGAGATCACATGTTCCAGAAGAAACCTCCACACAATTGTTCTTCATTAGATGGCACGGTTTTCTAGAAAAAAAATAGAACACTTAATATTCTTTAAAGAGGTCACTGGAGTCTAAAGGGATATGAAATCAAGGTTAAAGCCATCCCATTCCTTTGGAAATATGTGCAAGAGTTAACTAGTTTCATACAATAGACATATTTATATAAAGATATTTATAACCCTTCTTTATTATACAATAGTCATTACATAAATTCCTCTTCGTTTAAGGTCACTCAGAAGAAGTGGTCTTATAAATGATTGATTTCTTAGTAATGTAAAAAATCACTCCCCATTTTAGCCAAAGTTTTAATATTTTTATTTTCTTTGAAGTATTTGAATTTCTTAAAAATAGGTATCAGTTATTGTGGGAGATTTTTCTAGCAAGCAAAAGGAGGAATGGAAGAATTTTAATGACAATTTCCCATGTTGGATACTTAGCAATGAACAGCAGAAACACAAAGGGCATTCTAGAAGAAACACAATTATCTATGAAATTGCAGACAAATAGTTGCTTTGGGTAACTATTAGTGAGAAATAATGAAAGTAGTCTGTCTACAGAATTACCATCAAAACAAAGCTAATACAAGCAATTTCTAAAGAAATGAAGATGTGTGAAGGTTGTTTGGGGTTGGGGGTGGAGTGACAGGAGGACATGCAGAGAAAATGCTGAGGAAAATCAAATATTTTCAACTTAATTCTATTTACTGTTAGGAACACATTTTTCCATCATTCTAATAGATTCAAGAGAAAACATTTCAATTTTCATGTGCTGACACATGAATGTTTAATCTTATTGGTGCAATGAAAGTGGATTTTCTTGTTGATATCTTATTTGTTCGGTTAGAAGTTGACGATTTTGAAATGTTAAGCATATATTATTGTAGTTTGTTCTCTGAGCTGTTAAATTTCTCTCACAATTTGTGTTTCCTTGTTGCAATTCTATCTTTGTTTTTCCTAAGTATAAAGCAAAAATAAAGAGTAAAAATTTACAGAAAGCCTAAGACTACAGAACAAACTAAAAATAAAATGCAAATATAACATCTGGGCATAAAATATAATGTATCTTATTTTGTAAAATGAGAGTTGGTTTTTAGAGAAAACTAAATGCACATATCGAGGATTTACTATATGTCAGGCTTGATTTTCTTAGGTACTTTTCATTTAAATCCATAAATCTAAATGTGTCTCCTCTCACCATCCTCTCTCCAGCTATCCCTCTCCTTGCACTTTATACTCACATGATATGAAATTGCTTTTCCTTCACCTAACGCACCTTGATGTTTCAAACTCTGTGACTTAGCAATCATTACTCCATCTGCCCGGAATTCCCTTCTTCCATTGCCCACTTGACAAACTTCTTTTTCTTCAAAGAACAAGCTAGAGAACATCTCTTCCAGAAAGCCTTCCCTGACTGCACCACTCCATCCCCAGTAGAGTAACACTGCTTTTGCTGTACTACCTCAGTATCTCGTAGTGTTGCATTTCTCCCTCAGTTTTTTACTTAATGTAAACAAATGTGCAACTTCTTTGCAGACTATGAGTTTCATCGGGGAAGGTAGTGACTCTTGTAAGCAGTCAATAAATGTTTTATGAATTACTCAATCAACTGATAAATGAAGATTTGAGCATTTTTTAAGTCAAAGCATCATGAAAATGTGTTGGATCATGTGGAGAAGCTGATGTTGGTCCTTGAAATCATAATATATTTTTATTATAATGGTAAATGGTAAAGTAAATACCATTTATTTTATTGGTAAATAGTTGGGCAGAGAGCTTCTCCTCTATACCACATATTAAGGAATGAACTAGATTCAAGGATTCAAAAAAATCACAAATGAACATGGAGAGAGCTGGTAGCAGTTAATAATAATTGTTTTCAATATAGAGTGTCTACTATATCTAAATATTTATATATGTTATGCCATTTAATTCTTACAAAACACTGTAAACATTGTTATCCCCATTTGGCAGATGAGGTAATAAAATCTCAGAGAAGGTACATGACACTTAGGTTGCAGAGGCAAAAATCCAACAGTGGTCTGCCTGGCTCTGGGCCCATTTGCAACACCACATCTCCGAGAGGGGCCAAGAGCCTGATCTTATCCACAATCCTCTAGGTTCTCACCTATTCCTCGCTTCTTTAGAAAGGAGGAAAAGGTCATGGTCACACAACTAGCATAGGCTAAGTTCTTGGCTTTTATATTACTTTCTCTTCAAAGCTTTATTAAACTTGTGCCATGCGTAGTCTCAGGATCTGCCGAGCCACATTGCACTGCTAAGCCCTGGGGCTTTAGAACTCCCCTTTGCTCTAAGAGAGCACTTTTCTTAACTCTGGCAAGATGTTACTTAATAAAATATACACCAAGTGTCTGAGCAATTGAAAAAAGAGGGTAGTGATTATGGTTTAAAACTAGATATAAAAAGAAAGCAGATTACCACTGAACCGAGGATTTCTGAATGTCATTTGGTCTAAATGGAACTGTGATTAGGAAGAGAAAAAAGACATCTGAAAAGGTCATGAAAAGAAAAATAGTAGCAATTGTGAATTTCAACTAAATGGATGAAATCTGGGGCATCACAAATGGAAATACTTTCTGAAGCTCTCTGCTCTAAAGCATCTTAATGTAGAAGGCACAGATGGGACAGGAAACTGCATGTAACCTCTAAGGGGCAACATATTGGGTTGATAATTAATTAATTCTATTTGAATTAAACAGCATCAAATGTACGTAAAAGATGTCGGTGAGGGAATGAATAGCCTGACTTTGGGCAGCAGCAAAACAAAGACTTATATAAAAGGAAAAAAAAACGTCAGAATCGGAAAAGAAAAAAACTAAGAAGGATGAGTTTTATTGTCAGTAAATACGTATTATCTCTTTAGTCACAAATGTGAGATTGTAAATATGATAGACTTAATGAGCCACTGAAAAGTAAATATTCGTAAAAAACTAAACCAGAGACAGAAAGATGTTTGAAGACAGAGCAGAATTCAAAGAGAGCACTTCTGCTACTTTTGAGCTGCGTGACCTTGTGAAAGTTGTTTAGCCTCTCTAAACTTCACATTTCTCTGTGAAAAGTAGTTAATAATACCTACGTCATAGAGTAATTTTGATGAATAAGTCATAATCACAGTTTCTGGCTCACGGAACTTGCTCACTAAATGTAAACTACTAAAATAATGAAAGCTAATGTTGCAAAGGGCTTAATATATACCAGACCCTCTTCTATATATTCCATACATTAATTCATGTAATCCCTAAGACAAGCCTATGAGATAAAGACTATGATTGTCCTCATTTTAGAGATGAAGGATCTTGTGCCGAAGATCACACAGCAGGGAAGTGTTAGAGCTGTGATTCTAACTCTGGTGTAGCTTCCGTGTCCCTGCTCTTGACCCTCATAGCAAGCTACCTTTTCATAGTAAAATGGTATCCTGTTATAATTTCTTCATAGAATTTATCACCACATGTAATTATGGTTTTTGTTTATTTGTTTATGGTCTTCTTTCTCCTAGTTGAAAGTAAGCTCCATTAGAACAAGGACCTACTGCCTAAATTATTAGTTTATCTTCAGCAACTAGAATAGGGTCAGACACAAAGTAGGTATTCAACAAAATTCTTTATGGCATGTTGAATTATAATTGCATTTACTATTGGTAGATAAGAATGTTGAGAAAGCTAACAGATGATGAAAGAATCAAATAAAAGGAAGTATGTGTAAAAAAATAGAATTCTAAGAGATAATAGTATGCAAAAACATTGCTAATAATGACTCAGAAGGACTCCCAATAGTTAACTGAGTTTATTCACAAAAGATAGCCTTGACTAAGTACATGGAACATATGTTTTTCCTCAGCTGTTGATAACAGAATTAAAGACAGACACAGTCTCCTTTTTCCTCATTTTCCAAACTGATAAGAAGGAACACAGTGGAATCCAGCATTGCCATGGAGCACAAAGAAGGCACACCAAAGGCAAAAAGGCTTGACTCATAACTCATTATAAAAGAAAGCATCCAGTGAAATCTCTCAAGATTAATCTTAATATCCATGTTGTTTATAAGAAGGAAATATGATAATAGCCTTTGTCAGCATCCATGTAACAGAGCAAAACACAATGTCAAGGAGATAAAATGAACATTATATGCTGCCAAGTGCTCTTAAGATTCCACGTGGTTCTACTTTTCTTTTCTTTCTTCTTTTTTTTTTTTAGAACACAATATTTGCTTTCAATATTTTGGGGGGGAGGAGATACCACACTTCTATTCAATTAAGAAAAACAGTTTACAGTATAGCAGTCTTGCTCTTTTATTATTATTATTATTATTATTATTATTATTATTACACCCATTATGCCATGAATTCATAGGGAGTAGTTTCCAACAGCTCAGGCTCCTTGCCATTGCTTCTCACAAAGTGTGCTTCTCTGGGTGGACAGGCGGGTACTTCAGTTGAATCCAAGCTCCTTTCTCTTTTGTTTCCTCCTTTTTCTGGTCGTTTTCGTTTACATGTTTCAGGAAGCTGTCTTGACTCAGAGTGTTTAATATTCTCAATATGCACATTAATTCTCTTGGCAAGAATCCTGCCCTTAAATTGTTTGTTTACAATAATGCCGACAGCGTGCTGGGTAAGGCTGTAGACTCTTCAGTTTCGCTGTGCTAACATTTGTGGGGCATTCCTTTTGGAACAGTACCTAGTCCCTTGATGTCTGCAATATCACCTTTCCTATAGTTTCGCATGTCTTTCACCAAAGGAACAACTCCATCTTTTCTAGAGAACATACATCGGGTGCCTCTCCTCTCTCCCTTTGTGTTTGTCATTTTGGCAAATTACTGGAAGATGGCAGTTCTGGACCAAAGGCCCATGTGGGTCTACTTTTTGCTTATTAACCATGTCTGCATCCCAGATAAACACATCCTGCCACTTCATTATGTATGTTTGGTTAGTAATTCTGATGCCTTTGCTTTCCACTGGAAAAAGAAGGCAACTGTTGCCTATCACTATCCAAATGGACAAAACCAATAGAACATTTATTGTGCCTCCTTTGTTCCAGCCTTTTCTAGGCACTGGGAGCAATGACTTGCCTTCCCACTCTCAAAGGCTGAAAAAGCAAGGTCTGTTTGACTACCAAGTTTGTCTGAGACATTAGTCTACATGCTGGATTCTAATTTGGGAAACTTCTAACCACTGTTAAAACTGAAGGCATGTTGTTAGTGGCCGTTACCAGGACCCAGGTCTAGTCTACAGTGCACAATTCAACCAGTTTTGGGATTTCCATTAAAAGCCAAGTCCAAATTAAAAGTATTTTCCTATCTGGAAATAAAATATCGATGCAAGAGCCAGAATTTTGACTTAGAATATATCAATAGTATGTAATTTAAAAAGTTAAACCTCTCTCCTTTTCAAGACACAAACTAAGACATCAAGATTATTTACAAAACAAATCTGCTGCTAATTTTAAGTGTTTCGATTAATTCCCCTACCAGTAATGAGAAAAAAAAAAAAAAAAGATATTTGCTTTTGATTCTGTATCCCATTAAGATGTTAATTTTCCATCTCAAGAGTTTGGGAGAAAATGTGAATTTTTTAATAATTGTTTTAAACAGTCTGATAAAGGAATTAGATTGACGTGTACTAATGAGAAGTTCCCAAGGGCTTTCTTTAGGCTAAATTGATGCAATGCCAGGATAAAAAAAAAAAAAAAAAAAAGAACAAGGGAAGTCAATACATTTTCCCAGCATTAGTTCTTTCTAGCTAGCCTGGGAGTTGAAGGTGAAGAGAAGATGTTATTTTAAACTACAATGGAACACACGATTTTGGATAAAGTTTTGAATGGTCTTTCCAGAAACCTGGATCATATCCAAGTCAAATATAGCAATGTATGCTTTCTTTACTTGCCAACACCTTCAGGGCAGGCCTACTGGCCTAACTTCCTGAAACTTAAGAACCAAGTTTATCTTTCCTCAAGTCTGGAACAGACCACAGACACCTGGCCTCACAGGACCTATCATTGTAGTGGCTAAAATAGAGAGTACCTGCTGAGTGAATAAAGAATCATTATAGTAGAGTGGTCAAAGCACAGACTCTGGAGCCAGATGCCCTATGTTCTAATCCTAATTCCACCTCTTGCTAGCTATGAGACCTTGAGCAAGGTACTTAACCTCTTGGTCCTGCAGTCTCCTCATTAGTATAACTGAGAAAATAAAATAGTAGCTACCATATAAGATGATTATGAAGGTTAGGTAAATTAATATTTGCAAAGCTCTTAGAATAGTACCTTGAAGGTAATAAGTCCTCAGTATTGATAGATAGATAGTATGACTCCCACCCAACCTCACCACCAACGCAAGTGAGTAAGATTTGCCTTCTACCTGCCATGTATACCCCTCTAGGGCAACTGGCTTTTGTGATTTTATTTATCTTCAGCACTACTCTTTCAGATTGCTTTAATCTGGGTTTGTTTGTCTGGATATTTTCCTTTATTCAGCAGTCACATATTGAACATCTACTATGTATCAGCACTCTCTAGGTCCAAGAGCTGGAAGTGGTAAGACAGAAAACTGCCTCCTCCCAGACCCCGCCCTCCCACAACCATTAGCCCATCACCATCACCCCCCACTGTGATTTTCCCAGCTCTGTACTTGTCCCAGGAGGCCTGATAACCAGTGCTTGGTTATTTACATGCTATGTGATAGTACTGTTGTGATTTTTAGATAAGCCAATGTGAGGCCAATTGCCATTCATTAAAAAATGGCTCTCCTTTATAAACAGCCCATTTGAGTTAGAATCTACCAAATGGTTTTCAGAGGCTCTTGTTCAAACACTTGGCAAGAGTTGGCTTTCCTTCTGTTCTGAAAGATCTCAGGTTGCTCTGGGCTAGGTGCAATGCCTGTTTTATAAATGGAACTGCTTTACAAGAATATGAGATCTGGTACAAAATAGACAATATTTTAAAAAATGAGTTATTAAAATAAAAGGACTAGAGAGGGAAGAAGACTATAACTTTGTGGGCAATATTGTAGGGACCAATGAGCCTGAATAGAGAGAAATTTCAAAGTAAAGAGTGGGATGTATGTCCTGGAGTAATTAACTTTGAAACTAAAATGCAACCAATGGAAGATGCAGTATTATTTTATGTTCCATTAAAAACAACAACAACAACAAAAAACACCTACCTGTTATAAGACACCATCAACTGTGTAAGATGCATTCTTAACTCAAAGATGTAAAACATGTAAAAATTTGCATTTTACAATTTGTGAAATACAATGAACATTCACATGTTCCCTGAAACTCACATGGTAGACAGTCACATACTGCATAAGTGAGATGGGCTGTGGGTTCTGTGGGTTTCTCTGCACTCATGATAACTTCACCCTTTTCATTCCTAATCAAGAGAGCAATTTGTAAATGCAAGTGAATGTAAGAGTGGAAGTATGCTAGAAACAGCCCCAATTCACACCAATTTATTAAAAATCAGTCCTAAATTTCAGCTGAGTATGATTACTGAACTGTGACCTGTCAGTGGGTGATACAGCATGGGTAAGGAACTGATGTCCCAAGCTAGTGAGAGGGTAGTATGGCAGCCTTTTATAGGGAGTTTCAGGCGTGAACAGGGAGGTTGCTGCTGAAAAAGTCTGACAGATGGGAACAGAAAACAACAAAACAAGCGACTACTTGTTCTAAATCATATCACAGACTCTGACCCAGATTTTCAAGGCTTCTAAGAAGCTTACACATGACAATTTAATACTTAAGCTCTGCACTTAAGTTCACCATCATCACTATCATAGAAAATTCTGTAATTCCTGAACTCGCGGAGCAGCCTAGCATGGTATAGTCAGTGAAATTTTCAAAACAAAACGTGAGGTGATGGTGGCTTGTGATGGTAACTGTGCCGTGATTTAGTTGAAAAGCCACTGAAAATTGAATAGGACGGCCCAGCTGCAGCATGGTCTTCCCTGCTCTGTCAGGCAGCATCAGAAAGCTACCTTCAAGGATCAGATGCTCAATAAAACACCCTCAGGAGCTTCAAGACTCCCTTTCTAATGCCCTACTCATGGATCATGGAATCTGGGACATAGCTGAGTTGAGCTGGTAATTATTATGAGTGTTGTAATTATTAACTTGGGTTCTGGGTGTCCTTCAATGAATCCATAGAACCTTCCCTAGTGAAGAACAGCAGTTTGGCTGGTCCACCTTAGCTATTGGTATAAATTTTACTAGTGAGATATTTATCTATTTAAAACCATGAGGAGCACGAAGTCCTCCAAGGTCCCATCTAACATTCCATAATTTTATGTCAATAGAAACTTCTCTAAGAGGGAAGTTACTTCTCAAAGAAACAAGAATAGTGGCAGGACAGCAGCATGAGCATAACTTGTTGAACAATGAATCCAGGGAGGACTCACTCTAAATTGAAGTCTTGCAACCTAAAATCAATAAAGACAGCTGGAAAGGAAAGGCATTTGCGAAAGCCACCAAGGTCACAGTTGTGTTGTGTTAATTAAAAGTAAGCCCAAGGGGGCCAAGCAAATTTTGAAAAGAGCTTTTAGATGTCCCCATCTGAACTGCTGTTCCCTTGCTGTTCACCGTGGGTACGTGCATGTGCCTTGATTTGGAATGCACCCTCTGCCATTCAGCCACCCCCTTGTCACCTCTCAGTTTCCTATCAACTCACACAACCCATCCTTCCAGGATAGTTCCAGGCTTCTTCTTCCATAAAACTTCCTGGTTTCTGTCTTGCTATGTTGTGAACAATCACTGTACTTTATCTGTATAAATTCTTATGACTTTTTACTTTGTGTCATAGTAAATTATGCACTTCTTATTATCCCTTTTAAGTCAAAATCTTTCTGATTCGTGTCTGTGTCTGGATATATTAGATTCTCGATACATATTTATTGATTGAATTAATGAAGCATTCAATTAATTGATCAATCAGTGAAAATAAATGAACATGTCCTTTGAAGTATACCTTCTCTGTAACTATTGAAAGCATGTATTTTGTAGTTTCTTCCCCACCAAAAGTTCAGCAATCATATATATAAAATATTATATTACAAAATGATAAACATCCCAAGACATTATGTAAATGATACAATTATAGGCACAATTATGAGAAAAGGATAGGCAGATATAATCAAAACCAGAGTGATCAGCATAGGAAGATAGGAACTGTGGTATTTAATTTTTTTAAAGTTGTTTTTATTAGATGCTTATTATTTGCCAAGGGCTGGGCTAAGCAGATTACATGCATTGTTTTATTCAATCTTCAAAACAAGCTTGAGAGGTAGATACTTGTATTATCCTCATTCTACAGATTAGAAAACAGACTTGGAGATACTAAGTAATCTGCCCCAAATCACCTTGACATTAAGTGGCAGTGTTTGGGTTTCACACATGCCTCATGTATGGCTTTATCTATGCTGTACTATGCTATGAAGACCAGAAGGATTTGGTTAAATGTGACTACAGAATAGGAGGGAGGAGCCTGAGCCCAGATCTGCAAAGGTGTAAAATAGAAATACGCCTGGTAAGCTTAAGGATCAAAGAATCCAATCCACTGATGGACTGTGTGGGATGTAGAGGGGGTGCATATTTTTGTGGGGTAATAGAATATGATATGGAAAGGAATCTGAGGCCTGAAAGTGGACAACAGTAAATGACAGACCAAAAAGGCTGGACTAGATCCAAATGGAAATGAGTGGGAGACTAACCAAAAGAAGTGGCATGTTTGGAAGATTAGTCTGGTAGTGGGAGGCAGAGTTGATAGGAAGCAGAGAGACTAATTAGGTTACAGAATTTTTAATTAAGAGTTTCAGAGTCTTTCTTCCAAAAAAAGAAATTTATATCCTGCAAAAATTTTATTTGAACTTAGCTTATGTATGATTACCTCCATGTAACCATTTCCTAGCCTAAATTCTATAATAATGATGTCCTTAACTCATAATTGGTGGACACGGGTGTTAGTTTTCTCCATTGTATTGACCAAAGTCAATACGGATAGCAGACATGGTGATCAGTACTCAATACTCACTCCAAAAAAAAAAAAAAAATACTCATTACAGATGGCCTGACACCAAGTTTTACACAGGTGATTACAGGAAGCAAGTGGCAAAGAAAGCAAGACAAATAAAGAGATGGAAGAGGAAGGGAAGAAGGGATGGGGGGTGGGGAGGGTTCTTTTAGAGGAATTTTAGGCAACAGTGTCTGATGTGATTGTGATTGTTTGAGTGTGGGTGTGTAAAGTCAGAGAAGCTTTCTATGTCCTACAACCCCCTTTCATGAAACCCTTTCCCTTAAGCAACCCTGAGATCAACACAAAGCATCATAATCTCTAATTCTGATGCCCACACATTATTTAAGTATTCATCTCAGCCTGTATTTAAAGACACTTTGCTTTCAAACAGAGTGGATTGTTCCCACCATTATGCTTTTAGTGGCTATCTTAGAGCCCATCCCTAACTCACCTCTATAACACTTTTAGGGCCACTTTGGGCCACAAAGTGGTTATTGGTTAAGTGATGACTTTCTATCTTTAAAAAGTTTCAGAATGTGAACAATGCAGTCTGTGTTCAGAGGAACCCAATCCAAATTGTTTAAAATATATAAATTCACTGATATTCAGTCAGAGCCAAGGCAGTACCAAGAAGTAGAAGAGCACCAGCTCTGGAATCAGACTGCCCTGGGTTTGGATTCCAGCTCTGTCACTTACTCTGCAGACCTTGGAAAAGTTGCTTAACCTCTCTGATCCTCAGTTTCCTCAGGGTAAAACTGGGGATTATGTAAGTACATCAAAAGTAAGAGAGAGAAGTGAGATAATGCAGACAAAAACTACTATCAGATAACCAAGCACAGACTAGGTGCTCAGTGAATGGGACAGGTGATAACTACCATCCTCATAGGCACATTTGCCACATAGAGGCTTTATATAGGTATGTTTTAGATAGAATATATGACATATTTCTATACTAGTGCTGATATATCTGTAGTGCCTAAGATATAGTTGGAGGACACGTAGTATACGCACAGTTAAGTATTTGCTGAATAAATATTTGCTGAAAAGCTAACTGTAACAGGATTTTTCATGTAAATATTATATTTTATGGTAAATAATAAACTCTGAGATGACTTAAGAATGCTGACTCTATATGATAGTCTCCAATATTAGATTATAAAGATAGAAACTTTTCCATTTGTTTACATATTTCTTCAAAACTTTTGGATTATATTGAGTACTTTCTATGGTGTAAGACACTGTTCTACTGTCTTGCATGTATCGGCTCATGTAATCCTCACAAAAACTCTATGAATTCTATGATAATAATATCCCCTTCTTACAGATGAGCAATCTGAGATACAAAGATGTGAAGTAACCTGCCCAGGCTCCCAGCTTATAAGAGGAAAACCCAGGACTCAAACTGGGAAGTCCCCTGGCTTCAGAGCAAGGACTTGAAACCACTATACTTTCTCCCCATATGTTGTTATTGTTAATGTGTTTGCTGATTTTTAACAAAGAAACTATAAAATTTAGGAATATATCTCAGTCTTTCAAAGCACAATAAAAATAAATGCATTTGGCAGTGCTATATACATACCAACTTTATAATTAACTAGGCAAATAGCTCTTTGCTGGCTTTAGCATACAAAACATTACATAAGTTCGCACTTGAAAATAAAACATGTAGTCACACAGGCAGGGACAGGCCCCAGTGAGGTGTGGCTCTGAAGCAGGTGATGTGTTCTGGACTTAACTCGGGGCACAGTGATTCTAAGTATATATTGCCTCTCCATAATAATACCCGAACTATTCTTTTGACTGTAGAGTTTAAAAGGTTAACAAAGGATTAGTTAAGAAGTACTGAACACACTGAGGAATGACCAACACAGTTTAGTTAATCTTCTACTGAAGCAAAGAATACATACAGTAGGACCCTGACCTTTTCAAAATTAATTTTCAACTCTTTGAGGGTGATTCTTTTTTTTTTTTTTTTGTCTTTTTCGTGACCGGCACTCAGCCACTGAGTGCACCGGCCATTCCTGTATAGGATCCGAACCCGTGGGGGAAGCGTCGCTGCTCTCCCAGCGCCGCACTCTCCCGAGTACGCCACGGGCTCGGCCCGTTTGAGAGTGATTCTAAAGGTCTATGGTTTGCAGTAATTTATAATTTTGTTAAAGGGATATGTAGGAATAAACTCTTAACTAGTAAGAGAGTTTACCGACCAGCCAAATCCACATTTTAAGCTAGTTCTCTTCTCATTCCTAACTGTGTAGGGACCCAGTCATTTTCTGTGCCTCACTGTTTCCCTTTCCCCCCTTCCTCCCAGTAGCAGAAGCTGTATTTAAAATACTCTAATAACTGATCCCTGGCGTTTTTGTGGTTAACCATTTCATGTTCACTTACATATTTATGGCAATAGCTCGGATTCCTGGCCTGTAAATTAATACTATAGATCATAATGTGCATCCATTAATTTATCTAATCAATGACCATTGAATTTTTAGGGGCATGGAAACCAAAACAATGTTTGTTGAACCTGGAAAAGTAATAGAATATCTTTCTATTTTCCCTCTGTTTGTAAACCTAATATACTTTCTAGATGCTTATAGACTATTACACTAAAAATGATGTGTATGTGTACATTTATATTTATATATATATATACATATATATATAAATATTAAGTTAAAAACACAGTGATCGTTATAGCCATACCTAGTATTTGCTATTTGCTTATGGCTTTCATTCACTCTGATAAACATATCATAAACTCTCAGCATCAGAATGCATCCGTTTTGAATAGCTTAAAGTAGTTTTGCAGTCATTCATCCAATGCATAATTTGTGCTGAATATTTAATAAAAATATTAACTTGCATTATTTTTATTATAGTTAAATTTATTGCATTTATTTAACAAACTACATTAAAGAAAATTTCATTTTATTTACATATTTACATAATGTTCTTTGAAATAAGGTAAACATGATAAAACTTGCAACACATCACAAACAAGTGGATCTGACACTTCAACTATTCTGGTATTCAGCTGCTAGAAATATATTCTAGTGCCCACCTAACATAATATTACATTTTTCTGGAAGCAAGTTAGTTTTTTTCCCCTTTCTTATTTAAAACTATTATAGCAATTAGAAGAACAAATAATTATAAATTAAATTATTATTGGCGTTAAGTACATGTTTTCCATCCTGGTATATCAGTATATTTGTCAGTATTGTCCCTCTAACTGTCTCACATCACTCTCTTTGCTTTCTAATTACTTCTTTTTCACATAGCAAATTATTTTCCTCCTATATCTTGTGTTTCACTGAAATGCTCATGTCTCTTACATGACAAGCATCAGCAATCACAAGCAAGGCTCTTAACTTTTGGTCCTCCTGATTCTCTAATCATCACAGACAAGAAAGGCAGGCACAAAAGTGAGGAAAGTGAAGTTATCATACTCAATAGACCTTTATTTTATTTAGCAGCATTGAGGCCAAGAGCCCTCTACCTTCTTAATGCAAATGATAGTTGTTCCTTTGCAATTTGTCCACTTGTATGATGCATTGCTTCTCCATAATAGGTGTCCTGAACATGGATGATTTCAACACAATAAATTAAAAACAATTAGGCAAGACAGAAGTCAAATTCATTAATTATAATTCCAATCTTTATTGAATATGCTTGATGTTTAGTGCAAAGTAGAACACTGCCTGTCAAAAATTTATACCATAGTACATACTCACTAAAAAGTTTATGTTGGAAACTCCACCCCCCCCCAAAAAAATATAGGTCACCACTGACTTTAATAGATATTTCTTGCTGATAGTGTTTTTCTAAGATAGTCTACTAGTAGAAATCTAAGATAGTTACTTGAATAATTCAGGATATATTTCCCCCAATTATAAACCCAGTATTTTTAGCTAAATAAGCTCCAAGTTTAGAGCAAAAGCATCTTTTGTATGTGTGTTGGGTAAGCAGCGATGGGACAGGCAGGGTTTGGTTAAATTGTTGTATTACTGTCTTCTTTATTTCACTAGGCATGTCACTACATAACTTAACGCTCTGATGTAGACTCTAAATATATAAAGGCATTGATGGATTGTGCAGGATTTGAATAGACTTTGATTTTACTTGGATATGAAAATTTTCATTTCTACTGGAAACTCCCTAAATAAACATCTACTATGTTACACAGCATAGAGGGAAAAAATCAGAGGCCTGAGTTTTGTTCCTTATTCTGTTGCTAGATAAATAACCTTGGTCTAGATAATTATTTTCTCTTTCAACACTTACCTCATAACAACTCTTTTTTCACCCTCACTCTTCTGAAACAGATTTATTTAATCAAAAGAGAATTTCCACAAACTCCTACCACTTATCTGCCCACCTGCTGGCATCTGTGACTTCTCTCCTGGAACGGTGAATGGACTCCCTGTGTTTCTGTCCAAGAACTTCTCCTTTCTCTTACTCAAAGAGACATTGATTTAGCAATTCTCCCTCTTTCTCTTCTGAATTATCAACATGTCCCTCTTTACTGGATCAGTCCCATCAGATGAAAATCACACCACTCTTTCTCCCATCTTGAAACAATCAAACAACCTTGCTTTATAACGAGGTTCATTGGAAAAATTATCTTTATGTCTTTGATTTCTCTTCCTCCACTCTCTTTTGAACCCACTCCATCGGGTTTTTATTTCCATCACTTGCCAAAACTATTTTTTATTCTCTGTGTCACAAATGACCTCTAGCTCTACTTCTCAGGTGTCACCTTATTTCTCTATAAGCAGCATTTGATGTAGCTGATCACTCTTTCCTTCCAGAAATACTTGCTTTACTTGGCTTATATGACCCAAACTTGCATGATATTCCTCCTTTCTGATTTCTCCTTCTGTTTTTCTTTCTTTTTTTTTTTTTTTTTTTTCGGTGGGTTCACCCTCAGTTTTAAAACCTCTTATTGGGAGTACCCCTGGGCTTAGTTCTCTCATTTATATCTACACCTGCCCGCTTGTGGATCTCACCCAGTCTTACAATTTTAAATCCCATCTCTATGCTAATGACTCCTTCTGCTATCTGAAGTCTGGACACTGGGGCTCTCCTAGGAGCTCCAGATCCACATTCAACTTCCCATTTAACCTCTCTACTTGAATGTCTAATAGGCATCTTAAACATAACATATCTAAAAGTGAGCTCTTGATCTTCCACTCCCTCCAATCAACAACTCCTGCAATCTTTCTCACCTCGGCAGCAATTCCATTTTTCCAGTTGCTCAGGCCAAAAATCTTGGTGTTATCTTTCCCTCACACTTCACATGTGATCCATAAGCAAGTTCTATCAGCTACACCGTAAATCCATATCTAGAAATTGACCATTTCTTAGCATTCTCATACTTCCTACCTAGTCCATATGACTATCATCCATTGCCTGGATTATTGCAATTTAACTCCTAATGGTCTTCCTGATTATGTCCTTTATCCCTTCAGTGTGTTTTCAACACAATTTAAGTGAGATTGTATCATTCCTCTGCTCTAAATCCCTCCTATCCCACTCAGAGTAAAAGTCAAAGTCCTTAATATTGACCTCTAAGATCCTGTATGATTTGCCCCTCATTGATCCTCTGATTTTGTTTCTAGCTACTCCTCCTTTGCTCTCTCTGTTCTGGTCCTACTGGTCTTCTTGTGTTCTTCTAAAACACCAGGCACACTTCCAGCTCAAGTCCTTGCTGTTCCCTAGCCAGGAATGTTCTTTCTCAAAGCATCTGCATCACTACCTTTCTTCAGACTTTATTAAAAAGTTAGTTTCTCAGTGAGAAGTTTTCTGCCTCCACAGTATATACATATACTTTATGTTCCACTTCTCTGCTTATATTTTTATCTTTTACATGTATCACTACCAAAGATACGTTTTGTTTATCTAACTTATTTATCTGTCTCCCTCATTAAAATAGAATTTAAACGAGGATAGAGAGTTTATCTATTTTGTTCCCTCTTGAATCTCTAATGCCTAGTAAAATATCTGATACATGGAGAGTGGTCAGTAAATGTTTGTTAAATGGGTAAAGAAATACGTGAACTGTATCCACTTTATATATGGACATTGAGACTATAAGACATAGGAGTTATATGACTCCAGGTACAATAAGTCCCAAATTAATTTTTGAATCATTGCTGAAAAAATTATATTTAGTATATTCTCTGTTCTTTATTCTATTTTTTTTAGGACCAATGTTGGATGTTTAACTTTATGGAACTCTCCGTTTTCTCCTGAGAAGACGGTACTAGATCAGCAGTCTTCACGTGTGTGTGTGTGTGTGTGTGTGAGAGTGTGTGTGTGTGTGTGTGTGTGTGTGTAAATGTCATGGAATCATTTGTTCCCATGAAATATTATTTGAAAGCTCTATGTATAGAACAATTGAAAATAGAGAAGATTGTAGGGTACGACAAGGAGTAGAATCTCTCTCAATTGCTTCTCTGGCACCTCAGAGCACAGTTTAAAAGTAACCAAGCTATACAATCATCTCATCAGAAAGACCTAGTATTCTATATATGATAATTCTCATTAATGTGATTATTTAATTAACCAAAAGACTGTATCCTTTAACTGTACTAGATTTCACTGTATTAAGAATGTTAAAGAAATACTGCTTATATTTGTTAATAGTCTTTTATGTAATCATTAGCCCCAATCACAGAATACCAACTAGATTCCCAGAGGGACTTCCCAGAGGGACCACAGGCAAAGCCACATACTTTACTCCTGAATGACTTTTAGCCTTAAATTCGAGGGCCAGTGAGCTGGATCATGAGAATCTTGGGGGTTCCTCTTAATATTTTAACTTAAGAACTAGAGCAAATACAAGCTTGAGCATTTTTTTCTGGTGACCCCTTTCAGTCTTTGTTCATGATTTTTCCTTGCCACAAATAAGAGCCCCTTCCTGAGAGTGAAAGGGAGCATGGGTAGAATTAGTTCAGGACAATTTGATCCCAAAGATTCATGTTCATTCAATAGTGCAGGTGGCTGTAATTAGAGCAGACTTTGTGATTAATAACAATATAGTTCTTACTAGGAAACAAAGAAATTCTTCACTCGTTTTGTCTTATGAAGTCAGGCTTTGTGGCCATTCTCCTCTTTGGAACAAAACTTCAGTATTTACAAGACACACCTGTAGTAGACAATTTGAAGATATCTGCCAGTTTCCCCCCGTGTAGGTCCCAACATACACATTTCTATGAAATGATCCCACCTCCCTGTGCACACCTACATGTGAACCAAAAGTAACTCATCAGTCTCCCTCATAGGATTTGAAATTGCATCTTAGAGATGTTATGCTAGTGGAAAGGGAAAAAAGCTATGGAAACATCCCTGGTGAATATGTATCGAGAATAGACTATATTTCCTAAAGTGGTATTTTTCAAACCTTTGCCGAGTAAATACAGACGCTATCCAAAGGGAAGCAACATTCCATGTGGTTAAAGGCAGGGGTTCCAGAGCCAGATTATCTGGATTTAAATCCCAGTTATTCCACTTACAAGCTGTGTGACCATGGGAGGGTAATAAATTTCTCTCTGTGCCTCAATTTCCTCCTTTGCAAAGTGGGGCTAATAATAACACCTACATCATAAGTTATTATAAGAATTAAATTAGCTAGTACTTAAAACAAAGTCCAGTATATAGTAAGCTCTTTGTAAGTGTTTGTAAAATAAATTTGAAATAAGACAGGAAAAGAATTCTTGAGCAACCCCAGGTTGCTTAAATTTTTTTGCTTATGTTACTTAAATATAAATAAACATAAACGATATAAATTATGTATACTTGCAGCACTAATACAACCATAAAACATGCTTATAAATTTAAAAGAAAATTCTAAAACAAATTAAATTCAAACATAATATTAACTTAATACAATAGCTTACATTATTTTATTAAAACTAAATAAACATTCTCAGCATGAATTATGGTACTGGCTGCAGATTGTTCTGAGTTTAGTATACTTCTCCTTCCATGTGCCATGTAATGACTCAGTCTTCCTACAACTTTTCCATGTTTGTATAGTACCCCAAGTCACTATTTAAACTTACAGGTCTACACCTGTTCTTTTCTCCTTGGTTCAAGACCACTAAAGCAGTACCATATGGCGTCAATGCATTAACATATGCAAAGATAAGAGGCACAGAAATCTTGTGATACTACTTGGTTATAAGGCAGTCGTCCAGATGATCTCAAATGTGTTTATATTATTATTTAAGATAATCATGAAAATGAAAATAGAAGCTTAAACTTCTTATGAAGAACTCATGGGTCTTTGTAATATATCACCCAATCCCAATCTAAGAAATAAGATTGTAAGGAGTTACTTTGAAAGATAAAGGTAACAGTTGAAGGGGATGTATTGTAGTGTTACAAACTTTTAAGAAAAGAAAAGACTTGAGCACATTCAATTGTTGAGGGAAAGTATCTAGGAAAGAGAGAGAAGTTGAAGATAAAATTAGGGAATAATTGAAAGAGTAAGATCTTGAAACAGACAGAAAGTGTTGGAACCAAAAGTATAGGTTGAAGGATTGGGGTAGACCAGGAGAAAGTTAAATCCTATGCAAGTTTGTAAATTTGGTTTAGGAATAGCGTTACACCATCTTTATTTATTTATTTTTTTCCTCAAAATTTGGCTTCATGTTGCTATGTGAAGAACACAACCAACAAAATTTGTTTTGACAGCTTTTGGCTGGGTGTTTATTCCATACTATGCCTCACAAACATTGAGAACAGATGAGTATATGTGGATTAAATCCTGTAAAAAAAACCTCAGGATTAGTATACGAGATGATCAAGATGCATTGGAAGCAGAAGTGAGTCTCAGTGGAAAATGGTATGGAGGTTCCTTAAACAATTGCAAATAGATCTACCATACGACCCAGCCATCCCACTGTTGGGAATATACCCAGAGGAATGGAAATCATCAAGTCGAAGGTATACCTGTTCCCCAATGTTCATCGCAGCACTCTTTACAATAGCCAAGAGTTGGAACCAGCCCAAATGCCCATCATCAGATGAGTGGATACGGAAAATGTGGTACATCTACACAATGGAATACTACTCAGCTATAAAAACGAATGAAATACTGCCATTTGCAACAACATGGATGGACCTTGAGAGAATTATATTAAGTGAAACAAGTCAGGCACAGAAAGAGAAATACCACATGTTCTCACTTATTGGAGGGAGCTAAAAATTAATATATAAATTCACACACACACATACACACACACACACACAAACCGGGGGGGGGGAAGAAGATATAACAACCACAATTATTTGAAGTTGATACAACAAGCAAACAGAAAGGACATTGTTGGGGGGGAGGGGGGGAGGGAGAAGGGAGGGAGGTTTTGGTGATGGGGAGCAATAATCAGGTACAATGTATATCGACAAAATAAAATTTAAAAAAAAAATAAAATAAATAAATAAATAAATATAACTGTGATAAACATAAAAAAAAAAAAAAAAAAGAAGTGAGTCTCAGTGTCCAGAGTTTGGTTACTGAAATTAGTATTTTCAGTTGCTTTTGCTAATTGCTAATGACAGGTATGTGTAATATAGCATCCTAAGGAGACAGCTGGCAAAGAGCCAGCCTGGATTAAAATTCTCAGCATGGGAAGCAAGTTATTTTTCTCCTCAATATAAAAGACTCTGGAAATAAATCATTTTACTTCAGAATGAAATCTGATGGCTACAGAGCAGCTTTGGGCAACTAACTTAACATAGTTTTAGCTGCGTGTAGGTGGAATAAAAAACTTCCTAAAACCCCTTGTTTATACCAGACACTGGTGCCAAACAGGTGTCCCAGACTCCCAGAGGTGGTGAATCATAAACATTCATGAGGCATTTTCTGTCGGTATTTTCAGCAATCAGATTAAAGTGGTAATGGATCCAGATACTGAAAGTCTACTTCAAGTTTCCAGAATTCTATAGGCACATGATCTTTGGGTCAGGATCAAACCATCTGGGTCCAGAACACACTGTAAAATCACTCCCTAGTATGTGAGAATAACTAGATGAAGTATATATGTGTGAGCATGGTCATTTCTTGACAGCAAAGAGTGTTGATGTTGACTTCCACATTTAGCATAGGGCATGAGTTCACATATTTGCCAATATGTAGTACCTTACAAGTTGGATTCCTTAAAGCACAGCTCTTGATGTGGAACTCTGCCCTATACTCTTGTGTAGGACCACAGGTCACCATGTGATTCAATGAGTGCATATGAGAAATAGAAACCATCCTATGTAGTTTAAGAAGAAAGAGATTTAATTCAGGAAATTAAGTGTTTGTAACTTGGAGAAGTGGGAATCAGGAAGGTTGCTGCTGGATTAAAGTCAAGAACACACAACCATACTTGAAGTTTAGTGATAAGGAAAAAAGTATTTGAAAGCAGTTGTTACATCTTCCACTACCATAAACTGCCTCTGAACACTCAGTTCTGACTCTGGATGATTTTGACTGGTGGCAGAAGGACAACAGGAAGATGGCCTCTTTCTTATTTCAGCCTCCCAGGGCATCTAACTGTAGGAACTTAATTTGCATCATGAACTCTAGACGCAAGGGAGTCTAGGAAATGTATTTCATTTTTCAACCTCTATAGTAAGGAAAGCCCATAGAAAGAAGTAGGAATAGATGCTGGCAGCCAATTGGCATGCGCAGAACATCATAATATAGCCACTCATTGTCTTATGGTTATTTTACCTATTTCCTTTCATGTAACCCTTATAGCAACACTATGAGATACATGCTATTTTTATTTCCAATTTAGAGATGAAGAAACTGAAACACTGAGTTCAACTAGTCAGTTCAAGGTCATGTACCTTGTAAGTGGAAGACCTAGCATTCAAACCAGGCAGTCTAGCTTTAGAGACACCTACCCCATCCACTGAATTGCCATTTACACAATACCTGAGTTTTACCTTTCATGTAATGGCTAACACTTTTCTACTGTTTTATAGACTTAAAAGCACAAAACAATTTACAAAATAACTATCTCCCAAGCAGATGGAAACATATGGGACAGCTGGGCAAGGCAATATATTGCTTTTAGAAAATTCCTCACAGGAAACTAACATGTTATCAGAAAGCTTTGGAATGAGCATGGAGTTAGACCAGGAAGATTTAATCAGATTATCTTATGAGCTTGCATCATTAATTTGAGATAGCATAATTAGAGAGGTGAGCTTGTTATGAATCCATAAGTGGGTGTGGGTTGGCCAGGCAGGAAATGTAGGAGAACCATTAGCAGTAACAAATTTTTATTATCCAGGGCTACTTCTTTTTTCTTTTCTTTTCTTTTTTTTTCAGGGATACTTCTTATACTTTGGTATATACCATGTAAATCGTGGTCCATTTTTTACTAGGACTTTAGACTGTCAAGTTACAGCACAATTGACTAGGTTATAGTTTGGAGTAAGACATCTGGGATTTCTTGATTGAAATTGTACATGTAATGGATGGGTCTACCTTGACTATAAAAAGACAGAACGCTATGATCATAGCAAAGAGGTACTCTGGGAAAATCAGCTCCTGGATCTGACAAAAAAATAAATAAATAAAAACAAAGCAAAACAAAAATACAAGGCCTCTTTAATTGAGAATTCAACACCATTCCTAGTATGTATTTTCAAAGCTTCCTACCAATTTCTCGACCACTACCACATCCCGCACTGTCCTTCTTGGCCACCTAAGCACATATACAATCACTCTCACTCAGTACACCCCGATTCTTTGCCTGCCTTCTCTCTCTCTCTCTCTCTCTCTCTCTCTCTCTCTCTCTCTCTCTCTCTCTCTCTCTCACACACACACACACACACACACACACACACACAAATGTGCACTCACTAAAGCTGGAGATAATAATTGATGTGAGTGAAAGAGTAAGAGTTAGGTGAGATGTCTGAGAAGACTGGGGGTGAGGGCATCCACGGCAGAAGGAAGGGCATAAAAAAGACCCAGAGTCCTGAAGGAGCATGACATTTTCAAGGCATTTTCAGGGCTCCAAGTGTCTGCAGGGTTAAAGACAAGAGAGGTAAGCAAAGAGAAATGAAATGGACAAGGAAGGTAAAGTCAAGGATATGAAAAACTGCTACACTAAGGGGTCTTGGTTTTATCATGAAGGCAATGAGAAGCCAATGAAGAGCTTTATGCAGAGAATGAACCTGATCCGATTTGAGTTAGAAAAATAAAATTGGAGGCAATGAGAAAGATGAATGCTATTTCTATAGTTCAGGCCAAAATATAAGTGAGAGAGAGAGGGCTGATATAAAATAGGGTACTTAGGGTGCAGAGAAGGCAATGGATTAGAGAGATATTTCTGCAGTAAAACTGACAGGATTTGCGGACCTTAGATGCAATGGTTAGGAAAAGGGAACACAAGGGTGTTAGAGGTTTCTAGGTTTGGAAGATTATGGATGGGGGTTCCCTTAGCAGAGACAGATAAAATCACCTCTTCTCAGTCAAGCTTGCTTTTAAAACATGAATTGCTGTGATCTGACCTACCTAAGAAGATTACCTTGACCTTGGTTGGGTGGATTCGTTTATTTTTAGTCATTATTAATACAGCCAAAGATAGAATTATCAACTATCATTACGTTCATGGTCATGAAAACCCTTGAAGTCATATTTTACTTTGTGTTCATGTCTTTTTTCAAATTTTATTTTTTAATTGACACATAATAATTGTACATATTTATGGGGTACAGAGTAATATTTCAATACATGTATGCACTGTGTGATTATCATATCAGGCTAATTAGCATATCCATCACCACAAACTTTTAGTTCTTTGTGATGAGAACATTTAAACTCTTCTAGCCATTTGAAAATATACAATAAATTGTTAATTATAGACACCTAGCACTATTATCAAATTCTAGAAATTATTCTTTCTGTCTAGATATAATTCTGTATCCGTTAACCAACCTCCCCCTATCTCTCTACCTCCGCCATTCCCAGCCCTTAGTAACCACGATTCCACTTTCTACTTCTATAAGCTCAATTTTTTTAGCTTCCATATATGAGTGAGAACATGCAGTATTGATCTTTTTGTGCCTGACTTGTTCACTTAACATAATGTTTCCCAGGCTTATCCATGTTGCTGCTAATGACATGATTTTATTCTTTTTATGGCTGAGTAGGATTTCATTGTGTATATATGACACATTTTCTTTATCTGTTGACAAACATTTAGGTTGATTCTATATCTTGGCTATTGTAAATAGTGCTGCAACAAACATGGGGGTGCAGGTATACTGATTTCCTTTCCTTTGGAAGGAAAGGAAACCCAGTAGTGGGTTTGCTGAATCATACAGGATCTACTTTAAGTTTTTTTCAGGGAACTCCATACTGTTTTCCACAATGGCTGTACTAATGTACATTTCCACCTACAGTGTATAAGAGTTCCCTTTTCTCCCCATCCTCACCAGCATTTGTTGTTTTTTGTCTTTTTGATAATAGCAATTCTAACTGGAGTGAGTTAATATCACATTGTGGTTTTGATTTGCATTTCCCTAATGATTATTAATATAGAGCATTTTTTCATGTTTTTTTTTGCATATATATTGGCCATTTGCATGTCTTTTGAGAAATGTCTATTCAGGTCATTTGCCCATTTTTAAATAAGACTGTTTGATTTTTTGTTATTGAGTTGTTTGAAGTTTTTATATATTCTGGATATTAATCTCTTTACTATGAATTGCCTCATCAAATCTCTTGGCCCATTTTTCTATTGGGTTATCTTTCTTTTTCCTTACTGATTGTAGAAATACTTTATAAATTTTGGACCAGCTCTTTGTTGGTTATATTTTGCTATGGCATGCCCTTACACTCTTTTGGTGATATATTTTGAGAAACAGAAACTCCTAATCTTAATGTGATCAAATGTATCAACCTTTTCCTTTATGGTTATTAGTTTTCGTATTTTGTTTTAGAGATATTTGCCTACATTAATATCATAAAGCTATTATATTCTACAAACTTTATTGTTTTACATTTAAACTTAGATCTACAATCTACCTGAAATGGATTTTGTGAATCATTTGACTTAAAGCTCAAATTCATATTTTTCTTTATATAACTTGACTGTGCTTCAGGTTCTTTTTAATAATCTGCTAGGTAGCTTTTTTCTAATAACAATTTATCCACAGAAAATATCAGCAAAATATGGATGCTTATGAAAAATGGAAATACATAATTTATTATTAGGTTTAACACCTCCTTTAAGTACTTTGACACAACATGACCAGTGAATCTCTGTGTAGTACAAAAGGATCTCACGGCCACTTTCCAGCTCGTTGTGTAATATTGTAAAGATTCTACAATTCGAAACCTCTTGACTGGGTCTGCCAACACCAGTGGAGGCACGTGCTAGCCCTTCTGCTTTCTGGACCTCTCTTTCTTTCCTCAAGATGCCTCCAATCCTTAAACAGAAGAGAGAACTGACAGAAGGACCGAGTGAAAGCACCAGCATCAATTCACGTATCAAATAAAGCAAGGTTTGATTTCTTATCGTGAAGAGAAAAAAATAATATAAAGGGAAGTGCTGCTATTTTTGTCCTTACATGTGAACCATCCTGTGCACTCCCTGAACTGTGTGCACCCCCAGCACTTAGAAGCTCACTGCCACTAATAGTGGGTAACTTTTAAAGAATTTTGAGCAGACTTGTGTATTGAAAGTACACCTGGTAGCAATGAGGATGGATAAGAATAAAGCAAGAAGATTATCCCCATAGTTTAGGTGACTTGTGGCTGGAGAGGAGCTGGTGACCATGAGAGGTATTTAGGAAGGAGGCTTGACAAGACTTGGTAATTAGGATATGACACCCAGGCATTTGGGTGGAAGGAGAACCTCTGAGGAGAGCAAATATTAGGGGAATGAGGAAGGTGATGACAACTTTAGTGATAACTGATAACAGAAATCTGTGCCTTTTTGTACAGATCACAGCTTCCCAGTCTGACTGTTACTCCTGCTGTTTTGAGGCAGAGGAAATTGGGACCAAATTCAAATTATTTCAAAGCTTTTCTGCCTAATGCATTTAGAAAGTCACAGCCAGCCCCCTGAGGTTGTCCTAGACAGGTACATCTCATGTGGGCAATAATGCCAGTGCACCGCGTGTGATTGGCATGTGCCTTTAGGGAGCAGCCTCTGGGGATAAGCTTCTTTTTAAATGTAACAACTAGAAAAAAGAAGTCTTGGCTGTGTCCTGCACATCATATCATCTCCAGGCAGTCTAAATTGGTAAATTATTGCATTAACATGGATAATAAGTAGTTGCTAATGTGGGTTTTGGTAAACATTGTAATGGTAGCTAGTTGGAGTGAAAGAGCAGCAGCATATAATTTGTGATGGTACATGTTTAACCTCCCTGGAAGACACAGACCCTTTGGAATGTAAACTTGATCTGAGCCTCCTTTTCTCACAGAAGGATGGGAAGGAAGAGCATTGGCACCATCACTAACCTTTTCTCATAAGCTCCCCGATGCCATCCTCTCACTCCCTACATTTTTTTCCCTCTGCGGGCCCTGAATATGGAGCTGAGAGCAAAGGGAGATGGACCTGGAAATGAAGAAGAGAAAAAGGAGATTCCGTAGGACAGCACCACCTAGAAAAATAAGTGGAGAAGATGAGAAAATGGTAAGTGCGGAAGAAAACCTCAGGAACCAGTTCGTCTGACCCTTTCAGAGATCTGTTATGTGTCCAACACTAGGATATGGAAGATACGGCTATGACAGCAAGACAAGTAGATTTTAACTCAGAGTAAAAAAGCATTTTCTCATCTATGGACTTATAAAAAAAAAAGAAGAAGAATTGCCACGTATTATAGTGAGATCCCTACCATTAAAAATATAAAAATGGTGTATTATTTCAGAGGAGACCCTTATATCATTACATCATTACATTGGATGCAAGTTGGCTAGTTGATCTCTAGGCAACCCTTCCAAATGGAAGATTCTCTGAGCATAGTTTTGGTGTAGAATAGAGCTGCTGCCAATCACCCTGGCCTTCCATGGTTAAGAAGTTGAGGTTAGAGACATCAGCCTTACCTTTTCACCTATTCTCCTCTTACCATACTATCAACACAGAAAGTGGGACAGATATGGATGAGGTTCAGTATGTCCAGAGAGGGGAGTAGCTTCTCAGAGATGAACCAGCTGGAATCATCAAAGGAGGACTATGAAAAGTCAGGGAACAAAAGAGAAAGACTCTTCCAAGGTTCTTTGACCCATTGCTTGATAATATCTGAAAATGCTCTTACATAAAACACCCAGAGCTTAAAGATTGCTGAATTTGGTTTCTAGAAATTTTCTATAAACAGTATTAGTAGACAGTCTTCTTTGTAAATTAAATGGCTGCCGTTTTTATTCACATGGCTACAGAAATAATAATAGCAAACATATACTTAGAACCCATCAAGTGCCAGGCATTCTTTAAAGTGCTTTGAACAAATTAATGAACATATTCTTCATAACAACCCTATAAGATGATGCTGTGGGCTAAATTGTGTCCCCCCTCCCCCCACCAAATTCATATGTTGAAGCCTTAACCCCCAATATGATGGTATTTGGGGCCTTTAGGAGATAATTAGATTTAAATGAGGTTATGATGGTGGGGTCCTCCGGATGGGATTACTGCCCTTATAAGAAGGGACACCAGAGAGCTTGGTCCCTTTGTCTCTCTGCCATGGGAGGACACAGTGAAAAGGAGGCTGTCTGCAAGCCAGGAGGAAAGCCCTCATGAGAACTTAACCTGCTGATACTCTGATCTCACACTTCCAGCTGTCAGAACTGTAAGACAATAAATTTCTGTCATTTAAGCCACCCAGTCTATGCTATTTTGTTATGGCAGCCCAAGCTGACTAGTACAGGTCAGTACTATTATCATTCTCCTTTTTACATAAGGAAAATGTGGGATGGAGAGCTTAGGAATCTTGCCCAAGACAGTCACATTGGTGACTGGAAAAAAAATATGGGATTCATATTGGTCTGAATTTGTCACTAATTTTTTTTTTTTCTTTTTGGTGGCGGGCCAGTATGGGGATCCAAACCCATTATCCTGGTGTGATAAGGTTGTGGTCTACCCAACTGAGCTAACCTGCCAGCTGAAAAACTGGCATTCGAATTCAGGCAGGCTGTATCCAGAGCCTTCGCTCTCTACAGTGATCTACTGCCAAGTCATAACATATATATACTTGCTGTGTTTCCCAAGTCCTTTCACCTACTGGTTTACTCATGCTTCACAACCCTGTAATGTAGGTAAGCAGACTTTACAGCCCTGTTTTTACAGATAAGAAAATTGATGCTCCAAAAGATTAGGTGGCATGGCCAAGGAGAAAACTCTGACTCTGGAGACCAAGACAACTTGTCACTTTCTAAATCGAGATTGCATGAACATCATGAGATCAGCAGAGACCATGAGCACTGACTCTAGTAACTAGACTATAAACTCCATGAGGGCAGGGATTTCTGTGTCTTTGTTGACTATTGTATACCCAAAACCTAGAATAATGCCTGCTATGAAGAAAGCACTCAATAAATTATTGAGTGTTAAACGAATAGATCAAGCTATGGCTTGGAACCCCAAGGTCAAAGCAGTGCTGGGTGGAAGAATCTTTTATTCCTAATCATAAGTTTAATTATTAATCATTCATTGTTTTATTAATCATTCATTTAATGATTTTCTAGAGTTAATTACGGTTCAAGCATGCAGATCTATTTGCTATTCTTTTCCAATCTATGTTCCCTGAGACTGTGCACTTTGAAGTGCCTTGCCACTAATACATCAGTACCTGAGATGCATCCAAAGTAGAAACCATGTCTTTTAGATTCAGGAAAAAGGGAGAAAAAGTACAAATCCAAGTGGAGGAAAGTGTGTGCTATTAATCAAGGCGTGATTTAAAAAAATAAAACTAATCAATATGAAAGTTCATTTCACAACATACTCTCTCATCTTTTTTTTGTCTGATTAATTGATTTTTTTCTCCATCCCTTTTCTTCATGAGAATGTGTGCTTTCAGTAGGAAATTGTGGAAATATAGTGAAAAGTAATCTCAAAAATAATTCTTCTTTTTTTTTTTTTTTTTTTTTTTTTTTTTCCCGTGACCGGCGCTCAGCCAGGGAGTGCACCGGTCATTCTTATATAGGATCCGAACCCGCGGCGGGAGCGTCGCTGCGCTGCTAGCGCAGCGCGCTACCGAGTGCGCCACGGGCTCAGCCCCAAAAATAATTCTTCTGATAAAAGAGTTGTGTTAGCTTTATTCCAGGCCCAAACCTAAAATTTTGGAGGTAATGCATCTTTCCCTGCATTGCTATGGCATCTCTCTTCTAACCCTTTTGTTCTAAATTCCATTCTGAAAAAGCACATCTTTCATGTCCTTATTTGGTTACTTTCATCCAAGCAGATGTGGTTGTTTGGGTCCTACAGTGTGGCCCATCACTTAATTACAAAATGAGATTTCCATACTTGTATTTTATTTCACCTAATAAAATGAAGCTTATAGATGGACTATTTTGCTTTTCATGTTATGTAGATATCTTGGAATTGTACCACCCACAGTGTCCCAAATCCTGCCATGCACAGATGCTCAGTAAATTGAACCCTGCCATGGAATCACTTTGATGCACTCTGATTCACCCTTAAATTGTTGTCTTCTCTGTACATCATGAGCTAAACGAAGCTGTTTTTCAAGTTTGGTTGCTTTTTCTTCTTCTTCTTTTTAGGGTACTACTTTAGAGAAGAAATAGACACTTTAGAGAGCAACCACATTTTCAAAAATAGATGAAATAAAAGGAGAGCAGCAAATCATATAGACAGTTGATTTCCATTGCTATGTTTCAGCCTCTGCTTTATTTATTAACCAGTGCTGTCTGCAGAAAGAAATAGGGCCTTTGAGAGAACCACTGAAAACTACAAAGCTAACTTCCAGTCAAACAATTATGTAGCTAATCTCGCCAAGGAGAGATTACAAAATCTCCGTCTCTAAAGAAGACTTCCGTGACTGAAAAACACCTTTCAGAACAGATGCCCTAACTTGGTCAGGTGGCAAATTAGTGAATATGTTGAGTTCTAGGAATGATGACAATAAAGGCAAACACTTATATACACTCTGTTCCCTTATGAGGATACTGAGAGACAGAGAAGCTAAGTAATCTGCCCAGGGACACATGCCAATCAGTGTAGGAGCTGGGACTTGAACTTGGGCAGTTTGGCTCAAACCTGTGCTCTTCACAAATATGCTATGCTTCTCCTCATGTGGAAATCAAGATCTCAGAGTAGCACAGACATCAGCTATTAAAATAAAACTATTTAGATTGAACCATATGACAATGCTGATATTTGACAGTTTATGACCTAACAAATCTGTAGTTTTATATTTTCCAACCTAATAACAACTAAAACAAGTGAATGAATACACATTTATGAGGCCTCTGCTCTGGGTCAGTCAGGCTCTGTGTTCTGGGGTATAACTGGAGTCAATATGATTTATAGGAAGAAAGGGAATCTGGAGACATGAGTTGCTGTCCAAGTGTCATTGCTAATCTTGATTAGTCAGTTCATCTCCCTGGACCTCAGTCTTTTCATCTATAAAATAAGTGGAACTCAAACTTTTTAGACTGCAGTTCACTGAGAGAAGGTATAACTTCCTATGTCTCATTTACCCCAATCATCTCAATTTCCAGTGACAAACACAACTGCTCGTTATGAAGAGTGTGCCTTTAAAAGCAAATTGTGGGGAGAATTATGTTTACATATGTTTTGGCAATAGTGATACAGATAGTTTATCCTGAAGTGTCCATATGTCTTGAAGCCTAATTATTGCAAAATATTTGGCCAAAATATAGTCAATGCAAATTATGTATTATTAAGAGATAACAAAATTATTTACAACAAATAGCAGGAGTAATGGTAAACCTAAACTAAACTTATCCTTAGAAGCAAGAAGAGTAGTAATTGACAATTATGACCTTTCAGAAAAACTCTAAGGATGCAGTAGTTTTTAAAAAGCATCTTGTTCCCACATTTTGAGAATTTAACCTCTCTGCCTGTTTAGTAGAAGCTGTGCAACCTTGTCTTCCTGATACCAAATTAAAGTCCTCAATAAACTCTAGTAATACACTAATTTGAATACCAAACTAATAATTCTTAATAATTCACTCCGTAGTTACTGGTCAGCATCTCTCAATTGCGTTTGAAAATAAACACCTATGAATTTGCAAGTGATTTATTAAAAAGAACCAAAGAAAAAAATGTATGTGACATGATGGTGATATCCTCACCTTCCTTCCCACCTAACCCTTTCCAATTGGCCAATGTTAATATCAAACCTATTTTTGAAACACTCACAATGAGAAACATACTCATTTCTAAACTTAGGACATGTATACACAAAGCTGCGACTTATATAAGTGCAGTTTGAGCCCTACACAAAGGTGAACAAGTGGGAGATTAATACCTAGGCCAACTTGTATGCACTTTGAGGGGGATACTCTGTGTGTGTGTGTGTGTGTGTGTGTGTGTGTGTGTGTGTGTGTGTGTGTGTATGAAAAATGTGTATAAATATGCTAATGAATATATACATAATGGTACATAGGCACACACAAATAATTGACATAAAAACTTAATGATATAATACACTTACATGTGCTTTACCCTTTGATATTTTCTATTCTAATTTTTTAAAGAAAAAATATTGATCACAATATACTAAATTGAGTTTACAATCTTCTTTTAGGTTGTGGTTTGCAATTTGAGAAACACTTTTCTTAAAAAATATTACCTAGATACACCAGATATGAGTTCACTATGACCTCCATGGATAGATCTAAGTGAGATCTTTCTCACTTTAAAAACAAAGAAACAAATGAACAGTAGCACATTTGGAAGTTCCTTGGATGGACGGGTTTGAAGTTGTGGGTTATAAGAAAAGATGGCTAGAACTGGGAATAGTTAGCCTAAAAGAGGGAAGTGATGGGGGTGGGGGAGGAAGCCAGCAGAGTAAGTGGTAGTCCTCCAGTATTTGAGCAGCTACCAAGGTAACCAGATGTGGGGGGGACTACGCATTATTGTCTGTGGCTCTTAGTGATGGGTATTTACTCATTCAGCCTCTTGAGCACAAGCTACTTGCTGGCTTCTGTACTAGAGACTGCAGATAATTTTTTTAAAAACAGCAAATACAGTTTGGTAATCTTTATGCAAAGAAACCCTGCTTTTCCATGATGTGACAGTTAAATATGCCTGATGGCTAATACAAAACTATAGAAATATGATCTGCATTATTGAGAGGTGATGAATTCTGTTGCGTTCTGCTGAGTGGCTTTATTAGTGACTCACGCCACCCCTTGTTTACCAGGATTGCTATTGGAGTCGATTTCTAAATACTTGCACGTGTTCACTATTGTGCAGAATGCGTTTCAGTTATGGAGCAACAGATATTCTCAGAAGATGAGTTACAGGTTTACCAATCCAGCCAAAACTTGTCCCAGTGCTGTCGTCCTCCATTCCTTTCCCCAGTTAAAGCATGAAAGTATAAAAGAGGTTCCACGTAAACTTTAAAGGAGCCTTTTTAGAATTCTAGCTTTAGACATTTTTTTCCCCAAGAAAAATAATTAAGCTTTTCTTTTATTTTAGATTATTCAATTTGCAGGAAAGCACCCATGGTAATGAATATATAAATCTTTTCAATTTCTCACAAAGTCCGAGTAATAAAGTCTTAGTTTTATTGCATTTAGGCCTTCACTAATCTTTTTTAACTGCAAAATAAATCCATTAGATATTGTGATCCCCATCATTTCACTTTATGTAAAATTCAATGTTAAAGCTTGTTTGGGGTTATCTGTGTTTATTATCAATATGTTGAAGTTATTGAGAGGCATATTTTGGTTCAATATAAAATTAAATTTCTAAGTGTAAGAGTTACCCTGGTAGGTATAAAATTCCCCATCATGAGAGATAGTCAAGAATAGTTGAAGGTCACCCAGCATCTGGTTGGAGTAAGAAGAGAGATGTTACACAAAACTACCCTTTAGCTTCCTACCAACCTTGAGATTCAATCTGTTGATTAAGCAGTAACTTCTCTAGCCCACAACTGGGTTCTTTTCTGGAAAAGAGCTTCCTGTGCATGCCTTCTGGAATCACTTCCCAAAATACAAAATGTCTTTCTCCTTAAATGTGCATATTTTAAAAAATATTAGTTATATCTAAATTAATCTGTAGGTACCTTTCTGTCAGTCTCTTCTGACAACATTGCCACAGCCCAGCAAAATCAACTTAATAATAACAATAATTATTAATAATATTGAATAATAACCAGGTACCAATAACATCAATAATTGGTCTTAAATAGCTAACGTTTATTGACTATTGTGTGGCAAATGCTGCTTTAAGTGCTTTAAAGACTCTAATTTAATGAATACCCTATCAGGTGATATATCTCTCATTGTCCTTTAACAGATAAGAAAACTGAGGCAGGGGGCCGAGCCCGTGGCGCACTTGGTAGAGTGCTGCGCTGGGAGTGCGGCGACACTCCAGCAGCGGGTTCGGATCCTACATAGGAATGACCGGTGCACTCACTGGCTGAGTGCCGGTCACGAAAAAACGACAAAAAAAAAAAAAAAGGAAAACTGAGGCAGGGAGATTACATAATTCAGAAGTGGCAGAACCAGGAGGTGAAACCAGTGAGTGTACTAACTCCAGAGAATACACTCATAACCACTAGGCTATAAACAATGACTACTATTTAGGTGTTTCTGTCCCTTGCTAATATCTGTATAGTTATCTAAATTATTTGGGAAAATTATGTAGGGGAAGAAAGAATAACCCCCATATGTTCCTTGTTGTAAGGAACCCCTTTTACAAAAAGATTAACAAGAAAAACAGAAGGTTATTAACATATGTATTTCATATATGCATGGCATATGTACATGGAAGACACCCAGCTAATGAGTAGTTCTCAAAGAAGTGGCTTTGAATTCCAGCTTATATAGCATCTTCAACAAAAGTTCTTAGAGAAGTTACAAGACAAAAGAAAAGGACTTTGAGTCTCTACAGGCACAGTTGACAACTTGGGAAAAGGCACGTAAATGCCACATAAAGGCTAGTTGGTAACATTTGGTAATGCAGATTCCACCTCCAGGCTGATAAATGTCCAAAGTTGTCTTCAGTTGTTAACCTTTGTAGAAAAGAAGGGGAGTTGTGAGGGTAGGGGGAGGGGGGCAGATACCTTTTCTGTTTTTAAGCAAACAGAGGGAGGGCAGAGAGTTTTCCTCCATCAGCTTCTTTTTCATTGTTTTCAGCTCAACAATCCTTCATATTTTGGGGAGCCATATTCTGGTCTCCCACAATCATATACACTATAGCTTAAAATTTGAAATATTTTACCATAAATATTCAACAACAGGAATGGTTAAGTAATTTACAATACATTTAGTCAGTGAAGTTTTAAGGAATTATTAAAATGCTTTTGGCAAAGAGCTATTAACAGGTAGAAAAACATGTGCAGTTACAGCATATGAAACAGTAAAGAGCAAATTTTTTGGCATAGTATAACCTCAACTTTGTTAAAAAAAATTATCAAAAAACATCTGGAAGGAAATGTTCAAAATACTCACAATGATTAACCGTGAATAGTAATATCTATTTTGTTCTAATTTTTTTTATAAGAGCTCTTCTGTTTTTACTTTTTCCATAATGAACTTTGTTATTTCTACAATTTAAAAAAAAAAAGTTTGTCTTCTTTTGTTTTATTTTTGGTTCTATAAAGTAATTTAATGTCCTGGTACAATTTGCTTGGTTTTTGATCTGACACTATGGTTTATAAAGTATCATGGTCTCCCTTCTTAAGTGAAAATATATTTAAATGGTCATATGTTCATTTAACAGTAGATGAATGTGTGTAGAAATGGGTAGCTCAGCTTCACTGTAAAACATGCAATTATTGAGGTTCATAAAGGCTACCAATTCAACTTGGCTAAGAGTGAAGTCTAAATATTACCAAATTAGGCTCTTGGGTCCCAGAGTCACAGAAATGAACAATGCACCCAGCAGTAAAGCAAGCAACACTTTATTTAAAAAAGAGATAGACTTATGTTATGCAGGGAAGCCAGCTCCCCAACGGGAGCTATTTGGGGTCCTTTATAAAGCAAGGGGGCAAGGGGTGCAAGCCAGTGTCATCATTCTGCACCTCTGGAGGTGGTCCATTCTGTTGTTCCTGGTTACATCATGGGTGCATGCCCATTAGGGCTTGAGTCCTTGCACCTGCTCAGTAGGTCCAAGATGGCGGAGTTACTCATTATTGCTACCCCAGGAGGATCATTGTAGTGGTCTCCTTGAAGCTTTGTGCACATGTAGGAGTCGGGCTAGCTGCCTGGAAGAAGTTGGGAAAGGGTTTTTGCAGCTCAGTAAATATCTGTTCCCCTCCTATCTCAGTTTATTTTATCAGGGTGGTTATGCCCAACTGGTCTCTTTCAGTTGCTTTTATCAGGGCCATGTGGTAATCATGCACCCTGGGGATCTCATGACTGAAAAGTGGAAAAGTAACAAAATGTCTTCTGCAGGGAAAATGGAGTCAATTTGGTTCCCAGGCCTAGCTAGCCTTATCCTGTCTCATAAAGGCCTAGAAGGTCCACTGAATTGACTGTGGCTGAGTTCCTTCTTCTCAGCCCCCCTGAGAACTAGGATCCTGTATTTTTCAGCTCACAGAGCATGGTGAAGTTTGGTTAGGTTGACTTGAAGGACTTAATGCAAAGTGATGTGATTTATGGTCAGTTTTGGCAGGTCCTCTATACTGTCTCCAGGCCCCAGGGTATAAGTGCCTGGCCTCAGAGGCTGAAGAAGAGTAATTCCTATATGACTAGGCATGATTAACCTGGGTTGGCATGGAGTGTTTCTTTTTCAGGAAGACTTCAGCTCTCCCACACAGAGGTTGTTATGATTTAAAATATGTTCTTGGAAAACTCCACCTTTGTTTTTGATTCATTAACTGTCACTTAAGTACCACCTGAAACTTCTGCCTAATAAGGTCCCCTTTCTCTTCTGCTTTGCATCTAAATGGAAATTATCCAACATGAAATGTTGCATTTAGCGTTATTTACAGAATAACATAAAATACTATCCTTAGTGACAATGAGTGTTAAAATATGAGGAGAATTTAAGTCTCCTAACTTTGCCTGTTAAGCAGTTGATCCGCAAGAAAGATAGGCTTTACAGACTTACACCCCTCTCTCTTGGGTGGAACTATACTTGATCTAGCATTTTCTAAAATGATTTAAGAGATTTTTATGGTAGAGTACCTTGGAAGTTACCTACCTGGAAGTAACAATGTTTATAATCACGCAAGTATTGTAGAAGAGAGAACAAAAAACAGGGCAACAATATTCTAGCAAGCTTAATTTATTCCTGGGTGAGGCAACTGTCTAGTAGCACTGTGCAAACACTGGTGTAAGGGCTGTGAAGTCCCTGTTGAGTTTTAAGTTAAAGTGCAGGAACTAAATGGATTCCCAGGAATTGAACCTATTTCATGGAGGAGGACCTCATGATTCAGGCCTAAGCCAAAGGTGTTGCTGGCATGACATAAGTCATTGCCAAAAGTAGGGTAGGGATGGCTCATTGCTCCAGAGCTATTCAGATGTGTCCAGGGATTTGTGCTGAATCCTTGGTGATTTGTTGAAACCAGGCTATCAGAAATGCTACGCTAGATCCTACCGATGGATCTTCAGCCAAACAAGGATCTAAAGCACTACAGAGTGATGTAAGATATGATGGAATAAGAGGTATGTAGGAGGTGCGGTGGGAAGAGTGGGGTGGTCATTAACTTAGTCTGTGAAGTTCAGAAAAATTCCCAGAAGCAGCAGTGTTTGAGTGTGTTTGGGAAGAATGAATGGAGTGAGTGGACAAAAAGGAAGAAAGAGCTGTCTGTACAAAGTCACCAAGTTTTCTGGAAAGTAGATGTGAGAAGAGTCTGTTAGGAGAGCAATTAAAATTGGGAAGGAGTTGTGTGCTTCACTAAGAATATGGGCTTTATGCTGTAGTTGATGGGAAGTCAGCAATGGATTTTTTCAATGGAGAGACAAAATCAAGTGAGCATTTTAGAAAGAGTCTGACTGCTGGTGTGAGTCTTAATGCATTGAGAGAAGGTGACATAGGAGGGAAAGAACAAGTTTGGAGACAGCCACATTCATGCCAGTGGTGGCAGCAACAGAGGGGGACGTACAGGCTACAGAGACACTTTGAAGATAGAAGTGATAGGATTTGATGCCTGACTACATGTGGAATCAAGATTTGATGCTGAAGTTTGTAGCTTAGATTGCTAGAACTGTAATATCATTAACCACACTTTATGCCCTTTAAATTCCATGAATTTGTCTGAAACCTCAAACCTACGGTCTGTAGATAATAGTTTTGTGGCACCTGACATTTGTACTAACCTTTTAACTTTCCAGACCATTTCTTTTTGTTTGAGCTCATTAAATATAGTTTGATAGATGAAAAAACCAAGTGAAAGGGATTTCACTAAAATCACCCAGCTGAATTTGGACGAGGTGGGACTAAATCAAGTGTATGTACTCCCTAGTTTCAAGCTTTAAATCAAATTACAAATCTGATAGCCTTGCACCCTATGCCCCCTACCCTTTTTTCTATTTTGCATGAAAGATATTAGAAATGGGATGCCTTTTAAGCAGGAAGCTTTGGAAAAGCCACAAAGAAAACCTGGGCACTTCTTGGTAGGAAGAGAGAAGAGGTAGCCAGCAGAGGGGCAAAGGGGAGCAAAGTGATAATGAATATTGCAGGCTTTCCACAGGTCAATGTTTGCACTACTCACAGTCCAGAGGCATCTGTTGCACTAGTTTGCACTGAGTTTTCTCTGTAAACCTCATCTCCTGTACACCACATTAGCCCTGGGTGGTGGGTAGTGGAAAGTGGGGAGGGACCAGCTAACAATGACTGTGAATGACAATTACAGTGACTTCTATGTAGGACAATCCCTGAAACACTGGGTCCCTCAAGTCTCTTGTCTGTTCAGAGGGTCCTGTGTGGCTTACTAATTGGCATCAAGATCTGTCCCAAGGCAATCATAACCAGGGAATAAGTGGATTTGTGGATCATGTTGGGAGAGATTCTCTTTACAGAGGCTATGAAAGTAAGCCTGTTCCTTTTGAAAGTGGTAAAGGTTCCTCCTACATTGTTAAAACAACACAGGATCTCATCCTCAGTGAGCAGAGGTAATGAAGAGTCTTGGTCTTTGTAAACCACAAGTTCTTTACTGGAAATAGTAGAATCACTGTGCAATGAAGGGAGAGTCATTTTACAGTTCATTTCTATCCATGTTGGTGATTGAGAAGAGGCAAAACACCTGTCTTAGATGAAACAGACATCTGTGGGCAGGAAGAGAGTTTTCATCTACAGGGGTCATTACTGCCTGTTTCTAGGAGCCAGAAGGGGCGTGACTGACTTGCCCCAGCTATCAACTCCCATGTGTCTTATTGACTTGACAATGTGCTTAACACAGAGACCATCTATAGATCTGTAATTGTACAGCCTTCATCCTTCTAGGGGATTTGATTGATTATCTGCCTCCTTGCCTGGTTCAGGGACTCACCTGATTTCAGCATGCTCCCTTGCCACCTAGGACTATTGACGAAGAGTCTTTGACTACTCAAACTTTAGTCAGACTTCTGAACCTTCTCTTAGTCCCTCTATGCACTTCCATGTAAATCCAGTTTTAGCAAAGAACTCTGCCAAATCTGTGTAACAAGAACCTCCCCTTCTTTGACAACTGATCATCCTTGATGTCTGATAAGTTTTCTCATTGCCCACCATCCTCCAGGTGATGTCTGATCACCGGGCCTGTCTTCAGCAAGAATCCTGTTAGGTCGGTTTAGCCAGAGTTTCACTTACCCCTGATGGGGGTGACTGTAGCGAGGAGAAAAAAATTTTTCAGAAGACAACTATATTGCACTCAACATTAGATTCTAGTCCTTTTTGTTTCTTTGAGGTTTTATTGTTTACCAGTAATCTGCACTATATCCTGAATTCCTCTAGTTTCCTCCAATATCTGCCTACAACTCTCCAAACTAATACTTCCCATTTTCTCCTATCCTTCCAGCTCGGAATCACTCTCTTTTTCTGAAGCCCTATAGGCTGAAACTGAACAACTGATTTGATATAAATTTCAGAGAAACCACCACAACAGCTTATGTATATACAACCTCTGTGACATCCAAATTGTAAACCAGGAACACCAGTCAGATTGCCACTGCCTGTCCTTACTCCAACTGAAGATGCTTCAGGCCTGGAATCTATAAATCTTCTTGACTGGCTGCCTTCTGGACTCAGGCTGAGTTTATAGTTTGTTCCAATTATTTATTTTTGTTTTTCTTTTATTTTCATAGAAATGAAACTTCCCCTATTAAAGCCCCGATGGCTCACACCATCCAGGAGATATGATTTACTACTAAGTCCCAATAGATGATTCAGCTAATCCTTAATGAATAAAAGAAAGAAAATGGACTCTTATCATTCAAAAGGAAGAAGAATGTCTCTTCTTTCCTTGAACAAGAGAGGGAACTAACAAAGATTCTTTGCTTGGCCAAACTTTAGTCAGTTTTCTGAACCTTCTCTTAGGCCCATCTGTAAAGTCAGTTTAGCAAGAGCTTACTATCCTCAATATATGAACCATTTTGAAATTTTTTTTTAGGCTCCAGGCAATTGAGCAGATTCAGTCACTCAGTTTTGTTTTCCTAGTGACACTTGGTTTCTGATAAACACATTTACAACTAATTTTTTTAAATAAAACATATACACTGAAATGAATCCCTATCTCAGGTGAGCTTAATTGGCTCCTATTAGAGCTTTAAAAAAAAAATGATAGGGTTTTCTAGCCTGTGCACTTTGAGTTTGATCAATGAAATAACGGAAAATGGTTACCATGGTGCACTTTGAGTTTGATAAATGAAATAACAGGGAAAGAGGTTACCATGGTGACCACAACATCTGACTTGAGTAGCAACAGATAGGGCCAGGAAACAGTACAGTGCCACATTAAACTGAATTGCAATGGTGATTAGTAGTTCAGAGGGGAAATTAAAATGTCTGGACTCCACTTATCAAGTGATCGATCAATCGATGCATGAATAGCAATATCTGCACCTTGGCTTCAAATGTGTGTGCTGTACAAATCAAAACAACAGTCCTTAAGCATAGGTGTAAAATTCTTTTAGGAAGGAATAAAAATCATCCTGATTTCCAACTTTCATCCTAAACTATCAAGAAAAGCTTTGAACAACAAGGTTTTGATGTTGGCATTAAAAGGTTTCCTAGTTCAAAATAAATGAGGAGAAGGGTTTATTTCTTAGATTGAGGGGACTTCATTTCTTGACTTGGTTTTCACACACAGAAAAGTGAAATTAGTGAAGGCGTCTTCCTAAACCTTCCCTGTTTGAATACCTTACTCTGCCAGCCTAAGGGCCGACTTAAGCAGGCATTTCCTGGCCTAGGGGAGTCAGCAGATTCCAGCCTGCCTGCTGAAGAATTAACACTATGCTGTGAATAACTTTGTTTATTCGCTTCTACATTTTAAAAGAGAATACCATCTTAACACTTCCGTGTTGGAATTTCAAACCCCAGCGGTTAGCTGGGGGATAGGATGGGACGTGGGGATCAGAAATCTTCCTGGGCCTCTTCAGCAGATGTCCCAGGCTGGCTTCGACCTCTTCTACTTTCCCAGGGCAAAAGCCTTTTTAGCTCAGAAGAGAAAGAAAAAGAAGTGAATGAAATAGTCAATATCTAGAAAGCAAGTTTTTATTGCTTTCAAAAGGATGCAATGGAGAAAGTAAACCCATCTTTTAAATTGGCCTTTTTTGTGTTGCAAAACATCTCAAACTAGCTCTGCCACTAGCCTGGGAACGTGGCCCCACCTGCTTCACTCCTAAGAGGCTTTGGCCACCACTCAAGAGCGTCAGGAGGTGTGTGCTGGCTGGGCGGAGTTTAGACACCGTGCAGCTCAACCAGGACGTGGGGAACAGAGCTGAATTTGGGACGCAGCTGCCTGCTATGCTGAAAACCTCTGGAAACTGGCTAAGGAGCTGTGGTGAGAAATATGCTGCTTTTCTCAGACCCATTTCTCTTGACAGATCTATGTGGGGGAATTGTGGCCAGTAAAATGAAAAGAGGACAGCAGATCCCCTCCCTTTCCTTCTTAGAACAGCAGTGCCTGCCATTTCTCAGCAACCATTGCTCGCAGGCATCTTCTACTGCTGCTCTGTTTTCATGTCTGTTGCTGTCTTTGCTCTCGGGAAACAACAATCAGTGAATTTTTCTCTTCTTCCTCCTCAGTGCAGCTCCAAATAATAGTCTGTGAGTTTGATTCACCACTGGTCTCTTCACAGGAAGTCTGTCTTATGGGGATCTTGTACATCAGAGAGAGAGGGAAAGATTCAGGAATGTGAAATTCTTTCTGCAGACTTCAATGGTTTCCAGAAATTCCTGGGTCCACATCGATTTCAGATCATATATTTAATATATATAAATCCTGTTCAAATGGAAGCCAGAGCCTACTCCTGGAAAGCCTAGTTCTCATCTGGAGAGTCAGGCTTACATGTCTGAAAGAACCACATAGACTTGAGTGTTAAATCCTGCTTTCACCAGTCATAAGCTATGCAGCCTTGGGAAACCACTGAACTTTATGCCTTCAGTTTTCTCATCTGTAAAACTAGTATTACGTTACTTACTCTGAACGGTTGTTTAAAAATTAGTAGTCATATACAGAAAGCTAGACTCAAAGGTCCTCCAAGGGGCATGGTTACCTTATTTGGGAGACATACAATTAAAGATCTGGAAAAGGCAATTTATTAACAGTCATGGCTTAGTAGTTAAGAATGTCAGCTCAGATCATACTGTCTGAGTTCAAATCCTGGCTCCCTCATGGTTAGCTGAGTAATGTAAGTCTGTTTACACATCTGTAAATTGATAATGATAGTAGTAACTATTTCACAAATTTGGGAGGATCAAAGAACATAATGCTTCATATGTAAAATCCTCAGCATTGTGTCTAGCACAGAGTAATATTCACTGAATGCTGGCTGTTGTTATGAAGCAGGAGTCTGATTGTGGGGGCTAGATGGTTGCCTCCCTGAACTAAATTCACCTCATTGTTTTGCTTTGTTTTTTAAATAAGAGATTGGACAAGATGAATTCTGAGGAGCATTCCACCCCTTAACAGCTATGTTCCTAAGTGCATCCACATGCATATCACATGGCTCACATCATCCTTGGTAGGGGCCATAAATAAAAAATTCAGACATGTTTTATGACAGAAAAACAACCCAACATAATATATATTTTGGACTTAAAAATCATAGCCAGCTCATAAAGCCAGATGTGTCATTTCATACGCTCTCATGACTTTATTCCCTTAATAACATATTATCACAGCCCCAGATGCTACTTTGCATTTTCTTGGCTTTGAGGACATAGAGATTTCCATCCAAATGCTTTGTTTTTACTGATTTTTAAGAAACTTTATTCACACAAGTTGGCCGATGGTGGCACTTGTTAGCATTTCTAGTTTCTTTGTTATTTTTGAGAAGGAACCTGAACCTGTATCTCTGCATTCTGATGGCAATTAATATGTATCTGGCATTACAAATGAGCAGTTGGCAGTCAGTTTAAAAACCAGCCCAGAGTCGCTCCCCACCCTGCCCCTGGGGTGAGGAAGTTGATCTGCTAGACTGAGGAGATGTGCATTCTCCCACCTGGAGCACCTGCGCTCTCCCTGCCCCCTACTCCCCCCCCCCCCCCAGTATTTCCTTTGCTAATTTATCCTCTCCATACCCGCCTACCAAATTTACTTCTCACAACTCTTCCAAAGCCTTTATGGATGCTCTGAACTAGGCTATCACCCCCATTAAACATAGAAAAATTAATTACATTTACAGTTTTTCAGAATTAATTTGTTGATGTAAGACCCCTATGAGGGCAGGGACTGTCTTCTGATGCTTGGCACTTTAAACAGTCAGTCCTTAACTTTGCATGGTAGTGCAAGAGCATGAAAATGACATCATAATAATCTATGGGAAACATCGATTTTTCTATGACCTTTCCAGTTTTTTGTCAAAACATAAAAAAACTCTCTTTTTGTTGGTTATAAATGTATAAGGAAGTGAAAAACATAGTTACCTGAATATTTGCTTAGTGTGGTTTTTTAAATATTAGAAACATTGAAAATTAAAGTATTTTATTTCTTTGTAAAAGAGAGTAGTTTGAGTAGTACTTGCCTTTTTCATCTTGTCAGACACGTAAATTATGATACTGACCAAGCAAGCATCTTTGGCATGCCGTGGCGAATTGTCATACTCTTTCCTAAGCTTGAATCAGCTTTCGACCTTTCACCCGTTGTACTTTCAGTGTTATGAACTATCTATAGGAGTTCCTTTAATGTGAAGTTTTTTGGCAGCATCATTTCCCCTGGGCCATCTTCATCCTTTCCATCCCAACCACTTTCCTCATCTATGCTCATAAGTTTGCCTTTCCTAAGATTCTCTGGCTGCATATCTGGAAATTCTCAAGGGGTGTCAGTGTCAACATTCCCATGATCAGCTGTATCTTCTATAATTTATCGTCCCATTTGAATTTCGCTTACAGCATTATCACTTTTCATTTCTTTGCTGTGCTTTCATCTTTGTTGGCAAAGCCCCTCTTTGGATTATCCATTTTTGTAAAATGTCATGTGGATTTATCACTGGAGACAAGAGGACAAAACAAGTACATGCTTTGCTGTGTGTGAACTGACTAACAGGTACTCAGAGACCAATCACTGACATATCTTAAAAGAATTGACACGAGTCACTGATCATGATGCACATGTGCCATTACATAGTAATTTGTGAACCAAAGAGCTAGTAGCAAGTTTGTACTTTACACAATCACTCACAGTTAATATACTGTGGTAGCTGAAATTTGAATTGTGTCATTGGGGGACGGTGTTACTTAATTAAACCATGGTAATAGAAATTCATGCATACTGGAACCATACAAATAAAAAAATTGCCTGTAGTTGCTCAATAATAAATGTCTGTTGAATGAATGAATGAATGAATGAACTTGTACATTCACACTGATCTCAGTTTTGTAGTCTCTGTGTCAGCCTTGCCTGCAACTAGCTCCCTTTTCTTTCTCCCCATATAAGATGTCCAAAATAGTGGTTAAAGCTTGTGTTTTAAAATCTGGATTTGAGCAAGTCATTGAACTCTGAGCCTCATGTTTTATGTGTTAAAGACTCAGCTACTTCCTTCCTTATCAAAGTTCTCCCATCCTCAGTGCCCACCTCTTTACCTCTAAAAGGAGTTAATCTGATCAACAGATAAGAAAGGACTCTCAGACTCCCGGGGTAGGTTGGCTTCTTCACCTGCGAGAGAGGGATCAGCATTTAACAGAGGAAGCCTCCTGAATGCTGCTTTCACCAGGGATTCTCAGACCCAGAGGGCAGCAGAAGAGAGAAGTCTTGAGTTAGAGAAACTTCTCTGGCCCTCTTCTCTCACTCTCCTAAAACCAGTAATCAAAAGAAAAAAGGTGGGGAGGGCTAGGGGAAGACTTAAAAATAATCCTAAACTTTACTTAGTCTTTGATCTCACGGAGTTTAGGTTTCGAGACAGGCTATGAATCCTGGAGACATGTAAGCAGCTACGGTGTGGTTACCAGCACCAGCTTTGTCAGATATGGGTTCAGGATGGGAAACGTCACTTCCTAGCTCTGTGAGCTTTCCTATATTACTTTACTTAGCCTTTACTGAACCTAAGAGGCTTCCAGAACTTCATTTCTCCATCTGTAGATTAAAATAATTATCTCCCAGGTTTTTGAGAGTCTTGACCAAGATAAAGATGCAATGCACTTAGAGTAGTATCTTGCGTAGAGTAAAAGCTTGGGAAACAGAATTGATTTTGGTTACTTAGACGTAATTCAGGAAGATGTCATTCTTTTTACCAACATTGTCTTGACCACGGTATGCAGAGTTCTGGTTGTAGAGTCAGAGTGACCTGACTTACAGATGGACCTTGATGGAAGTTACCCAGTCAGTTTGTGGGAGACCAAGGCTAAAACCCGTTTTCTCCTGCCTCCTTATTGACTGTCATTTGATGATTAAGAATCTGCTTTATATTCTGCCTTTGTAGAGTCCGACCCCAAATTCTTTTGGAGCCCCTCCTTTGGGTGTGTTTGGAGGCATTTTTAAAGCTTTATTAAGACACTTAAGTCGCATATTGGCAGGGCCACTCTTGCTCTTTTGCTAACAGTGGTGCAACTCTGGAATGATCAGCTTACTTCAGGGGCTTCGCAAGCCTCTACCACTGTGTCCATTAGAATGTGTCCCCACTACCGTGTGCACACACTTGGAGACTTGAGAAAGGCACAAAGAGTCACTGTTATGTCTGACTGATATGTGGGCCATGGCTCAGTGCCAGCTGTGCAGGGCATTTAAAAAGTATAGGTTCTCCCAGGGATTCTGATTTAGTAGGTCTGGAGTAGAGCTGGGGCATCTCAATTTAGAAAATATTTCCCAGGTAAGGTACAGGTATTGCTGAGAACTACTGGTCTGGGGACTATAGGTGTCAGTGTCTAAGACCAAAACTAATCCTGGCTGCAGTTGTCTGGATATGAATGTGACCTTCACTTGCATGGAGACTGGCCCAGCCAGAGGGGTGCAAGCTGACCCTGCAGTGTATTAGAGACTGGTTGCTCCCGATTCTTTTTACCCCAGGCAACATTTCCTCAGTTTTGTCCTCATGAGAGTAGTCCTACTCATCTTGACTGACCTTTTTGTAACAGCTGCCTGATTGGTTTCCCTGACCTCGCTTCCCTCTCAACCTCTCAATCCATTCTCTACTCTGCCGACAGAGCTTCCTTGCTAAAATGAAAATGAAAACTCCATCATCACTCTCTCCATTTGTGAGCCACAAAGAACTGCTCCTTGTTTCCAATGCATGGAATATTTCAAAGTGCATGAATGCAATGTTTTTCTACTGGAACAGCCTTCCTTCCAATGCGTAATAATGATATTACTCATAAACAACAAAATATTCCTTATTTGAAAATTTAATCTGTGCTAGATCTTATGCTAAGTGTTTCACATAGTCTGACACACTCTTAATGACCTTAGAAGTGTAATTCTAAGAGGTGCTCTGAGAAGCCTTGTCTACTTGCCGTAGTCCATAGCAGAGTGAGTTACCCTTTCCTCTGTGCACTTATAGCACTATCAAAGACTTTACCTACTGTATTGTAATTTACTGTCTATGACCTGTCTGTTCTCCCAAATGCATGTGCTGCATTGATCTCTGTAACCCCTTGAACGGAATGGGCCACAAAACGGAGTGGAGGAGTGGATTTGAGGGCCATCCCATATTTGCTCCCAAAGAAACACCTGGACACAGACAGTTCCTTTAACATTGGGTCAGTAGCCCTAATAATGTCACTGTTTGTAAGTCATTTGGGCAAAGAAAGGATATGCCCCAAAGGTTACTTTTTTATGCATAGTAATGTGACATTGCACCTGGATCCTAAAGTATTCCAGACTACAGTCAGCATGGCTGCCTAACTTTCTGTGTTCAACATGCCAGACCTCTCCCCACACTGCCACATCATTGGGTTCATTCTGTTTTTCACCAAAGAAGGGCTGGATTGCATTGCATCATCCGTTTTTGGGTTATGTCACCCACAAAAGGCAGCCAAACAGGGCCATGAATTTTTTTGTGCTCCCCCCCACCCCCGTGTTTTTACAGGCAGACACTGTAATCAGCTATCATGATAGCTATAATCAATTAGCTTATAGGCTGTTTTTCTCCATCTGGACTAATTAAACAGTTGCTTTTGCTTTTATTTTTGTTTTCTCCTCTCTACTCATTCCCTGACTGTCACTACTGAACCATGTGACTAAGCCCCTACAAAACCTTCACATGCTCCTTTTTCTCTAGCAGCCTCTTTTAGGATGTGTCAGTAACCCATTGATCTCTGGATAAATTTGCATCTGCACTAATGTTTAAGTGGATCTTCTATTGTTAAAGTGAAAAGCAAAAATTTAAACCATCTAAATTAGATGAGTTAAGTGCTTAAATTTAAAATTGAAGAGGATTCCTTTTCAATTTGTATTGGTGTTGGTGCTGTTGGGAGTGAGCTATGTGCAAATCACGTCCTCTGTAGCTTCAAAGGAAAAATCTACTTTTTAATGTTGAGAGGTACCTTGCACTTCCTTGAAAAGAAAGGCACTCCATTTTCCTGAAAAACTTTAAGTGCAGGGCAAGATTAGTAGAATTGACAGGGGAAAGGTGGTGGGTATACAAAATATATGGTTCTTTTGAAGGTGAAACTTTTCTTCAGTAAATCAGAAGACGAGGACGTTTCCCTGACAGTAAGCCTAAGGACATGGTTGGCAGAACATTTATAAGAGTTGAACAAACATGTCAATAACATTTTTTTTATATGCCTACAGGATTCTAGGTCCTAAGCTAGGGAAAAAATGATAAGTAAGACCTAGACCCTGCCTGCAAGAAGCTTGAAGTCTAGTAGAAAAGAAACACATAAAAATATAAAAGAAAATAAAATGACCAGACAGTGAAGCGTTAAAGGTGATGTGAGAGAAGTCTGTGTGATGGGGCAAAAGGGAAGAAGTGGAATTAAAGAAAAAAATCTCTTTTCCAAAACTTTCTGTTATGTGCTCAAAAGGAAGTCATCACTTGACCTCTCGTCCTCAGGGTGTAATCTGTGCCAGTTACCTCATTGTTTTGGGGATACATTTTGAAGAACAATTGGAGAGGACTTAAAGCAGTTTGGGCACCCCCAGCTCAGGTATTATATAAATCCCATGTTAAAATAGAGTGCATCTAAAGCAATGCCCATTGAACTATCAATTTTTATCACCAGCTTCTGATAAAACTTGTTGAGGGATGCTGAAGTTCTTGCAGAAATACAAAACTGAGCACTGGTATTAATTCCATTGGCTAGGTAGGGAAAGCCAGGGCCTGAGGGAAAAAGACCTGGCCAAGGACCCCAGGACTTGCTCCCAGGGGGCTGGCTCCTTGCAGTCAGTTTTAATGACTCTGCTCTCTTCATTCTTCTGTCTCTGTAGTTGGGGCTCTGACTATAGATTTATTGGTGTGTGGTTTTCTTCTGCAGAGAACTAAAATAAGCCCAAAGGAAAACAACAAAACCAAAAAACTGCTCCCCGACCTTTGGAAATAGGACTCTCATGGAGTTTTAAAATGTATTCAGCAGATCTTTACTGAGCATCTGCTATGTTATGTGCCGGGCATGGTGCCAGATATTGGAGGACAAATGAGACACGGTCTCACAGAGCTTAGAATCCAGTCATGGGGCAATTGCAATGCAATATATGCAATACCATGGGGGCCTTATAGGCTGCTAAGGGAGGAATAACTCAGCTTGATGAGATGATCAGATACGCTCCTTAAAAGAAGAAATGTCAACGCTGACATGTGGAATATTGAAAAGCCAGCCCTGAAGAGTGGAAAAGAACAGTAGGTAGAAAAGTAGGACAGTGAGAGGGAGCCCTCAGCCTGTCCTAGGAAGCAAAAGTAGTTCAAAAAGCTGGAGCTTAGGCAAGTGCATGGTGGGGCCCGGATTGTTAGGGAAGGCCCAGATCACAGAAGGATCGTTATGCCCTGTTGGAGTTTGATTTTTAGTCTGAAGGCAGTAAGGCCACTCAAGTGGTTTGAAGCAAGAAAGCAACAGCGTGAATTTTACCATTAGAAAAAAATCACTTCTCTCTGCCATGAACAGAATGGATAGGAGGGAGGACAATCATTAAGAAGACAGGGATGGGGATGGTTGGTGTAAGAGGCAGAGAGGGCAGTTGTAGGCCTCAGCTGGATGCTCTCCATCCTCTTCAGCATGGAGTACTATAAGAATTGCACTCCTGGTCATTCTCAGGCTTTTTGAATACAAGGACTCCCCTTTTTTAACTACCTGAGAGAAGCTGTATTTTTAGGTCCTGTTGATAGAGATAATACTTAATGACATAGGGACATATTGAATTAAACTTATACTAGTCACAGTACAACCTATGTACATTTCACATGTAGTAGAACGTATGTAGGAGATATTATTAATTCAGTCTATGGAATATTTGCTGTCTGGTGGATTTAAGGATTCTTTCTCAAAACATCAAAGATTTCAGAGAAGTTTTGATCCTCAAACTTAGAACCAGAAGGAAGGAGTTAGAACTGCAGTTGTCGGTAGTAAGTGAGTTAACCTATCCTTTTCAAAGGGCTTCTATAATAATAGCTATTATTTGTTGAGTTTCCTGTATCCAGTTGGCTCCACGACTACACCTCATTTTTCAGATGAGGAAACAGATGTTAATATTAGAGAGGTTAAATATTCTGGTATGGCTTCTGACTGACATTCACTTCAGTGCCTCTTGGGGGTGGAATGGATTGAATGTTTGAATTCCAGCTCTACCCCTGGCTATCAGTGTGAGCACAGACAAATTATTTAATCTCTAGTAGTATCAGTTTCCTTATCTCTGAAATGGCCATAATATGAGTATTTACCACATGGAGTTAGATCATTATTAAAGTAGATAATGGATGTAAAAAAGCTTGATAACACTCAGTAAATTATCTTCCCATCATGCCTTATTTTCCTCTTACTCCTTTATCTTTATTTCCCACTTCCTCTGTATCTGTCTGCATTTTAGTCCCTCCTCTCCCTCAATTTTCCTTCCCCTTATTTTCCTCTTCTTTTCCTTAATCTTCACATAATATTTTAAACTGATAATTTTTAATATTTGTATGGTTGCATTTGTGCTTCCTGTTCTTAGTTTAAACAGCAACCAATTGTTTTGTTAAGAAATTGCTTAGGAATCAAGTTGCTTTGTTTAAGTAACCTATAGTAGAAAAACATGTCCCACTCATTCAACATTGACCTAATAATATATTTTCAGGTTCACTTTGGTGACTTTTCTTACTCTACACACTTGATACTCTAGGGATGAATCATCTACCTAATGCCCTGCTCAAAAGACATCTGTGTTTCCAGCCAATGCTCTCTTCATCCTTGCACATTCTCAAGTGCTTTGGCAAATACTCTATGCCCAGTCAGAAAACAGTGATGTCAGGTCTCCTGGGATACAGCCAGCAGTTGACGAAGCAGGTGCAGAATTACAGATGGTGCAACTGCCACAGTGCAGTAGTATTCAGAGAGTTTTCTGAAGTGTTTTTGGAACTTATTCATTTCTCATTTTAAAGGCATATTTTCCATTGCACATTAAAATCTACAATAAAAGCTTAATGAACAAAACTGGAATAATTTATCATCTGAAAATATATTCCTTATGCCACCCTTTCTCTGAGTTACCAAATAGCTCACTCTGTTATCTTAGCTTTCAAGGCCTTCCGTGATCTGGTTTCCATCATTTCTTTCTTTTCTTCCTGCTGCTCATGTGGGGACATGAACCCTACATTTAAATACAGGTCAAGAATCCCTTATCTAAAATGCTTGGGACCAAAAGTGTTTCACATCAGATTTTTTCAGATTTTGAAGTATTTGCGTAAATATAATGAGATATCTTGGGGATGGAACCCAAGTCTAAATATGAAATTTATGTTTCATATACACCTTGTACAAATAAACTGAATGTAATTTTTTACAATATTTTTAATAATTTTGTGCAACCTGTCACATGAAGTCAGGTGTGAAATTTTCCACTTGTGATATTACGTCAGTGCTCAAAAAGTTTTAGATTTTGGAGCATTTTGGATTTCAGATTTTCAGATTAGGAATGCTCAATCTGTATTTTCTTCAGCCTTTCTCCTGAAAATATTTTGTCATTCTTGTCTCTCGAGAATTTGTATTCCTGATGTTCCTCCACTCTGAAAATTCCTCTCTTAAACAAACCTTACTCATTCTTCAAGCCTCACTTTAAGTCCTGCTTTTTCTAATGGCTACAGTACTCCAAGTTAAAGTGACCCTTTGAACTCCTCTAACGAGGCAATATGCCTTACAGGGAAAATTTTGGGGTCTAGAGCTAGAATGCTTAAGGTCAAATTCTTCTCTAGTAATAAGAAATTTTTACCTTTTTTGGACAATTTCCTTATCAGTAAGAAGATAAAGATTTTAAAGTTTCTTTTCTTTAATGTTTTTTATTTTAATTTATCAATATAGCATGTAGTTGATTTTCATGTTAAAGGTTCTTAAAAGAATTAAGCTGGAAAAATAGTGAAAGCATTGTGTAACTAGTATGATAATTATCTTTTCTTTTTAGTGTGTTAATCCAGTTTGCATTTAAATATTTAGTGAACAGTAAATTCCTAAAAGTAAAAATGAATGCATTCTATACCAGGGCTTCTCAAATGCTAATGTACATATATGAATCACCTATGGATCCTATCAAAATGCAGATTCTGATTCAGTAGTTCTGGGAGGGGCTTGAGCTTCTGTGATTCAAACAAGCTCCCAAGTGAGCTAAGGCTCCCTGAAAGCCCTAATACAAAGGCAGGCGAGGGAAACACCCATGCTCTAAGTTTTCCCCGCGCTGACAGAAGTCTAGACATTGTATTCTCATGGTCACCTTCATCCTACTGTCCAATTATGTTTTTCTGTCTATAACTTTATTCACAACTGCAATAGCTGGCCAGCTGGATACTTTTCTTGATGGCACATAGATATTAGTAAGCCCAGGGTGTCAAGTGCAATTACTTTAGAACAAATATAAAATTCACCAGGAAACTCGCAGGGCCTACTGCATGACGACAGTCAGATGACTCACTTGACGTCAAGTCATAGACAGATATCATCCTGTTACCTGGGAAAACCTTTTGCAGCAAATGATGCCACAGAGGCATCTAAATGAGGAGAAACACTGGGAGGCTGGTTATCTGGCTAACGTTCAGCAGTGCAGTGCCTCTACTGACAGAGTGATCATAGCATCTATAGAGCCTGTCCCATGTGATCGTCCCTTTAAACAGCTCATCAGTGACATTTTGGCCTTTGATGAGTTGTCATCTTCTTTATCTAGTTCTCATGCATGCACAAGAAAGAGTATATATCTAATCTTGAAGTACACACTTTAAATGCACAGTTCAATAAAGGGAGTTGGTATGGGAGATGACTGTTGAGGCCACGGTTTTACAGTTAGGGCTGCTCACTCTCTCGTTGTGTGGGTCTTTAGGCATGTCACCTAACCTAAGCATCGGGCTTTGCATTTGTCAAAAGGAACTGTTAGAATAAATAAAATAGTCCATGTTAAGTGTTTAGCACAGTCCTTTGCGTACAGTTAGTGCTCCATAAATATTTGTTATGTCTGTTAGTTTTATAGATGATAGTTGTTAGCATATTTATATTACTACAACATCTTATTAATATATTACATTTTTGTTTTATTTCTGAAGAATATTGACATGTACCCACTCCACATGCCCTCAGCTTCCAGTCACTACAAGAAAAACACATAGGATTTAGAGTCAGAAAACTTGGATAAAAGACTGAGCCCTGAATGTCCTCCATGTCCTCTTAACTACATGAATGTCCCTATACCAGTTACGAGCTTTGATTACGCCACCCACATCTGCAAATAATAATATGTTGTATGAACTGTACATTGTTGATTAGTGTATTAGTCCATTTATGTTGCTATAACAGAAATACATGGAACTGGGTGATTTATAAAGAAAAACAAAATTTATTGCTTACAGTTTCTGAGGCTGAGAAGTCCAAAGTCCATTTGGTGGTGGCGACAGTGACCAAGAGTCTCACATTGCAAGATGGTGGAAGCAGAGAGAGCAGAGAGATGAGGTGCCAGGGTGTTTTTAAACAACCAGCTCTCACAGGAACTAACAGAGCGAGAGCTCACTCATTAATCTCCCCTCCCCCAGGGAGAGCATTAATCCATTCGTGAGGGATAGGCCCCCATGACTCAATCAGTTTCTAACACTGCCACACTGGGGATCAAATTTCCACATGAGTTTTGGTGGGAACAACACATCCAAACTCTATCAATTAGTCTCTGATTACTCCCTTCTCTCCTTCCAGTACCCTCCTCTGTGTTCCTAAGAATCAGCCATTCATAGCACTTATTGTGTTATGCTGAAATTAGCTCTTTTATGTGTCTTCTTGAATGGATTGAAAGTACCTTGTCATCTGAGGTTAACTTAATCCCGATTTTGCATGTATTAAACAGAACAGCTCAGAACAGTGTACCCACCTCGTATTCCTCTCTCATTTGCTTTCATGTGTTCCTGGGAGCCCCATTTTCATCATGTTATATTTTTTCCTTTGTTTAACACCTTTTTCTAAAACCCTTCACAAAATGCCCACCTGTAGTAATAATTTGTCAGGGGGAAACAGACCAATCCAGTAGGGTATGGGTAGCAATAGGGTAAAGCTAGAAAGGGGTTGGGAAAAGAAAGCCTCACCTGATTTTAGGGACTATCTCTGTCCTTTCAATGACCATCTACTTATGCTTAGAAACTTCTTTTACCTGCCTTCCTCTGCAATGTGTTTAAGGAGGTAAAGTATCATTTTTACCTTCCAAATGATTTGGGGGAACTCACTTCCAGTTACAACAACCTCTGCTCCTGATGACCTGTATCAATAGTTAATTTAGAGAGTCAAGGCTCACCTTCTGAAGCAGAAGCCAAGATGGCTATGTAATCTGAAGTTCTCTGTTGAAAACAAAACCTGCAGATGTTCAGAGAGCTAAATTAAACTCCTGACTTTCCACTCAATCACTAAGCATCATGGGCAACCTAAAGAATATTACCACCACTGGGTGGTAATTGTAATGATGCCGAATGAAACACTATTTAGCTTCCAGCCAGTGTGATTTAAAAGCCTGCCCAGATTAGTTGGCAAGAAAACAAGCTGAGGTTGAGCTGAACTTTACTAAATGGCGTTTTGCTTCATGAGCAATCTTGATTTTAAAAAAAAAAAAATTATTTTGCAAAATTTGGTCCTACGCACTCTGATTTGAGAACTTGTTTTCCTCCTAATCTCAGGAAGATTCTTGATGAATTGCATGGTCTAGATTGAAAAGGGGGCTTAAGAGAATGAATATTATTGGCAGCTACCACAAAACTCATACTCATCTCTTACCTTTAAGAGGGGAAGAGAACCAACAGTGATTGAGTATACAGCACACGCCAGCCACTCTGCTATGTTTTTCCAGCAAATCATCAGGTGAAGTCAGGGAAATGGGCACCAGCAGCCTCATTTTAGAGATTATAAAAGACAGACTCAGACATGTAATAATTTGTCCAGCATCATTCAACTAGCAAGTGGCAGAGCTGGGATGCAAACCAGGTCTTTCTGTCCTGATCCAAAAAGAATGCCCACTATTCCCACACAGCCTTGATCATTGATCTTCTAGCACCCGATTTCTCCCTCAGAACCTGGGTTCCACATCCCATCAAGAAATGCTTCTAAAATAGATCCTTGAATCTTCAGAATCTAAATTTGAATTTTAATTAAATATTATTAACTAAGCAAGTACTGTAAGGAAAATATAATACTTTAAGGAAACATATGGTGGTGTAAGAAAAACAAGAAAGGAAATATTGCAATGTAAGCAATTTTTGACCATAAAATGCAAGATATTTAATTTAGAGAGCACATAAGACCGAGTATTAACAGAAATTTGTGATCATACTGTCTTGAGAATGATTCTCAAATTTCTAGCCTTGTTTTATGGCTTCACACCTTCCATAGATTATAAAATTATTTCTCTTCTTTGTTTACAGTCAGAACTTGAGTTGCTGATATGTTCTCCCAGTCAAATGTTAGTTAGCATCCTGTAATGTATTTACCCATTTTCAGTGTTCTGGCTGATAATTCTTGCCAAAAGCAAATGTGACTCACTGTTTTACTTAGGATTCAACAAATATTTATTGACCATCACTGAGTACCAGCTACTGTCCCTCTAGTAGGTACTTTGTGTTCCAGAGATTTTCCCATATGTGCCACCATGGACATTTCAAATGTCCTTGGCTTCAGTTTAGGAACTTTAAATACAGTATAAACACTATCAAAGGTCCTTGGATCTAGTTTAGGAACTTCTAATATAGTATGAAGACTAACAGTATAGAATTTTCAATAATGATCCTAATAGCTAATATTTACTGCATGTTTGCCATGAGCCAGGTACTAATGATGAATGCTTTTATATGTATCTCATGAAATCTTTACAACAACACTGCGATGGAATACAGTTAGTATCATACCTCTTTACAGATCAAGATCATATAACTAGTAAGTATCGAAGGTGGGGCTCCAACCCAGGACCATCTGACAGAAAGTTCACATTCTTAACCACTATGTGTTCTGTCTTCTGGAAAATTCTATTCTGTTAGGGTGAACAAACATTGAACTGTGTGCTGGGATATAAAGATGATTGAGACATGGTTTCTACTCTGAAGAATCACTAGTGCACTGGGCTAGTGAAAGGGGACAGATACTCAACTAATTTCAAAAGCACTGGAAAATCCAAATTCTTTTTATGGTTAGATCTGTTTCTAAACTCTCCTTTTTTATTGACCTGTTGGTTACTGTGGCAATATCACACTTTCAATTTTTAGAGTTCTATAGTGTGCTGGATTGTTAGGTATGTCAAAGGCCACTTTTAAAGTTACCTTTTTTTCTTGCACATTTTCTCTTCTAGAGAATGTTATAATTGTTTTTTATCATCATAAAGCATCTTATTGGGGTAAAAAAAAAAAAAAAAAAAAAAAAGCACTGTGCACTTGTGTGTCCTACGCTGGATGTAATGGAAATAAAGCAGAAGTAAGGCACAGTCTCTGCCCTCAAGGAATTCTGGTCAGAGAAAGATATGGAAACAGGAACTTGTTAAGGGCAAGGGATTCCTGCCTCTGTTTTTTCATTTAGGAGATGTTTGGGCACTCATAGGCATTGGAAGAGTCAGTATTGTTCTGGAACTCTGCAGCCAGCACTTCAGCCTCATCTTCTGTCCACTGTTTACTGAAGACTTCAGGTAGACTACTTAGCTTCTAGAAAGCTATTTTTCTGCCATTTAAAATAGAGATGAAAGTATAATCTACTTCATGGAGTTGATTTGGAGGATCAAGTGATAAAATGTATGCAGAGTCTACACATGCTTAATAAATGTTAGTTACTGTTGTTTTTATCATGCCTTCATATGATTCAGAGGAATCTTAAGGAATCTAATCTTAACTCTTGCACTCAGTTTCACATCTGTTCTGCCAAACTAACTCAAGGTGTTGCTGCAGCAACCAGCTTCATGCAGCTATAACCTGACACCACGTTGCCCCAGCTGCCACACCCATGAGTCCACTCATCACTCTGGCATGCACCAAACTGGAAGTGCAGGGGAGTTGACACTTCATGTGGCAATTCTTAATCATTGGAGAGAAAGGAAACTGGTGCATAGAAGCTCTGTTCCTCATCCCTTGGATAAATAGCTCTGAATTGCATTATATATGCTCCTCAGAAGGTCGTGGAGGGAGTGAGTCCCAGTTGCTCAATTCAGTGAATAGCTCAGTGATACATCCTTGTATTGCCTGTCTCTTCTTCCTTGTTTACTTTCCCTGGTTCCTTACTCTTCTTTCCTGGGATCACTGCTCAAAATGAAATATCACCTGTGAACCTTTGAATAAATATCTGTAAGCCCTTGAATCAGGCTCTACGTCCAGGGGATTGTAGAAGTGGGGAGGTGAGAGTGGAGAAGTGGGAATGGGAGGCTTCCAGAGTAGGACATGGGTCTTCTGTATCATTGCCACCTCACATATTTGGATTCCTCCTGGAGCATCTTTGTCAAGTGGTCATCTAGCCACTGCTTTAATATGTCCTACAAAAGGACTGCACCATCTCCAAAACCATTTCCAGGTACTTCTATATCCCTGACACCCAATGCAAAACCTGACATAGAATAGGAGCTTAATAAATATTGTCAAATACATTTTTAAGTAAAAAAAAAAGATTAACCTATTTGTTTAATTTTTAAGTTGAATTTTTTGTTGGCTTACACAATGATTGTATACCTTCATTTGCCTTCCAAGCATTAGATATAGTTTTCCAAGAGCCATACAAAATATGCCTTTATATGCTTTTGAGTCTGTGTTTTTTTTCATAAGGAGATTTCTTTGCCAGGGAATCTGTAAATCATTTAGTGATATATTTTAAAAAATAAACTAATAGAACTTAGTAGGAATTGTGAAAGTTTTTACCTTATTTAGTTGACATAGGAATTTTTTTCTTAGATTTACATTGTATTTACTAAATGTTAGCAGTAATGGAAAGAAAAGTAGATTTGGATTTAGACTGGGAATTTAGTCTGCATGACTTAGTATTTCAGTGACTTTAAGGTTAGGTTAATGTTTTTCCTTCTGAATTATATCTTCTCTAAAAATAACTATTTTTATGATTATAATGTTACTACACATTTATTACTGAACTTTGCAAAGTACAGAAGCATGTGGGGAAAAAAAAAAAGAAAGGATAGAAGAAATGATTGATAATTTCTATTACCCAGAGGCAGAGGCAACCACTGGGCTGACTTTTTGGCTTATTTTATTTCAATCCTATTTCTGTGCATAAGGGAGGTTGTATTACACGTACAACTTTCTACCCGGGTTCATTTCAGTTACATTATAGCATAAGCATTTGACTGTATCATATAAAATGTTGCAAGCATTATTTTTAACATCAGTAAGGTGTTTTTCATGTTTTCAGATGCATTTTTTTCCACATCTTCATTGCCTGTCAGGTTTTTATTTAGAAAATAAAACATTTTTTAAAAATAAACTATTTATGTGTACGTTTAAGGTATACAATATGATGTTGCATAGTAAAATAGTTACTATAGTGGACCAAATTAACATTTCCATCACCTCATTTAGTTACCCCGTTTTCCCCCCTGTAGCAAAAACAGCTATAGTCTACTCATTTAACAAAAATCCTGAATACAGCAGTACACTATTATTAACTATACTTCTCATTTCATTCATCAGATCTTTCAACTTGTTCACCCTACATATTTGCTATTTTGCGTTTTCTGACCTACACCCTCCCCCACCCCACCCCCTAACCCTGGCAACCATTGTTTTATTCTCTATCTCTTTAACCTTTTAAAAAAAGATTTCAGGTATGAGTGAGATCACACAATGTTTCCTTCTGTGTCTGGCTTATTTCGCTTAGCATATGAATATTTTATTAAGTTTTTTTAATTATAAAAAAAAGAAGAAGAATATAAAGAAGAAAATGACCAAAAAGTAATACTTATTGATTTTATTGTAGGTAAAATCAATACCTACCCACTTTTTTCTACTTTCTGTAAAATTGAAATCATGTTGCCTACTGTAGTTGATAACCTCCTTTTTTATTTAACAATGTTTTATGGGCATTTCCTCTTGTCATCCCTTTTTTTTTTTGTTTATAAGTAAATTTTAAAGAGATCTAGAATTTTATCATATGGTTGTGACACTATTGGCTTAGCCAATTTGCTATTATTAAACTTTTCGGTTGTTTCTGATTTTTCACTCCTGAAATGACATTGTCATGGTGAGTATTAGCTTAGTTTGTTATGGGTGTTTATGTGGCCTTTCAGAGCTCTTGTCTAAGAACCAAAGCTTTCAAGATAGTTGGCATAAAGACAGATTATTTGGAATGTGAAAAAAAAAAAAATCCTTTTTGCTGAGATTTTTATGTGTACTTTTTCATTAATGTTGGCATTACGTTACAATTCAAGCTCCTAGGTTAATAAAATTTCATTTTGTTTCCTGGTCACTATTTTTTCATCACTGGGTTCACAGGATCCAAATTGTAAGATTTATGTGATGCGTTAAGAGAGATTCTCTTTATATTCCTTTGTAAGTGGACTTCCTTGTAAAAATATTTGTGGGCTACAAAGATAATGAGCTTTTTCCTGTTAAAGATACTGGGTTAAAAGGCAGGAGCATGTGGTTTTCCTCGGGCTATATATATGAGAGTTTAATCTCGCCTCTGAAATACTTGAACAGCATAGATGTACCACAGAGGCTAATATATTTTCTCCATTGGGGACTGGATTGACGCATCGTTATTTTATCATTTATAGTACATTTGGGAAAAACTGCAATTCCTTACCAACAGTATATTCACTTTTTTCCAATCACCTCCTCTCCTAAGAACATTTATGTGGACTGCAGAAAAATTGTATTTAGTGAGCCTTATTAGTCAGCACCTCTTTCTGTTCCAGCTCTAGCGGCCTGGAATAAATTGAAACTTCTGAAAGAAAACAGTTGGGTTAACCTTTATTAGTCCATGAAGCTCAGCCTAGCTAGGGGAAATTTTTATATGCACCAAAGAAAGAGATCAGAGTGTCTCCAACTTCAGTTCAACACACGGGAATTCGAGCTTTTGCTGGGTCCAGCCCAGCCAGAGCATGGCACAGTATAGTTGTGCAAACTTCCTTTTCCTCCACCCACACCTGGCTTCTTTCTGCCCTAAAACACTCAGATTTCTCTCTTCCAAGGCTGCTATCTGTCCAAATCACCTACTTTACCTTTGTAGGCAATAATGACAGCTAGCATTTGCAGAGCTGTGTTGGTCTTGGCAGTAGATACATAGCATTGACTATTCCATTTAGTCTCTCAACACCCCATGAGATAGGTCTACCTCTATATAGATAAGGAAATTGAAATGCACAAAGCTAAAAAAAAAATTTTAAAAAAAAAAAGATTCCCAAGTTCACACCATTGTTAAGTAGCAGAAGATATTTGAAACCATATTTTTCTAGATCCTCTGCTTCACCACACCCCATTTAAAAATATGGATATTTTAAAACTAATACTGACACTGTTAATCCTTTTGTACTGAAGTGAACTACCTGTTTAACAGAAGCTATGTAAGCAAAAAAAAAAGGTGTGGGGGGGGAAAGGGCGGGGAATTTGCTGACATGTCCTTATCCCAGGCCAACACTGAGTTTTCAAAGATGCTAAGTTCCTGGCAGGATCAGGCAAGACAGTCCTTCAGCAGATATCTTACAAGGCTGGCAAAGGAAGTACAAAATTATCCTTCCATCATAATAATGTGGAGCAGCCTCAGGATATTCCCCTGGCCTGGCAATGCTGACTGTCTCTCAAATTCTAATTAAAGAAGTTGACTTGTCAAACACACCAAATTACAGAAACTTCCTTGTATACTCAGCCCTATGTTATGGGGCTCCTGGCCCTCTCTGGCCCTGCCTCTCAGACTGGCTTATTTAGTCACTAGGATCCTGCCATATCAGACTTCTTGCCCCTCCCTACCATGCCTGGTTGTACCAGAGCCTGAGCCCTTCCTGTTACTTTTGTCCCTAATGCCTTGTATGTACACCTTTCAAGTTCTATGTTAAGCATAGTCTATCTATGAAGCCCCTTTCTCATCCTTGTGCAAAATCAACCACTCCCCCTTAATGCCCCAGTATACCAGGTGTTTTCTTCCATCATAGTGTCCTCAGTCATGTTGCCTTCTATTCATCTCCCTCTGCTGGGCCGAGAGCTTTCTGTGTACAAAGACTGTGTCTTATTTTTCCTGGATTTCTTTTGCCTAGCCAGAAGGTTGACCTGAACCGGTCTCTAAATGATAGTTTAGTGGATGGATGAATGAATGAAAATATAGATGACAATGATGAGGGCTAACATTTACTGAATATCTATTATATTTCAGGCACTATTGTAAGCATCTTAAATATATTATCTCTTTTGATCCCCGTAACATCCCTGTAAGGTAGGGAATATGTTTATTCCCATTTTACTGATAGAAAAATTGTAGTTCAGCAAGGTTAAGTAAATTGCCCAAAGTTTCTCAATTAATGATGGACAGAATTCATTCTCAGATCTGTCTACTTTCTGAGCTGGAACTTTTCACCACCACAGGTAACAACATGGCAGTCATACAAGGAGGCCTCATCAACAGCCCCCGGACTCCTGCCTGCTTGCTCCTTTTATAGAATCTACTTAGAGAAGCATCTAACAAAGCCAAGACATCCCATTGTGTGCTATTTCCCCACGTTCCTAAAATAGCACTTTTATGTGTTACAAATGCTATGTGTTTTAAACCAAAAGGAACTAAAAGAATTAGTCTTTATTTTGTCAGTTACTTAGCATATCCGAAGTAAAATAGGCAATACTAGGGCAATTGTTTGGGTTATAATATCTGAACACTCGTGATTCATTGTAATTTCCTACTTTGTATCTGATTATTAAATCTTTTTTAGTGCAGATGGAGTAAAAAAAATAGATTATTAATTTTGTGACTCTGTAAAGGGTTCTATTCAGAGACAGTTTTTGTTTCTTATTTTTGTTATTATCATTCCATTGTGGCAATTCCAGTTAATTCGCCAAGATGTATGCTTTCAGGACATTGAAGCTTTTTTAGAAACACAGTGGAAGAAAATGACCTTTCATTGGTATCTGTTCATCTTTTCTTATTTTATTCTGAGGGATTCTTGTTTTCAAATCATTTCTAACTCTTGGAGTCGTGGGTAGATCCGTGTTGGGGTTACAGTTCTCTACATTTTCATACCCTTTCATCCACTGTGCTCAGGTTCCTGATTAAAATACTTCATCTTTATTTCTGGATGGGCATTTTGCCTCAAATCGCCGGCAATGCGGCTGGATGATCCAGTAGGAAACCAGAGGAGCCGTTCCGTTCCTTAAGCCTCAATGAGAGCCCCAGCAGCCAGGCTCCTGCAACTGTCCCCAGCAATCTTTGGCCCTTGAGCAGAAAGTAGAGGCGAAGGAAGGGCTCCTTTTTTCACTCTCTTTCTCAAAAAGAGACGATAATCCCCACTGGCGTGTACTTAATGCTTATTGTTTGTGAAGCCCCATGCTAAGGTTTTTAAATGCATTATTTCATTTATTCTTCAAAACAACCTTAGAAGGTATGTGCTAATTGCTATCCTAATTTTATCATTTAAAATAATCCAAATATTTGATTTTATAAGGTACTTACTGAAAAAGGTTTTGTTCCTCTCCTACCCTCAGCCACCTCACATAGCTAATCACTACTTTTAGTTTTCTGTGAATCTTTCTGGAGTTCTTTTACAAATACAGCAAATTTTATACATATACGAGTGTGTATAGATAGATAGATGATAGATAAAGTTTTACCCCCTTTCTTCCATACCAAAGGATAATCCTGTACACTCTCTTCAGCACTAGGATGTCTTTACATGTCAGTACATAGACAGTCTCTCCATTCTTTCTACTTTAGTGCAGAGTAGCCCAATGTAAAATGTGCTATAATTTTATTATCCCAGTTTAAATAACTTGCTTAAAACCAAGAAAAAAAAAGAGATAATTCCTCGATGCCGCTACCTCTGACCTCAAGGGCCACAGAAATCTAAAGATCATCTGACAAAGACATAAAGGCCACAGTGTATGTGAGTGCTCACGTGTGCACACGCACGCGCACGCACACACACGCGCGCGCGCGCACACAGAGTTCAGCAGCCCTATGTTTTCTCCTTTCGGACTTCTTTCCTAAGGCCGTGTTCTGAGTCTTGTGGGTACTGCTTGGAGCAGAGCACGTTGATGCGCTTTGTTTTTATCTCCATCCTTTTCAACTCACTTGATATATGTGGGGTTTCTATCCCCCTGCTCATGTCAGCATTTATTGGGGCCCTTAGATGTCTGCTCTAGAGAGACATTTGGGAAAAGTTATTTGTGATTAGCTTTGGAAATTTGAGTCTTGGCTGCAGGTCCCAAAGCTTCCGATATCCGTGTATATTCAGAACTATTTTTCCTGCCCCTGCTAGACCTCTGTCTGCCGCCAGTCCCTCACCAGTTAGAGACCCAGCTATCTCTAATGCAGCAAGAGCTACTGATATTTTTGGTATCATTTAGCAGCCCTCTGCCTGTCAAGTCACCTAGTCCCACTTGGCTGGTTCTGAGCTCTTGGATGCAGATCCTGACTTTACAACCACACTTCTGGAAGGTAACATAGGATGTGGTGAAGGTGCATTAATTTAGTAAAAAGGCTGTCAGAGCTTGGCTTATAGAAGAAACTCAGTAAAGATATTATTATTATTATTGTTTCAATTATTATTATTATCACGACATTCTTTCAGAATCATGTGAAGTGTAAGTACAATTATTTTCCATATTTTACAGAGGTGGAAACTGAGGCTCAGAAAGTTTTTGTTTTGCCAGAGCTCACAGTCATTAAGTGACAGAGGTGAGATTCAAAACAAGGTCCTTCTAGGCTACGGTTCTTTGTATTATATCATCAAATAGCATTCAGAAGGGATCCATGTTATCAAATGGCACATGAAAGTTTATATTTAGTAAGGCACTGTTCATATAGTCCAGGTTCACTCACAAAGTATCTTTACTATGAGACATGGTTTGTGATTGGCATAAGATGCTGCTATGTTCTTCAGCACATTACAATTATATTAAAATGAAACACCCACACCCAATTCTGCAAATTTGTCATCCATATTATTTTATTTCAGTCTCAGAAATGTTTGAAAGAAGTTTTTTAGCCAATTTTGGAAAGAACGTTTTCCTTTCAGTAAATCTAATTATAACAGTAATAGTTACCATACTTGTTATGTGCCAGGCACTGTACTAAGCTGTTTACATCTATGACCTCATGTACCCCTTATATCAACGCTATGAGATAGGCATTACTGTCTTCAGTTACAGAGGGGAATTGATGCTTAAGTGTGGCTTAGTGACTTGCCCAAGGTTGTAATAGCTAGTAAGTGGCAGTGGCTGGATGACAACCAAGACAGCCTATAACCAAAAGCTGCTGTGTAGAATCACTGTGTTTTACCATAGCCTCCTCTGCCCAGTGGTAAACAATGTGGCAGCCACCTCAGTTGGCCTATAACAGGGTTCAGAGTACATGAGCCAAGCCAATTGCAAGTCTTTTAGAATCATTTCTTACTGGTCAGAGATTTTAAATTACATGTCATAATTTTCACCTGCTGGGATCTCAATACTCTGGGCCTGTCCATGAAAAATATCACAATGTGGTGTGTATTCTCTTTTAATCCCACCTGCATTGTTAGTTAGTACTTTAACTTTTTTAAAGGCTTCTCATACATACGAGTATTATGTAATCTGTCAGCTCAGCAACTTTTCTCAGCCAGGTTGCTAGTGGAATTCCCCACTCCTTTCCCAAGTACAGTTTTTCCAGATTAGATGTTTAGAAATAGAACGCTTGTTGTATTTAAGGGGTTGGGAGTAAATTTTTCTTAAGGAGCGCTTCAAACACTGAACTCACCCTGGCTTAAAGAACCATGTGTGGTCAACCAAATGCCCCTTAAAGCAAATTAGATGCCATCTGTTTACCAAGACTTTGGTAATGTAGAAACCTTGTTTGAATTAGTATTACAAGTCAGTTGCCAAGTGGTTTGATTAACTACTCATTACTTCTTACATAAAAGTAATTCTTTCCTAAGTGTATTTTCTGCATAATTAAATGTTAAGTATTTGTTATTTTAGAGCCAACTTCATTTTCTTTATTTAAGTAACAAATTTAATATTGGTCACTTCAGATGAACATTTACTGAGTACCTACTATATGCTAGGCACTGTTCAAGGCACTTTGGATTATTAGGTAGAAAAAATAGAACCAAACTTCTCTATTTTCTCCTCCCCACAATCCAAAATGTTATAAACACTGACTGTGATTTCTTTGAGGGCAAATAGCATGTCTTGTTGCTCTTGTACCAAACACCTAGTGTAAGACCTCACCATAGAAAAGTCATAAAGTGAATCTGCTTTCATGAAGGGGATGCTTTGCAACCTTGGGCCACAGGAAAGGGCATTTATATTTCTGTTTGCTGTGGGAAAAATCAAAGATGGATTTTTGACTTGGTACAAATTCTCTTTTATCTCTGGACTCCTAAGTGCTTTGCGATTCTTAAACAGCAATATCACTTTTCTCCCATTTGTGACTATGAATGCCTTCATGTCAGGGACCATGTCCTATTCTTCTATTCCTTTACTATTGCAGACACAATATTCACACACAGGCACTTACTCAGTATTTGCTGAATTAATCACAGGCTGCCTCCTTTCCTTCCCATCGGGCAGAGACCACAACTTGGTCATTTCCATTCCATCATAACTATAGTATATCATGATGCACATTTTGCACCTAATGCATGATCAGCAGATGCTTATGGACTTCAAGTCTCTCATTCCCTTGGTTGGGTTTTTTGTGTTACCATTTTGCATAGCAAGATTCCCAAAAGTGTGAATCAAGGAATGAGTCCCTTCACTGACTGACTGGCTTACCCAATGAGCAAATAATAAGAACCAAATACATGGATAAAGTGTCTTCTCAGCCACAAAATGTCTTCCTCTCACCTGACAAATTGAGAAACAGGGTCCAGAAAAGAAAGGATTTACCTAAGGTCACTTCAAGAGACTGTACCACAGCTGGGACTAGAGTCCAGATTTCATTACCTTTAACCCAGATTTCTACCTTCTTAGCATCTATCCTCCTTCCCTTTCTTTCCATTCCCACTGCTGCTGCCTAAGATCAGGTCCTGTCCCTCCCACCTGAGTTGCCACAATCGCCTCCCAACTGTTCTCTCCACTCCCAGCTTCAACACCTCCAGTTCATCCTCCACATGGTTGCCAAGGTGATCTTCTAAAGTGCAAATGGGATCATGTTCACTCTGTCGTTTTAAAGTCTTTCAGAGGCTCCCATGGCCTATAGGACAGAGCCCCACAACCCACATGGCAGCAAACGATCCTGACTCCTCCTGACTCCCAGGCCTGCCTCTCATTTCTCTCCCTCAGAGTCTATTGCTCAGTTCAAGTGTCTACAGTGACCATAAGTTCCAGGTTGTTTCATGCTCCTGTGTTTCTGCACCCATCTTTCCTGCTCTCTCTGGCCAGACAATCACCTCCACCTCCTCTCTTTGGTCAATGGCTTCTTGGATCTTCCAGGGAGAAAGACAGGGATCTCCTTTACTGAACCACAATCTCTATCCTCTTCTCCTCCCCACACATACTTCCTCCTTTGTTGGAGCTGATCACTGAGTACCTCATATACTTTCTTCTGTCTTAATACCTGTAACACTTCTTTCAACTCATTTGTGCCCATGTCTCTCCTAGAAGGGCAGGGGCTGGGCCTTCTCCAGGTCTGTATTCCCAGAACCCAGCACTAGATCAGGCATATAGTAGACACTCCATTACACCACTGCTGATTCTGGAATAAATATAACTTCCATAACCCTTCACAGTGAATTAACTCAACTTATGGTTTCCTTTAAATTAAGGCTCATATGGGATGACAGTCGAATTATGTAAGATTTGAAGGAGAACATATTTAAAGAAAACCAGCACTTGAAAATGTCTTGCTTTTATAGGTGGTGAGCAAATATTTCACAGCAACCATGGGATAGTGTGTCAGCATATTGGTAATACAAAGTAGACAGAGGGCCATTGAATATTTCTCTGATGCCCCTTGTCACTGCCTTGCCACTGCTTCTCTCTGTAGCCGCTCGTTTACTGAAAAAACAACAGTGTGGTTACTTGTTAAGTGAAGAGAACTTGGGTCACATTCAGATCTTACATCATGGAGTAGATTTTCTGCTACTTTTCCAGCTCGGTTGTTAAACTCATTCCTGCCTGATTTACCAATTGCTGAATTGTTCATTCGTTTGTTTATTTATGATGTGAGTCCCCTGGGTTCAGAACTAGCTTCAAGATGCCACTGCTCCATCTGGTTTAAGTAGAGCATACTAAGAAGAAATGAGAGAAGCAATGGGACTGTGAGGTTGAAGGAAAGAGGGAGCCTCCTGGCAAACAGGAAACAGAGAGAAATTCAGATTCTTCCTTTCTTTATGACTTTGTGTGGCAGGAGGGAAGCTGTTTTCAGCAAGAACACATGCTTTCTATCTGGAAGTTCACATTTCTACCTGCAATGATCTGATGTTCAAAATCTGTGAGGTCTGAGTCTGCAAGTGATTCTATGAATCATGTTCAGGCAGGCTTGTCTCTGGGGCCCAGGACAACAGCCTTTGTTCTGCCCTTTTCTTATCTGTTTTATTATTCTCTTGGCCACTTAATATGCCTGAACACAGCCAGCCTCGTGGGATGTTGTGCCTGTGCAAGAGTAGGCGTTTTGGTTTTGGTCATGCTGGCTTGTCCGGCAGCAGAGCCATTTACCTTGACAATGCATTTCATTTGTTTGGAGTCAATGAGGGGTCTGGTAGAGATGTGGTCTTTTAGCAACCAGTTAGAGTCCCAGCTCTGCTGTTTACCCCTCTGTGATCATGGGGATGCTGCTTTGTTTAACCTCTCTGAGCCTCAGTTTCCATATCTCATAAGTGGGACTGATAACAATACTTATGTAATAAGCTTGTCAAAAAGATTAAACAAGCTATGTAAAAGGGCTTCATAGTAAATACTAAAGAACCACTATTTATTTATTTAAGTTTTATTTTATTTTTACTTGACACATAATAATTATGCATATTTATGGGGTACAATGAGATGTTTGATACACACTAGCTTTTCTCACATTTTCGTGAGATCTGAATGCTCTTTCACTTTACATGACCATTGGTCCTCACAGTGTCCCCTGTGAGAAAGACAGGGAAGGCATTGCCAGCCCACTTTGACACCCTGGCATGAGGGCAGGGGCTCATACACCTGAGAAAGCCTCCCCCAGTGACTGGTCTCTCTCTCCTCTGTCACCTTTCAGTTGTGGTTGCATATCCTCTGTTCACCTTTTCTAAAAAATGACTCAGAGCTTTTCCTTCTGACAGCAGATCCTCTGAACGAGAGACAATAGCAATCAAATATTTTGGCGTTATTCACCAGGAAAGCTAATAGCTCTCTTTGCCTTCTGCATTTAGAGAATGAAGGATACTACTTTAGAAAGCACTGAGCAAGGACGATGCATAATCTGATTGGGTCACTTCTTTGATTTGTATTGTTTTCCCTTTTATCAAAAGGGAAGAGGCCAGGGTACAGTGTCCTCCAGGAAGGAGCACGAGGAGAAGCGTGGAGCAGCAGGCACAGAGCTGCCTACTGCTCCTCGCAGTTTGAGTGCATGTTGCCCACTGTTCATTTGGCCCTTCCTGAAGGGTCTGGAGGGCAAAACAAGGACTCAACTTCCCCAAGGTGGGAAAGGTAATTAGAAGCTGCAGGCTCTCCCCAACTGTCCAATGACTATTTGACAGTACTAAAGTAATAGTCAACAATTCACCAGACATCCTTTCTTGTATGCCCTTGAGACCCCAGGCTCAGCATGACCAGCCAATCCACAGTCAATTTATTTTAGACATATGGAATTTCTCCTTAATTTGGATGGGTTAAAACTAGCAATAATGTATTAGTTACATAACATTACAGTCATGCTTTGCCTAACAACAATAATACTTTTTGAGAAATGCCTTGTTAGATGATTTTATAGTTGTGCAAGCATTATTGAGTATACTTACACAAACCTAGATGGTATAGCCCACTACACACCTAGGCTATATGGTATAGCCATTATAATCTTATGGGACCACTGTCGTATATGCAGTCAGTCACTGACTGAAACATTGCTTTGTGGCACATGACTGTAGTTGTTACAATCAAATCTTAAAATGAATAGTGGTTTAAACAAAATAGAAGCTTATGTTTCTTCTCATAAAATCTAAAACCAATCTTGGCCAATGGGCAACTCTCCTGAGCAGTGATTCAGGAACTTTGGCCATTTCCACACTGTGGCTCCTACATCTTCAACATGTAGCTTCCAAGGTCAAAAGACTCATTTGCATCAAGCTGATGGGAGGGAAGAAGAACATGAAGAATTATAAGGGATATGTTTTTATGGGACAAGCTTGTTCCATTACATTGGCCAGAGCTCACATTCCCTTGGCCGGAACTCAGACACATGGCCACACCTGTGTGGCCGGAGTGGAGTCTAGTTTTGTGCTCTGGGAGAAGAGAAAATGAGTTTGGTGAACCAGCTAGTCCTTGCCTCAAAACAATTATGACAAAAACTAACACTTGTAAAGCCCTTATTTTGTGCCAGGGACTGTGCCAAGCACTTTACCTACATTATTTCAAAATTCATATACCATATAATTTATGGGTTTAAAATACACAGTTCTGTGGGTTTTAGCATAGTCAGAGTTGTGCAACCATCACCACAATCAATTTTAGAGCATTTTCATCATCCCTGAAAGAAACCTCACATCTATCAGCAACTCCCCGTTTCCTCCCAACCCCCATCCTCAACCCTAGGCAACCACCAATCTATTTTTCATCTGTATGGATTTGCTTATTCTGAACATTTCATATAAATAGGATACATACATTCTTTTATACAATTCCCACAACAACCCTACAAGGTAGGCATGTTGTTATTCCCATTTTACAGATGATTTTGCAGAGGGTCGGGTTGCTCAAATTATTTCCTAATAAGTTTAAACCTGCTCATCACTGAACTCCATAGTATTATACTGAATCCCAATTTTAAAGAACAATCATGCTATAATTTGCAGGGAAAGGGGGGTTTGTTCACTTGTTTTTAAATAACTATCGTGGCAACAAGCTGACTTCTTTATGGAAGGCTCCTTTCCTGAACTGACAGGCACTTAGGAGAGCTTGAGGTTTGAATCCCAGACCTACCACTTAACCAGATGCATACAAAATATACCTTGCTTGATTACTTAATTACTCTTGAGTCTCAGTGTCTTCATCTATAAAATGGGAATGACAAATTCCTGTTTGCAGGGAGGAGTCAATGAAATTAACATATGTAAATGCTGTTCTCACAGCTTTACGGAGTTGACGCCCTGCCAGTGTTAGTTGTCCTTGCTTAGAAGTAAAATTCTAGCTGTAATTGGGCAGCCACAGAAATTAAATTCATGTGTCTGGGCCTTCAGGGTACTGTGCAGGAAGAAGTTATTGTAACTTGCACTTTGCAGTATTCAGATTACAACCCAGGAGTGGCTGAGACCCTGGGAGGATCTGATACAATGAGAGTAAGAAAAAAGGAATGTTCTCCAGGAGAGAAAAGCATATGCAGAGCCTCTATCGGCTCCTGATCTCAGCTGGGCAGAGCAGCTTGTTGTAGGCACCTGGAAAGAACCAGCTGAGCCAGTGTAAGTTTGAAGTTCCTTGGGAAAGAAGATAAGCTGGTTGAGTTTCTGTAGGCAAAGAGCCAGTAATGAGGTTTCCAGCATTCCATCACATGTCCTTTTCATCATTTTCAGCTCAGCAGAGACGGCAGAGCCTCTTACTCCGAGGTCAAGTGTGTATTTGAGAGACTTGAAGAGGTAGAATAAAAAGTGTACTGAATGAGTGAATTGTGCTTTTCTTCCATTGACTTGTTCCCCACCCTACCCTGTCCTTAGCCATAATTATATTAAAATCTAGGCATGAGAGCACAGAGAAAACATGGAGGCAGTGGGGAAGTTATACTGAGAGTAACTGGCTAAGTTATATAGCCAGAAGAGACCATCAAACAAAAGGGGCCTGAACTGTAGGTGAGATCAAGGGCATAGTTCAGACTTTAAAAAATTTGGCCTAAAAACCTCTGGTTCTGCCCATTTCCTAAGTGCATGGACAAGTGACTTAACCTCTCTGAACCTTCATTTCTAAATAGGATTGTTATTGGAACCATGCCTTAACAATGCAAACTGCAACCTGCACAACTGTAGCAGACTCCATTCACATACACAGAGGGTTGGCAAATTTATTTGTGAAGTCCAGGTGTTAAATATTTTCAATTTTATAGGTCATATGATCTCTATTGAAATCATTGACTCTGCCATTGTAGTGTAAAAGCAGCCAAAGACAATACATAAATGAATGGGTATGACTATGTTCCAGTAAAACTTTATTTATGGTTAGTGAAATTTGAATTTTACATAATTTTCATGTGCCATGAAAAATTATTTGTTTGATAATTTTTTAGCAGATTAAAAATGTAAAAACCAGTCTTGGTGTGAGGACTGTGTGAAAACAGACAATGGGCCAGATTTGGTCTGTAGGCAATGGCTTGCAGACTCCCAGCATAGAATAAAGTATATTTGATACCTCTAGAGAGATGCAATATGGTGTCCTGATTACTGTAAAGATCAAATAAGAAAGTACATGTAAAGTGATAAGTGTAGTTCCTGCCCCTTATAGATGTCCCACAAATGGTTATTTCTACTGGCCCTTTAAAAAAAAAAATTCTCTATTTGCCACTGACCTTTGGGAAGTGAGGCAGTAACATTTTGGTTGGTTAACATTTCTAGTATATTAGACTTTTATTACAATTAAAATATATATTAAAATTAAAAAATAAAAACTGGTTTGGACTGGTAGGGACGTTAATAGGCCACCCAGTTTTGGGGTTTTTTCCCTATGTTCCAGTGTTACCTCTTCAATTTTAGACATTTCTTTAGTACTTGATCTGTGTGGCTAGGTGATCCACAAATGAATGAGATTAGGTCTTTTCTCCCTAGGAGCTCTCAGTGTTCTGCAAAGTACTTATATGTACCCCAAGGTTATACAAGACCTTCTCTGTTTATTAATTTTTCTTCTCAGCCTTTAAGTTTCTGTTTTGATATATATTTTATAATGTACTTATAACTATGTAAATTTTCAGATTATGTGGGGGGGTGCTCAAAATGATTTTAAAAGATGATGTTGGCAAAGTTGTGAGACCACTGATCTGGAAGGAAAAACAAGTAAATATATCCTAATGGGAAGCCAGAGTTGGTATGAGTGATGTAGATTCTTATTCACAGTGACCCAAGTGTTTTTAGAACATGACATGAATTGACATTTACTCTGGTGTCTCTTTTTGGGCAGACAGGAAAAGGGTACTTTACATTTTTAATTTCATAAGAACCCAACGGCTGTATGAGATAGATAATATTATCTTCATTTTATAGATAAGAAACCAAGGTTCAATTCAGGGAAGTGAAGCAACTTGGAAAGGTCAGCTGGAATGAATCAGAACTGTCTAACTATAAAGCATGACATTTTCCACTTCAGCCTTCATTGCATTGAAAAAGTTCATGAAAAAGGAATGATTATTCTCTGGTATTCCTAAACTCTAGAGTTAGTCTTTTTTCCATCACATATGTTTACATTATTAAGTGCCAAATAGACAAAATTTCACTCCTCCAGAGTTCCCTGATCAACCCCTCCCTCACGTCTCCACACACGCTTCTCCCTCTGATTTGGAATACTTCTTACTTGGATAACTCCTTCTCATCCATTAAGACTCAGATTAAGATACATTGCCTTCTTCAAGAAGCCTTTATGACCTACCCCCTCCCCATACTGGGTTGGGTGCCATTCCTTTGGGCATCTCTAGCACCTTATTGAAAGGTGCTAACTGTGTAGTCAGCTATTATCTACTTGTTACTCCCTAGACTCAGAGCCGCTCAGGGGACAGAGACTCTGACCCTGACTACAATGTTCTTCTGGCATTCAATGTAATAACACAGTGCCTGGGATAGAGTAGGCCCTTCATAAATACTAATCAAATGAAGAACTTCCTTCACTGATGCACAGTCTGAGATAACTTTGGCAAAGAGATAAGTTGAAGTTTGTCTTAACTAAAGGTTTCCCAGGATAGGACAAATTAGATTACAGGACACCAGATAATGGTAAATCAAAGAAAGCAAACTCATATACATGAAGGCTTTTTTTTTTCTAAGTTTCTCAGAAACTGAATAGGATACACACACTCACACCAATCAAATTTATGTTAATAATGTATAGTATTAATTTCTATATATAATATGTTTGTATGTGTGCATATATATATGCACACACATTCATGAACATGAATTCATAGAAATAGACTACCACAACTTCTATAGGATCACTGACCCCTCAGCAAAAGGCTAAAATTTATTAACACTCTCCAGCCTGGCCAATCTTGTGGAGTCATTCAGTTGCTTTAAATCTCCTTTAGTCCTAAAGCCATTTCCTTTCTGGACACATAAAGCTTTACCTCTTTCTTTGAAGGGAACTACCATTTACTGAGAGCTCTTGTGGGGTTTTAGATACTTAACAGGGGTGATCTCATTTAATCCTCGCATTTGCACAAGCCCACAGGTCCTGAACCCAAAAGAAAATGGACCAAGTCCAAAGCAGGTCAGAAATTTTACTGAAAAATAGGAAATCTTCACTAAGAAGGAGAGGGTAAGACTAAGGAAACATCTGAGTTAATGAATATTGTTAAGTTCAGTTAAATAAATTTGTTTCATGAGATCATACCAGATTAATTTAGTGGTAATAAGCTGAGATTGTGACCATTATTGCAGACATTTTGTATATGAGCAGGAGACTTTTCAGTTGATTGAGAGCAAAGTTTACTTTTCCCCACCACCAAATGTGGCTATATGTGAAGAGCTTTCTTGGACTGTTTCATAAGGGGACAGCATTCAAACATATGTTCCAAGACTTTTACATTTCATAGACCAGAAACATTTCAGGACAAACTTTTATAGACCAACTTTTTGTCTTGCCAATAAAATGAAGGACATTAAAAAAAAAAAAAAAAACACAAGGAAAAAAACCCCAACTACTATTTATTCTGTCCATCATTTCAGAAGTAAAAGGATAACTTACTAGCAAAAACAAAAGGAAGAAAGAATAAACAGCAGGAAGGATATAATTTTGTAATAAAGGAAGGTCATTTTAGCTCAATGAAAAATCACTGCATTCTATTTACTTTTTTCATTCTGCTCTGGACCAAAAAATTTGAGACCAGCATCTAGGAACCACTGCTACTATGCATGGGCTTTGAAGTCATATGGATCTCAGTTCAAATCCTAGCCCTACTCATTCCTAGCTATGAAAACTGGGGCAAGTTACTCAACTTTTCTGAGCTACAATTTCCTCATGTGTCAAATGAGAAAAATATCTGATCAACTATAGCTGTTTTCTAGGGCTGCCATAAAAAAGTACTACAAACTGGGTTACTTAAAACAACAGAAATTTATCTCAGTCCTAGATGCCAGAAGTCTTAAATCAAGGTGTCATCAGGGCTATGCTCTCTCTGAAGGCACTAGGGAAAAATCTGCTCCAGGCTTCTCGTCTAGCTTCTGAGAGTTGCTTGGTTTGTGGCAGCAGAACTCCAGTCTTCACTGGAGTTCCCTGTGTGCATTTCTGTGTCCAAATTTCCCCTTTTTATAAGAACATCAGTCATATTCAGTATGACTTTATCTAACTAATTATATCTGCAACAATCCTGTTTCCAAATGAGGTCACATTATGAGGTACTGGGAATAATGACTTGAGCATATGAATTTTGGAGGGATACAATTCAACTCATAACACTGACCAACCTCTTGGGATTGTTTTATCAAAGTCATACACAGGAGAGGCTGAATACATTGTAAAGTACCTGTAAAACAACAGAACAATGTAACGGTTTATCTGTTTGTTTTTTTTAAGAAAATATATAATTGAGGAATTTATGACCTGAAAACAATAAGCAATTTATGCAAAGGTATATAACTAAGAAGTAGTGAAGACAGGACTTTGAACACATTCATTCAATAAATATTAAATACATATTATGTTGCAGGCCCTGTTCTAGTGCTGGAGATGCAACACAGACAAAACAGACAAGGCCCCTGGCCTCATGGAGCTTACATCCTAGTAGGGAGAAGCAAAACTTAATAAAATAAATAGATAGATATGCAATATAAATTTAGATAGAGATAAGTACGATTCATAAGAAAAGTAGTTTAAGAAAGTAGAAATAAATGGAGGTATGTAGATTGCTTTTCCGTAGAGGAAAATCCTATGTGAAAGAGGGGCCGCTGAAGAGAGCTGAGCAGGGAATGTTGGATATGACTTTTGTTTTAAAAGAATTATTCTGATTGCTGTGTAGACAATGAGTTGTATCAAGGCAAGAGTCGAAGCACAGAAACCAATTAGGAGGTGATTACAGAAATCCATGTGAAAAGAGATAGTGGTACAGTTTAGGGAGGTAAAGGAAGAGATACAGAGAAGATTCAGAATGTATTTTGAAGACAGAGTTGAGAGGATTTGATGATGAATAAGGTATGGGGGTGTGAGATAAAAGGAAGAGTCCAAGTACTACTCCTGAGTTTTTGGCCAGAGCAACGAGGTAAATGATTATGCTATTTATTAAAATGGTAGATACTGGGAGAAGATCAGATTTAGGGGAGGAAACCAAGCATTTAGTTTTGGACATTTTAAATATGGAAGCCTATTAGGGCCGAGCCCGTGGCGCACTCGAGAGAGTGCGGTGCTGGGAGTGCGGTGACGCTCCCGCCGCGGGTTCGGATCCTATATAGGAATGGCCGCTGTGCTCACTGGCTGAGCGTGGTCCAGCTGGTCACAAAAAGGACAAAAAAATAAAAAATAAATAAATAAATAAATATGGAAGCCTATTAATAAACAATCAGGTGGAGATGCTTAGATGTGGTATGCAGCTGGATATAAGAGTCTGGAGTTCAGGGCACAGATTAGGACTGGAGATCTACATGTGGTAGCCTTTAATCCACAGATGACATTTGAGCCTTGATACTGGATGGCTTGGCCTTGGGAGTGAATGTAACTATAGATGTCTCATGATGAGCCCTGGGGTGCTCTACATTTGAAAGATCAGAGAGTGGAGAGGACCCAACAAAGGAGACTTAGAAGGATGGATTAGTGAGGTAGGAGGAAAACCAAGGGGGTCTCAGAAACCAAGTGAAGAGAATGATCAATTCAAAGAGGTTGTAATTGACTGCCAGATGCTGGAGAGAGGTTGAGTTGAGGAGGACTATGTCTTGGCCATTGATATTGTCAGTGAGAATGTCATAGTCATTTACCCTAAGAAAAGCAATGTTAGTGAGATGGTGAAGGTGAATCATGAGTGAAGTCAGTTAAGGAGAGAATGGGAAGTGAGGAGGTAAAAACAGTGAGAGAAGACACTAATGTTTTGTTATCTGCAGTGGATATAGTAGTTAAGAAAATAGGCCCTGTAGTCTTAGACCTCAGTTATTATTCTGACTGTGCCATTTTTAGCAAGTCACCTAGCCTCTTAGCCATAGAGTCCTCATCTATAAATTAAATTTAATTACAGCCCATTTCAAAAAGTTGTTGTCAGAGTTCAATGAAAAATGTAAGCAAAGTTAAGCACATCACCAGCCTACAGTCATAGTGCTCAATAGATCATAGACCATTACCAATGTAAGCGAAATACTCGTATAGCTTCAAGATTCTACACAGTCCTTGTGCCTGAGAGTAACTGGTGGCATGAGGTGGTAATTATGACAGAATATGCATACAGTTACAATTATCCATGACAGGGGAACAGAGACATGTTATAATATAAAAGTTATAAATACTCAGCTATATTAATCTTTAAGGAAGGTGTCCTAATGGTGGAATAGGCAGGTAGCAGGGGAAAATGTACAGGGAAGAAATGGCTACTGAGGGGATATTTTTAGGATCATGTAGGTCAAAAGAGCTAGAAATCATGGAAAGACTTAGAAAGAATAGACCAAGCCACTTCAGGTAATATGTGGATAACCCACATATAAATGTGCAGGAAGTAACTATTGAGATTGTAATTAGAGTTGTCACCTGCTCTTTGCTACACATGTTGCTTATACCTGGCTTTTCTTATCAGCTTAGAAGCCTATGTCTCCCCATATCCCCACCCCCAATTATGTTGTTTGTGGTTCCTATTATGAAGTATGGTCATGAAAAAGGGGGCACCTTATCCATGCATACTCCAGTCCCCCTAGTAAGATGCTTGAAGAAAAAAATAAATAAGGAGAGAGTAGTCTATATGTGAGCAAATCAAGTTGGCCACAGAGTCATTCCCTGGAAACACAGAGCTGAGAGAATCTCTCATGTTTAAACATGCATGAATATCCTGCAACATCACAGCCTCACCTTGTCCCACAGAGGGTTACCATGAAGACTCTCAAGGAATGCTTATTGCATACTTTGAAGAAGGTAATTTCTTATATGGACGAGCTCATCACCTTGATTTAATAGCAGTAAAAATATAGTTGCTTGCAAAAGTTTATTGTTTTAATGGGTTTTGTGGTGAGTGCTTGTTTGAAAGAGGAGAGGGAAGCCAAATTGGTCTCATAGTGGATAACAAACCTGCTGTGAACATACTTTCCTTGGCTGGTAAGTTCATTTGACTAATGGTGGAAGTGAAGTAGAGAGAAGCTAGTGAGCTGAACAGGCAGCCCAGAGCACAGCCCCCAGGGCCTTCATTCTCCAGTAGAAAGTCCATGTGTTCCTAATGATTTTCTGCAGCCCAGATGGTAGACCTAGAGTTTTTTTCTCTTCGCATGCTGGCAGGTAAGAAGACTCCTTGGCAATGTACAATAGACATTTTAAAAGACAGTTTAGGGAGAAGGTGGGGCAAAAATTCATTTTCCTAAAGGTAGTATGGTTGGAATAATAATAGTATGGGGCTACATACTATAAAGTAGGCACTTTATTTTCTTGATATACTCTGCCTAATCTTGTGAGACAGGTATTAGTATACCCATTTTACAGCTAAAACAACTCAATTTATAGTAAATTAATGCAAAGATGGGTTTAAACACAATTCTGTTTAGTTCCAAAACCTATGACCTTTCTATCACTTCTACTAAGGATTTATTAATAAATAAATCCATTCTGTTCATCTACCTCTAATAGTTTAATGCAAAACACTGCTTGGAATAGGATGATATGTTTAATAATAGCATACCCTTTGAACCCAGTTGCCTGAGGTCAATTCAAGCTCTGCCACCTAATAGATATGTATGTGGTCCTGTGTGGATTAGTTAACCTCTCTGAATCTCAGTTTCTTTGTCTGCAATATGTTATTCATGGTAGTACCTACCTCACAGGGATATTTTGAAGATTGAATGCATCAATACATGCTAAGCACCTAGAATACTGCTTAACACATAAAATGTGCTCAATAGATAGTAGCTATTATTATCCAAAATATGTTTTCCAATGTTGATATTGGATGAACCTAAAGAGGCTATACTGACCTTATCAAAGAGGAAACAAAAAGTTTAGGCACTGCTTTTCAGAAGCCTGCCCATTCATGATTTTGGGTCAAGGATACTGTTTCTGATTTCCACATGTCTTTCCATTTTCAGGGCTTCCATGCTCTGGAGGCAGCATGGTGGGATAGAAAGACTCTATACTTGACATCAGAAGACCTGGGTTTGGGTTCAAGCTCAAATCACACTTAGCGATTGTAGGCAAGTTACTTTATTGTTCTTGACACAAGTTCCTTATCTGCACAGTGAGCAGGTTGGGCTCGCTAATTTCTAGGGCTCCTGTCATCTCCCAAGTTTGGTGAACACTGAACAAAGTCATTTAGTCTCTCTGAAATCTGATGCTCATCTGTAGTACTCCTGATACCTTTCCCAGTCACTGAGAGGCTCAGTGAGAGTGAAAGTGTTTGGTACACTGTGACATGCTATGCAAATAGAGGTGTTGATCCTTACAGAACTATTATGAGAATTAACCATGAGTAACACACCTCGCTTTGTGTGCATTGATGCAGGGGCTTTCCACCACATTTTGCCATCTTTGCCTACCCCCCACGGGGTTGGATGGATCCACCTTAACGAGGTGTGGGGGAAGAGTACAGAGGATGGGGGTGCAATACTGATGGTGGGAAAGCATCTTATTGGTTAATAGTGGTATCTCCCAAACACCAATTACTGTCACTGCTTCTAAGGCTGATGTATTTATCAGGACAAGTTACAAAGAAATATATGTACCCAGCGAGTGAGGATGCTGCATGTTCACCCCCTGTGATGTAAAATATGAGAGTCTAGGAGGGGCTGTTTTATAATTCATCAGGTTCCGCTAGTGAGTTCTGTCGGAGTCTTAGCTATAAAGGCAAGTGTGAACCGGACAGCAGACGAGAGAACCTGGCACCAGGGAGACGGAGAAGCTGCCTTTGGTGCCTCCTGTCTCCTCCCTGCTTTGTTCCAATAATTTTGTGCTCGGTAAGTTCTCTGGCTTTGCAGCTAATCGTTGTTGTTGAATAAGCTTGGCAAACGTATCCGCAGTTTGGAAACTGCACTTGGTGTCAGAAGTGTGTCAGTGTTTGGGCTTCTGACAAATTCCAGTTTCCCTTTAATGGGCGAAATAGCTTAAAAGATGAAACAAAACCCGACAAATCAATTATTCACCTTGATCCTTGGAAGGCTGCTTTCTTTGGTTGCTAAAGTTTCTCAGGTTTCATTCTGTCAGTTTCATTTGTTGGGTGAGCTTTGAAGAGAACAAGTCTCTTTGTCGTGAAATTGTTTTTCTTAGCTGCCAAAAAGAGGTATGTACAGGGTGGTTTGTCCATCCCCACCCCCCGTGTCACTCTCCCCAGCGATCGGTAAATCTTAAAACAGACTGTTTGCCTGCTAACCAGCTCCAACTGAGCTGAACCTGTGCAAGACAAGATTCAAATTGCAATCTTTTGTGTGAACAGAACTGAGGGGCTGTAAATAATTGGCATTGTGGAGATTACTGTGAAACTCAGTATGGAGGTAGTCCCTGCATTTTGCTGGGATGGGATCAGAATCCGATGAGATTTGCGTTCGGCATGCCTGTTGATGAGGTGGGAGAGGGAGTGAAAGAAAAGACTGGATTATTATGGAAAGAGCTGTACAATGCACCCACAGGACAGACAAATGCAGAAGGCATGACTGTTGTATTTGCTTAACTTGTGGTTGTTTCCACTAGTTTCCTATTCCCATTAACAATTACCTGAAGCCGCATTTTGGTCCTCATCTGGGTGTGCTCTGGGTCCTTGCTCTGGGTCCTGGCTCCAGGCAGGAAGAGTGCTAATTCCTAGTCAGCTAACTGTAGGAAGTCATTGCCTTGTCAGAAGGAGAGAGAAGCGAAAGCTGTGTCTTCCCGGACTCCTTTCTTCTGTGTTGTTTTGCTTCTGTCCAAACCTCATGGAAACCAACAGCTTGACGTCCTTTTTTTTGCAGTAGCAGATTTAACTGTGGTGTCATATGGCATATTATACATGGAGAGGAAGAGCAAGGATATTTTTCCTAATGTTTCAAGTGTGTCTGGCTTATTGACATTTGCTTTATTTTACCGGCAGGGAGCTACTGTTTTCTGAACCCAGGTTTGTCTGTCTAAAGCGTTTACCCTGTACACTATTGCACTTTCTCTTTAAATGTAGAATTTGTAGATCTGACAAGAACATGCTCCTTATCCTCAAAGAAAGCAACTCATTTTAGCATCTCTTGGAAAAACTGTATACATTTTTTTTCCCACCAGAGAATTAGCTTCTTAGCTTGCTCTTTGCTTTTTCCTGATAAATATTTTGGTCATTCGTACACCACCAACTTTACTTCCAATAAAGTTATTTCTCCTTTCCTAGCATACTTTCTGATGGCACCAAAAACTTGGCAGATTTGGAATACAGAATATGGTTTGTTTTCTTTTCCAGGAACACATTTTTATGCATGCTTCTTTTGTCCATAAATAGCTTTTCCATATTTTCCATTTCTCTGAATAAGTTCTGCTTAAAGAGCAGAGGAGTGATGTATTGTGGTTGGACTTAGGGGTGTGTAACCTGAGACTTGGTTTCTAATCTATAAGCGGCTGCCTCACAAGGGGTCTGTAAAATGTCTTAGGTTCAGCTAAAAGCCTCTGGGCTATAGCAATAATGATTAAGGTAAGAAATTCAGCAAATCATTGCAGATATAAAGAACATCTGCATTTGATGGTCCAGCCAGCCCATGCCATTTTGTAAAGCTCAGGACACACAGCTGAAGGTTCCTAAAAGAGTTAATACATCTTAATGCCAAGAACAATATAGTTGTAAAGTACCTTTGAGATATATTGTATATTGAATTTTATTGTAACACATTTTGAAAAATCGCACGTCAGAGCCCACAGTTTATTTTGCAGCAATATCTGGGTTTCGATTCAATGTGGTTTTATAGAGAAATAAACCGATATACCAATCTCAATAAACTGAGTTTTTTTCTCATTTGGTGGTGGTTTTTCCATCTTCTCCACCCACCGAGGATGAGCTCTATTTATAGCAACAAAAGAAATTTTAGCATGAATTATTTCCAATTAAATTTACAGCAAGAAATACAGATCATTTCTCTCATAAAAGGGTTAATTGCCAAAGAGGCAAATGTTAATTTTGCCTATGTGACACATATAATTTCCTTCGAGAGGTTGGGGAGGGTGGCAAAGGGGAGAGGCTTAAAGGAGCTGTTCAGAGACCTGACAACATCAGGGTGAACAAAAAAGGCAGAGGCTTTGTGTCCCCCACCAAGTACTACGGTCTGCACCTCACTCTCTTTATCTGTCAAATGGGGGAGGGGAAAGTTATGGGGATTCAATGAGGGAGGGGAAAGTTAGGGGGATTCATCAAGTAGATGATGTATGTAAAGCAAATGATACACTGTTTGGCACGAAGGGGCAACCAATAAAAGGTCATTATTATAAACTGTATTTTGTAGAATATATTAACTCATTCTGATAGACGCTGATTTTGAAAGAAACATGCACTGTAAACAAAGCTTATGTAATTTTTCTGGTTAGCAAAAAAATATGCTTCTTACAGCTAGATAGTTTTTTGTTTTTGTTTTTATTTTGGAAGCCTAGTAAAGACAGAGTTATTACCTTTCAGTTCACTTTTAACTGCTTCCTAAATGGCATCCAAAGTCCCTTTGTAATTATTCAAAGAATACAATTTATTTCAAGTAGGGAGCATGGAAATGAGTAGGTCATAACTTCAGCCCTGTCATTACGTTAAAATACATGTTTATAATAGTAAATATCATTTATGATGTCTCAGGCACCGTGCTAAATGTATTGCAGGCATTTCCTCATTTAATCTTCATCACAGCCATGCCGGGTAATTTCTTATTTTGATTCTCATTATCAAATGAGAAAACAACTTAGAGAAAAGTTCATTTAAATACTACTAATTTAAAATGGCATATGGCAGTGCTAGGACTTAAACTTATACCTGTCTGATTTCAGAATCCAAACTGTAACCATGGTGGTGGAATGATCTAGCAGGATTTGCCCAACTGCTCATCGTTCCATTTTGGGATCTTCACCCTATATGTGCTCTGATTCCTCTTCTCACATATTTAATCCCAATCAGAGTTTAGGGAGTATTAAAAAAATGAAGTTGGGGATTTCCTTTGCTCTTATATTTGGTCTATACCAATTAAGATCACATTTTCTTAAGCTATCTCTCCTTTTCTTACCAAAGTATAAAATTTGGCATAAAAAGATATAAATCTCATAAATCTGTCAAATTCAAGGCAAAAGTTGAAAGTAACACTGAATCAGTACCGCCCTTTGACTTGGGCAAGCTTCCCCCGTTCCTCTGGCTTTATGGGAATCTGTGGGACAAGCAGGTGGACCCAGTTGAATCTTGCTCTCTCTCTCCCTTCTAGACCATATACAGGGTAAGTAGAACCCCAGAATTTCTTCCCCAAACATTCCTGAGCCCATTTCTAGGAGTTGTATGATGTGCCCATTCATGAGTCTGAGGGGAAGTCAAGAGGCTACTATTTGCATAAGGGGCTAGAGGATGGAATGTTGTAAACCACAGCTTGGACTCATGAGCAGGGATGTCCACATGTCTGCAGAAAAGGTCTTTTGTGGTGCAGGAAGGAACTATGGAAGAGAAGAGGGGCTGGCCCAGGTTTGGGGGCCTCCTGTTGCATCCTTGTCCTAGGTTCCAAAAATGTTAGGGACAGCCCTTCCTTGAGTTGTAGAATGTTTACTTATGTTTCAGAGTAGTAAAGCTAAAATTCCAGTGCGTTGCTTTTATGGGGATTTTGTTTGTTTTGCTTTTGACTTTTAGTCCTACCAAGCCAAAAGAAATCATTTACTTAAGGAAGTGGTCAAAGCTATGAAGACCTCAAACTAAAAGCTTTCTAAGTGCCATTTTGAATTGACAGCAACATGATCCATCGAGGGTAGGCATTGGCTTTTCTTCCATTTCAGAGGCATAGACTTACTTTGGAAGGCAATTTTTAACTACATTAAAACTCTGCCATTTATCTTTTATACCATTTGAAAACATAGTTACTCAGAGAGACAATTGCTTATTTCAGGTGTCCTTTTCTTACCTCTAGTTTTAAATTGTGGTGTAACCCTTAGGGCTGGGGACTAATGGAAGGCTGCCTGAAGGATCCAAGTGGAATCCTGCCTTATAGGCTAGTATGAAAAGTAGAGATGGCAATCAATGGCTTTGTGTGGACTTATGCAATTATTGCAGCCACTATTTCTGTCCTGTATGCCATTCTCTCAATAGCTTCTTTTCATCTTATGTCCTACTGGAGACAAAGACCCATCTAAGGAGAACTTAATAGCCAGGAGTTCTAGACAGCAAATATCTGTAATTATTAAGAACTTTGAGGTTTTGTAAGGTTTTTTTTGTTGTTGTTTTTTAATGAAATGAAAGCCATTATGCAATCAACGTGAGTGATTTTTCCTTTTGTTTTGTTTGTCATTCTTATTTTCACCAAGTAGTTTTCTAGGTGGAAAGGCAGAATGCATCTTGGAAAGTAATTCCTAGTACTAAACCTTGTAACTTTGCTTTCTTTAGCTATAAAGCAGGTAAAATAATCACCGTCTCACAAGGCTGTTGGAAAGACATAAATGAGATAACTTATCTCCTAGTAATAGCTATTCTGTCATTCATATGAAAGCATCTGGCACAATACTTAGCACATAATGTGCCTACATTAAATGTTCACCCTATCTGAAAATATAGCAGTTAAATTGATGATTCTGAAGACTAAGGAGTGTGCCATATTTATTTCACCTAGAAGAGGTGGTAGAGGGATGGGGCAGGGAGAAAAAAACAAACAGAAACAAGACAAATAAATACGCATCATTTAACCGCTGCATGGAAAACTCTTAATAGTGTATGCCTTGGATGGTAGTATTCCCATTTATTTTTGTTTTATGTATCATTTCAACTTTTGTCATGAGCATGCATTATTTATATAATTAGGAAGAAAAGGGAGAAAAAGCAGTTTCAGGAAATTGGATTAGAGTAGGAAATGGCTATTGGTATGTTGTGGACATCGAACTCTGTAGGGAAAGTCAAGTCAAATATGAAAAAAAAATATGCAAAATACTTGGGAAAGGTATGTGCTCTGGTTTAAATATTTCATATTAGCTTGCTTTATTTAGCTGTTTGTCTATTATTAATCATTTATTAAACATGGACTATTTACCAAGTGCTCTGCTAGGTGGTGAAATTTCGAAGATAAAAAAAATCATAATTCTTGAACTCAAGGAGTGTATAATCCAAGATAAATGGTTAAATGAGCCCATAATCCCAGGTGCAGTTACTGCTGTGCCATAGCAGGAACAGGTAAGGCTGTTTTCTGTGGCAAGTAACAGAAACTCAGATTTAAACTGAGTTACTCAATAGAGGGAATATATTGGTGATTATAACTTAAAAGTATAGCAGTAAAGCCAGCTTTAAGATGTCTGATCTTGAGGCTCACACTATTGTCAGGAAATTGATTTCTTTTGGTCTTGTCACACTGCCTGTCTTGGTGTTAATTACATCTCAAGACTAACTGCCCTCATGGTTCTAAAACAGTTGTCAGTGCTTCCTGGGCAACTTGTTTTCATAGTCACATCTAGCCAGAAAGAGATTCTTGCAATGGTCCCTACAATTCATTTTGAATGGACTGGCTTATATCCACCCCTGAATATAAGATCAAACCACCAGCCCCATTCTGAAGTTTGGACAGGATAAAGACAGCCTCCCCAGGACCTATGAGTCCCTAAATGAAATCTGGAGGCTGTTGCTGTTGGAAGGGATGGTGATAGCGATGGACACTGGCAAAACATCCAACAGTCCTCTACAACTTGTGAAATGTACAACACATAAAGTACAAATGTCCACTAGAGTTAATATATAACATAATGGAATAAAGGCCAAGCATATGAAAATGCATGTTTTTACACCAACTTCCAGGATGATAGGGGTTTGCCAGGGGATAAGATAGACAGAAAGTCTTCAAGGCACAGGAGGAAGCTCCCTGCAGTCATAAAAACAAGTAATTGTTCAACTCTCTGCTTATCTTTACATTGGCACTATTGCAAATGTCACCGGCCAGAGGTCATCTGTCCAGCAGTATGATGAACACTAAACCTAAAGTATCAGTCTCACCAAAACTTGCTGTTGAATGATGGCCACTTGGTTTTTAAGTTAAACCACAGTCCGGTGTTGTCATTCTTTATGGTGTGAATACAGGTTTGGAGTCAAGTCAATGTGAACTTTAAAATTTATGTTCCTAGGGCTCAGAATTATAGTATTTTAGAGCTAGACCATATCATTGTTATCTTCTCCTTTTTTGCTTCTGTTGAAACCTGCTTAAAGTAGAGTAATGACTCACCCAGTGCCTCAAATTTATTTGGATTTTGATGTCATGAAATTTGTGATGTTAGAAAATGTTATAGGACAAATGGGGGTACTTTTCAATAGACGTGCTTGCCAATTGTATAGTGTATATCTCATTGGGAATGAGACATAACAGAGTAAAATATTTGTTAACTAAATATCAGTGCTTCAAAGGAAAATGAGACTTAATTATGGTCTCTGTGTGATTCACTGTTTATAGAATCTATAAGTTCTTTAGCCTCTGGCAATACTCACCTTTTCTTTCTATTGAGGGAGTAAAATACCTCCTTGGTAAGATTGTACTGAATGGGCTTGGTAACAATTTTCCATTAAAATTCCTGACTCCAAACATAATTAGCTACATTTTGGATTGTTGTTTTTCCAGTTTTGCAGCATAGAAGAGGAAGTTACAAGACTATTATTTACTTTCTACTGGAAGTGGGTTCATATTGTTTAGGATTTTCTGGTATTTAAATTCAATGATAAAACATTCTTTTTTTACTCATAAAGCTTGTCTCAGGGCTGTCAATCCACCTACCCAATGTGTATGCTCTTAAATATTCATTTGTCTAAGTTCTTTCCAAAGAACACTCAATAATGACAATAAACAAAAGAATATTTCCTCTTGCTGTTTGCTCCTGGTGCAGCAAATCTGTTCCGAAAAACAGACGGGTATGGGTAAGTGGTCCAGCCAGGCATGGGAAAGTGGCCCCAACCTGGCGGTGTCAGTGACGAACCTGAGAGTTAACTCAGAAAACATGCCTGAGTTAGAATGCAGTGACCACGTAGGAAATGCTCCCCAGGGCACTGGCTTCTTCCTCTTCAAATTAGATAGCCCTTCAGTGCAGAGTAAGAAGCAACTAAAAATAGTGGAAGGATGATAGATAATTTCATTTAAAAGCACATATGTCATCCAAGTATTAAAAGATGCCATTATCCCTTGACACAACTTCACTTTCCCTTAGCACAAATCAGATAAAATCTTCTTTGTCTTGTTTTGAGGCTTCCTTGTACAAGTAGAGAAACTGTTTCTTGGCTGAATTTCTTACCTCCTTAGTAAGTGTTTTGAGTTCCTGACAAATAGGAGAAACCAAAGGGTCCAACACTGATATTCTGGCTGCACAAAATAAGTTCTTAAAATATTGAAGTACTCACATTCCTGTTGGTAAATAGCTTCTATGCTGGGCCCTCTGAGTGCCCCTCTCTCAGTTGCTTCAGACTGCCCCCCTCAGTCTCTTCCCCAGGACTTTCACACATCTCCATGACTGAGCAACTAAAATGCTCATGCATGGCGCAGCTAGTTGTTAAATAATATTCTTGACATCATTTCTGTATAAGACCCATCTTATTTTTTAAGAACTTATGGCTACAACCGGAGAGAAAAACATTCAGACACAGCAACAATGTGTAATTAAGTAGTAAGATGTTTAAGACAGCCCTGTATGATTTTTTAATGAGGGATAAAGGAGATATTATTTGAGCTTGTCTGGGAAGATTGGTCAGGGATTTGGATACAGCAGGGGTAAAGGATAATGGCAGAACATACAATTTTTAATTCATTTAATTAACAACTAATAACAAACTCTCCCACTTGTTTATTGCCACTGTGTGCAAAGCACTTTACATATGTTACCTTGTTTTCTTCTCACAACAGCACTGTGAGAATAAAGGAGAAAATGAGGCTTGGTCACACAGCTACAAAATGTCAGGACAGCCCATGTGTTATCCACTATTTCCCACTATATGCAAGACACTGTCTTAGGTGCTGGCACAGTGAATATGAAGATGTATTTTTCGACTTGTATTGGCCAATAGCAAACCCAAGGATATATTGAGACAGCCCCTTAATTAAATGAAAGAGTGCCAGTAGGCCTTCTGCAATCAAAAACATCATTTCACAATATGACTGGCTAAAACATTTTTATACTGCTTGCTTCAATGGCCTCAGTAGCAAACTATTGAGGGTACTAGCTAAATTCATTATGATTTGATTATCTAATCTTATAATATTAGTCTTCTCATGACCTTTGCATAAAATAGGACATTAGAAAAAGCAATAAAACACACAGCCTAAGTGTTTAGCCCATTGACAAAGTTTTGCTTTCCATCTTTAAATGGAAGCTGAAAGAGCAAGATTATTTATTAATGATTCTATGGGAAATATGCCTTTTTCTAGCTCTCCTTTCCAGCTTTTACCCTACACAACAATGAGCATGTGCTTGCCACAACTGAAAATTACATGGGAAAATATGTATTTATAGGCCAGAATATTGGCATTGCCTCATTTCTTACCAAAATACCTCACAGTGAGTTTCTTGAAAGCAGAGATTTTATTTCATTCATCTCTGTATCCCCAGCATCTCACATGCTGTCTCTACTCAAAGTAGGCATCAAAAATGCTGGTTGATAATACCAGTTGATACATCCTTCAAGGGAGGACAGAGACAATGTAAAACTAAGAGGCTGGGGAATGATTTGTGGAACTGATCATTGAAAATGGTGCAGGACTTTACTAAATCTACAGAGAAGGGCATTGTAAGCAGGTAGTACGTACTAAGCAATGTTTCTAAAGTGGGAACGCTGCCAGAGTTTGTACATTCAAGGAAGGCCTCAATGCCTTTGCAGTATTTTTTGCTCCTGGCATCCCATTTCTCTGGTTTTTTTTCCTGCTCCCATCCCCTTTATTTCTCTTATTCCCACTCATCCTTTAAAACTTAGGCTTCTTCAATAAACAAATGGCAAAGAAAAAAAGAGACAGGGGAGACACTTAAAAGACAAATCAATTAATTGTAAGCACTGAACCTTACTGTATCCTGATTCAAATAAACTATAAACAAAAAAATAATTCATGACATTCTTGAGACAACTGGACATTGAACACCAGCTATATATTCAGTGATAAGTTATTGCTGATATTTTAGATGTGAAAATGCTATCATAGTTATGTTAAAAAAAAATAGGCAAACCTTATAGAGATACACGCTGACATGTTCATGGAAGGAATTATTGCCTCAAAATAATACAGGAGAGGGGAAGTGAGTAGGAATATAGATGAAACAATAAATAAATAAATAAATAAATAAGAATTATTTGTTTATTTATTATTTGATTATCTTCCTGAAAGCTGAGTACTTCTCACTGTATCCCAAATACTCTAGGCATGTTTGCATGCTTAACTCATTCTATTATAATTATCTGTTTACTTGGGTCCCATCACCAGAGGGAGCTCATTAGAAAGGACAGAGATTTTTTTCTTTGTCTTCCCATTGACTGGCTCATAGAATGGGTTCAATAATGTTGGGTAGAAGGATGAAAAGATAAATTAATGCGTACGGACTCACACCATCTATGTGGGGTGTATAATTCAAGCGGTGGCTTCCCCTTGATTTCCCCTACCTTCATCTAATGTTTAAGAAACAAATCTCAATTCATGTTCTATATACAAAACAGCGTTTGCTCATGACTGAAAGCCACAAATGCAGCAGCCTAATTGAAATTAGATAATTCACATATTTTCATTTAATATTCATGGAAGGCCATGTTGTGAGGCCATGTTCTTAATTAGAATAAGATAGCATTGTTGTAGATCTGTTTAGTTCTCATAGTGATAAGGAAAATATAAAGAAAAACATTTTTCTTGTGTTTAAAAGAATTTTTAAATTAAATTATGGTTATCTGAATCTACATTTTAAATGTAAATTTAAAAAAATACTGAGGAGCCCTCCATGAACTTTCTTGTCCTATTTGTCCTTTGCAGGTACTTATTTTGTACCAACAGAAATCACCCCTCTGGAAACTGTGGAATTGAAAGACTGGAGGGGGCTTTGCCAGATGATTTTGTCAGTCCTCTTGCTTTTGATTTAAACTGTGCTGAAGCAGCCAATATAAATAAAAGCCTGCCTCATTTTTATTGTTTTGAAGAGAAGATTTTAATCAAATCACTTTGTAGTAGTAAATTATTATTGGAAATATTAATTTACTTATATTCCCAAATCATTTATCAAGCAAATTTTCAGGCATATATGTGTTAACAGTAGAAAGGAATCCATCTGTTCCTTAGAGTTCTTAGATATGTACCTACCCAGGAGCAATCCGTGAGATGAATTTATAAAAACATGCATGACATCCCTTAGAGAACCTGTTTCACAGACCAGATGGAATTCACTGTTTTTTCAAATAAAATTTCTTCATCTATGACAACACAATGAATTTCCTTACATCTTAGAATTTCATGAGTATGTGCATGTGAGTGAGCCCAAAGGGGGTTGTTTCCTTCTGTAGTATAGACACAATTCCTGATATTGAATTGCAAATAAGGACTTGTATACTAAGTCCTATCATGGTGCCTGATAAGTATTAAGTCTCCACATGTACAGCCGCCAGTGGTGGGTAATATTTTTATTTCTGTATGTCCAGGACCTAGCACAGGGTCAGAAAAATGTGGGTGCTCTGTACATGTTCGTTGACCTTTCTTCCTGCTTTCACTTCAGACTTGGGCCATATTGCCAACCGCCATAAACATCCTCTTTATTGTGACAAGTGAGCAAACCCAGGAATGATAAAAGCACAGTTACTGGAGAAGAGTCTGCAGAGTCTGGCAGGACTACTGGGGAATATAGAGGTTAATTGGACATCTGCTTACCCCTCATCTTCACTGTAACTTATTGAGATGTTTATAATTCCTGACTTCAGCTAGATAAGCTGGTTAGGGTAGGTAGATGGGATACTACGCCCACCAAAGTACACATCACTGCCCTGAGAGTTGAGAGACGAAAGAATTTAAAGCATAGCTATAAAATTATTTTTTAAAATCATCTAGATATAGTTCTTTTCACCATTCGTGTCAAGATTTAGTTTTGAACTGTCTTTCCCTGTTAGTTATTACTTCTTCCCTTGGCATTCCCTAATGAAGAACTCCGTAATTACAAGTATTTATTCTTTCTTTCATTCATTCATTTATTCAGAAAGTATTCATTTAATGCCTAATTTATGTTTGGCACTGTTCTGGGTGCTAGAAAATACATAATAGCCTTTCATGTTCATTTGGTATTAATTTTTTGTTTGTTTCTTTATTTTCAAGGTTGGAAAGGTTATCTGTCCCTTTCTGTGTCAGGGCATAAATATACTCGTAGGGTTTTTCAAATGAGGTTAAAACAAAAGAAACAACATGAAAAGACTTAAACTTGAAAATCATAAGTCATTATGTTCAGGGTACAAGTCATGCTCTATTTTTAACTAAGTGGGTCTAAGTTCGAAGGACCAGGGGATCATTCTATTTATAAGTAGGCTCTTTTGTGAGCCTTAGTTGTATCTTACATATTAATATATGCGTACATTTGACATGGAAATGTACAGGTACATGGAAATAAATATATATATATATATGTATGCATGAAGATATATGTACCAAGGGGCACAGCAGCATAGACTGCTTCTTTATAGCTTTTTCAGATGAAACATACTCAGCAATTTGCTTTTTTTATACATGGCCTTCTGAACTGAAAAGTCATTGCCAGAGTTAGGAATATTATTTTGTAGTAAATTCATAGGAATGAGTAATTTGAATGAATTTGAGTAAGGAAAGGGGATCCATAAGGAGAAGGGCCATGTCTGTTTTGCCCACCACCGTGTTCCTAGGACCTAGCACTCTGCCTGGCACATAGTGGTCATTCGGTGAATGAGCAAATCAATTAATGTAAGTTTGGGATTGGGAAAATATTCTAATCCAGTATTTTGATGGGCCATGAGATTCTTTGATTATAGAATGAAGAAGAAATCTTTGCTGCTCAGAGATTCCGTTAAGCTCAGCAGACATACTCATATATTGTTCTCTAAGGTCTGCTAGGGACTAGGGATTTAGTGCTGAGTGAAATGTGGTCTCTGAGCTTCAGAAGCTCACAGTCTAGCAGAAAGACACACACGTATATACAGTTTTACTTCTATTTTATTAAAATTTAAATTATAATAATAGGAGATGAGTACAAGTATATTAGTGCTAACAAAGCAGAGAGGTAACCCAGAGAAAGGTGTGATTACCTCTACTTAGTGGGGCCAAATAAAACTTCTCTGAATGTCTTCACAGTATTTTAAAGAACCCAGGATAACCCAGATAGAATGAGCAGCGTATACAAAAGTATGGAGACATGAAACAGCAAGGTGTGTTCTGGGACCCATAAATACTTTTTTGTTTTTTTGCTGTGAAATGTCTGGAGTACTAATGGGTACAAAACTATGCTCTCTACCCTAAGTGAATCATTGTGCAGTATATGCATGTATTGAAACAACACACTGTACAAATATGTACAAATAAATATTTAAAAAATAAATAAAATGAGAGGCGTGGTAAGTGAAGTTGGAGAGGAAGAACCAAAAATAAATTTTCTATCCTTACATTTTTGCAAATTGATGATCAGATGTTTTCATGTATCAGTTTGAAGGCCCTCCACTGTATCCTGTTTCTATGTAAATCTGACCCTGCTTTAATGCCCACTGTATCCGTGATGTCAGACATGGCCATTGCTGTCCATAAAAATCTCTTCTTCTGTGGACCTCAGCTTGAGCTCCATCATTCTGTGTTTTTGCTTCATTTCCCCAGGAGATTGTGAAATGACTGCAGGAAGGGGCCATACTTTCTCTCTTCCTTTGATTTCTGCACATGCCTAGTAGCAGACCCTAGACCCTAGATCCTAAAGGAAGTTAGCTACCTTTGGAGAGAACATCACTAATTTGAACAATGCTGAGACCTTTATATTCAGCTAAAGACCATGTGAAAAATGCCCCTTTTCAAATATATACCAGGGACTAGGAAACTAAAGTTCAAGCCAAACCTCAGGATTGACAGAAATTAAAACAGAATTGTTTACCAGTGAATGAGAAATTGCATTGACATCATGCCGGCTTTATGTCCACCACCCTCCAGCAATGCACGTCAGTCTGAATGTCATGTCCTCAGTCAGCTGTAATAAGCGTAGGTAGGAGTTTGCATATCCGTTAAGTAGCAATAATTCCATTTCAAAGGGCAAATGAATGAAAATGTGCTTGAAAACTCAGATGCATTGAGAAAGGGTTATCTAAACTTCATCATAGACAAGACAAAACTTATTTTAAGAAATTCTTATTTTTATTCTTAAAATAAATCTTCTTTATTCATATTTTTCTATATTTTATTGTCTTCTGCCTATGAACACATACAACCTTATTGAAAGGCAGATGTGCCTAAGGGGTGACCATACATACCAGTTAGCCCAAGCCGGTTTCTGTATGTATCCAGCTTTAGAAGATTATTGAGCATAAGCAAACATAGCTAGAATGAGAGTATTGTGTCATTTGAGATCTGGTTGGAGAGGGAATGAAAGGGTCTTCATTCTTCCTCTATATTTAGAGGTCGGATGGGAACTGGCACAGAAGGCTGAAGCCATGGCTTTTAATAATGCCCTTTCCACTTACCAGCAATGTGACTTTGGGCAAGTCATGGAACGTCACTCGGGTATCAGTTCCTCTCAGCCCATGGTAGAGTCCTATGCTTAGTACAAAGGGTCACTTTATTAAATAGTTAGAATTAAGCTATTTCTCAAGGTAACCACTTGGGGAAAAAAGTCTGGAAACCTTATCAGATAAAGATGAGTTAAAGAAACCATGAATGCTTAGCTTCAGGAGATGAGAACAATAAATACAGTAACATTATTCAAATACAAGAGAACCTTTTAAGGAGTTGAGAGATTATAAACTTATTTTATAAACTACAAAGGGCAGAAGTAGGTCTCATGGAGGGAAATTTGAAGAAAGAGTTTTCAGTTCTCTATAAGAAAATATTTTAATAATGGCAACTGTCTAGCAATGGAAGGGGCTAATCTAAAAAAAACAGTGCTAGTGAAAACATGAAGCAGAGAACTTGACATACATGTTTGTAAAAATCATGGAACAAGTAGTGGGGCAAGTTGGGGAGGGGCCTGAGAAAAATCCCAGAGGAATGTGATAGTCAGGCCTCACTTGTCTTCTAACTTCCATACACATTTCTGTATGTCACTTCCTTGTCTTTTTGACTCTTAAAACCTCTACAGCTGACACAGAAATCCAATCTCATGCTTCTATGGTAATACACTCTCCATTCTCTAGAAAACATCCAGAGAACCTCCAAAGGCGCAGTAGAGATTATTTATTTTCTTTTAGGCAAGTTGCCTAATGGTTGACAAAAGGCATGTCTGGTCTGATTTTCTTTTGTCTAGGGCACATCATGATTTGAATGTTAATTATTAGAGTTTTAACAACAAATACATTTGAAAAGATAAAAGGAAATAGGAAACTCTATAGTCTTGAAATTCTCTCTGATCTCTCTTCCTTTAAGCTTATTGAACCCCTGAATCACAATATCTGTTTTATTCCCTCAGGTCATCCCTGGCAGAGACAGAGCTCCCAAGAGATAACTGAAACTTGAAAAAATGTACCCCATGCTTGTTCTCTAAGGTTTGCCCTGAGCTATGGTACCATGTTGCAGTTGACTGTTTTCTTGTTTTATTTCTGCAGCATAATGTAAAGCAGACACTGTACGTATTCACTGCTGCATCCTCATTGCCTAGCACAGTACTTGACATAAAAAGGCAACCCACACATGGTTGAAGAATGAAGGATAGCCCATCTCTTCTGTACTGGAACCAACTTTACCAACCTCCTCCATGCAAGATTCTCTCTAAATCCCAGTTCTACTTTTACCAGTAGCTCAGCACCCTCTTTCTGGTTCCTTCAGGATTTACTTCTCCAAGCTGAGCACCAATCATTTCTTATGTGCACGCACTTCATTTTTCAACACTTCTAAGATTCCAGAGTGTTCCATTTATTTCTTCCTTGTCTGACAATACTTTAAAACTAGTTGATTATTCAAGCACTAAATCCCTATTTATTGAGAGCTCGCTGTAGCCAAGCACCCTGCTGGACACTGCAGAATTTTCAGCCATGCAAAAAATAACATATTATCTTCCCTCAAAGTCTAGTTGGGGCTTAGGATATATAAGTAGGGCAGGAAAACTTACAGTATGAGCCAGGACTCAGTTAAGTGCTAAATAAATGTTAGTGCTAGCTTGATGGGTTTTCAGAAGAGGACGTTTCCTGACTGAGAGACTCAGAATCTTCGGGAAGTACATAAACTTCAGTTAGTTTTTCAAAGTTAAGATGAATCTAGATCATAAGAGAAGTGGGGGATACAGGCCTTTTAAGGAAGGATGATGCACTCTTCAATCTGATATTTATTAATTCAACAAATGTTCATTGAACATTTGCTGTGTGCCAAGAACCAAGCTGGAGACTAGTACTGTGAGTTTTCTGAGGTCAAATATGGTTTGGTTTTCCCTCATTTAATCCCAAACCATCATGACCTCATTCATTCCTGAAGCTTTAACTACTAGCTCCTGGCATGCAAAAGGCACCCAACTCTACCTGTCCACCCCCAGATTCTTCTAGTGAGTCTAATCTTTGCTCTCATCTTAAAGGAAAGTGAGATGTGAAGATTCTGCTCTACCCACTCTGTGCCTGCCACTCCCACTCCCCCCCTCTGCAAAGGTACGAGACACTGTGAAGCCTACAAAAGTTATGATGTGCACATACTCAGTTCCTTGCAATTATATAACCTCTCTAAGTAGTACAATTATGAGAATGGAAAACATGCTTTTAAGTGTTCCTCCACACCATTGCTGCCTATTTCAGACTGGAGAGCCTTGTTGACTAACAGGGACCAGCCTGTAGAATGATATCCACAGACCCTTATGTAGTGTTAATGATGGTAATACTATTTTTAGTCACTGAATCCATGCCATGGAACAGATGCTGTGCTAGATGCTTTCAGTCTACAATAACTCATCCTTACAGTAAGTTTTGTAAGAGAGCTATTACTACCATCCTTATATAAATGACAAAACTGAGGTCGTACTTACAGCTTGCCTAAGATCTCAGGTCTTGTAAGTGGCAGGAGTCAGGATGTGAACCCAGATCTGTTTGGTTCCAAGTGCAATGCTCTTTCTACTAAGTTATAACAGAAGTAGGTAAATAGTTTTCAGTGCCTTAATCTGATCACTTGGAAAGTAAGGATGTATTGTTATCTCTGCCTCAGAATTAGAATGCTCTTGACAGCTGAGGGTTCTAAAGGAATACGACAGCCCTATGTCAGTACCCAAGATGTATTGTTACTATGCTGAACAAAGGGAAGGATCCAGGCATTAAGGTTAATGGCGTTATCAACCCACAAGTGGTTTATGACCCAAGTGGCCCCTGAGTCAGAGCATAAAATCTGCTAATGAACTTCTGTCCAAGCAAAACCAGTGAACTTTCATTCATTTGTTCACTCAATTAATATTTTGCAAGCTTTTACTGTGTGTCACACACACACTGTATCTGCAGTGACACTGCAGAGTACATTTTTAACAGGATGTCTTGCCGAGTCTAATACATATTTAATAAACAACTTGTCATGGGAATTAATGTACCTATCCAACTTACAAGGAGGTTTCCAGCTGCAAAGGTACATTGGCAGGAGGAACAGTAAAAACAACAGCTCTTAACCTCTGAGATAAGATTTTGGCAGCGACCTGGTGTGTTGTATCTACTGAGGGCAGTGCCTGAATGGAAAAAGCAAAAGCACATTGGCATCAGACAGTCCAAGGCTCAACTCTCGGCTCTGACATTTAATAGGCAACTGTGTGATCTTAAATTATTGTATCTATAGGAGCCTCAACTCTACAGCTACAAGATAGGGCCAATAATGCCCACTGAGTGGGTGGTTTATTCACTCTATTATTTAACAAATATTTATTGAACATTAAATCAGTCAGTAAAACAGACAGCATGTTTGGTATTTTAAGCAAAAGAGGGTGTAATTCAGGGTAATAATGTGCTGAGAAAATGTTGGAAGGGTTGGAGGAGTGATAGTTAGGACCCAAGTCAGGGAACTTCAGGATGCCATTGCCTGAGCTATAGTTTCTTGCAGCTAGAGGCCAACAGTGGACAGCAGAGTCTGAGAAAACTGCTAAAAAGCTATAGCAGTAGTAGGAGCTGCAAAGTCCTGTGCCCGTTTGCCACTGCCCTCCCACATCCCAAAACTTGTGCAAGTTACTCTGGATGAGAGAATCTAAACTGCAACTCTGCTGATGAGAGATTCTGAGCATACGGTTTTCAGCCTTGCTGCCCTTGCGATTCAGTGGAAAGCGTGGGAGCGGCAGGATTACAAAGGGTACGGAGGACCAATAGACAATAGCCGGGACAAGCACCTCCTATATGCCAGAAACTGTTCTGGGAGTACAGGGATAAAAAGAAGAGACAAAATATTCCCCTCATATGGTACACATGTAATTATGGGAGATTAAATGAGTTAATGTATTAATGCATTTAATAGACCCAGCCATACAGCATGTTCCCTAGAAATAATTGTTCCCTTCTTTCAAGTTCAACACTGACCCAAGAGAATATAACACTCTGCCTTCCCTGCATGATATTTTTAACAAGGCAGGTAATTCAGAGATTAGAGAAGATAGAAGAGCTTAGAGTAGGCTTTGGGGGCCAAATAGCGAGGTTTCAATGGACAGTGCTTGCCTTTTGCAGATAGAGTCCCATTTCAATCTGTACTGACTTCGAAAGCCAGTTGGACCTGCCTCAAAACATACATTCTCTTGAAAGATAATATAGACCATCTTTGAAGACATTTATCAGTAGCTATATGTATTAGCTTATTCCAAGTATATCAAAATGCAAATGTCCTATAGAGATTCAAACATTGCCTGTTTGAAGTAGGTATGAGGAGAGAGATGAACATGTTAAGGTAGGCATTAAAGTTTTCATTTACATGAATGATTCATTTACTCTGTCTTGAGGATTTACTAGTCACCTTCATGTCTGCCTCCAGCAGGAGGTCACTATGCTTTGTTCTCTGTCCTGACTCAGAAGAGTAAGGTGCAACTGATTCCCTTAACCTCCACGTTGCGCAGCTCTGCGTGCCCTTCAGCGTCTGGGGTGGAAGCTGTCTTGAGCACTTGAGGTTGCCTTTGTCCTTATTTCAAGCTGTGGGCTACATTGGGTGGTCACGAGCTTCGGAGTCAGACAAGTCTGGCTCTCCTATTAGAGCCGTAAGTGGCAAAGTACTTTCTGCTGCTGTTTCCTTCCCCAAAATTGGGATAATAAAATCTAACTTACAGTAGTATGAGGATTAAATGAGATGAAATTTATAAATTATCTGGTACATGGTAGGTACTCCATAAAGGTTCATTTCTTTACCCACTCACAATATATTATCTTAGATATTTTATTCATCGTGGTTTTAAATTTATTTTTTACTTTATCTGAATACTGCTACTAATGCTAGATGCTTGCAGTGTTTTACATGGGCATCTTATTTAATTTCCACAATAACTATATGAATAGTAACTATATATATGCATAGTTTTATGAATAGTTATGAACACAACTATAAAAGTAACTATGTGAACAAAAACTATATTATTCTCTTTTAATATATATGGAACCTAAGCACAAGAGAGGTTGAATAACTTGCCAAGGTCACTGCACCAATTATGTGTCACAAGTGGGATTTAAATGCAAATGCTTTTACCCCAGAGCCAGCACACTGTTTGCAGCATAAGACATCTCCCACTCCAGACTCTAACCTTGTGCAAAGCAGAAGGAGTGGTGTATTTATTTGAATTTTCTGTGTTACCAAGAGCAGAGCAAAGTGTATCATGTAAAGAACATGGCGATTGAAATCTTTAAAACACATATTTGCAGAAAAATAATATCAACACAGGGTTGTTGTTCCCAAAACTTAGCATAGTCTCCAACACTAAGCAGGTGCTTGATATAGCATCATGGGTCTTATTGTGGGAGAATCGTCAGAAGAAGCATTTGTATAGGGACAGATGAAAGGAGGGACACCGAGAGAGAGGACGAGATGGAAAGAGGCAGGGAGATCAAATAGGACAACTCTATCACTTTTCTGTCTGTCTTCCCAACCCCCTTCTACCTGCACCCCTCTTACGTACCTCAATCCTTTCTCCACCTGTCAATGCTGCCTTGATAATTTTCATGTATGTCACTTTAAATATCAGTACATGTCTTTATCTACAGTCACATGAGCAGTGCTAGCAAGGTGAAACATTACACAAATGTGCTCCTGGTAGAAAATGGCTATAGGTAACTCACCTAAAATTGTTGGTTTGAAGAAACATGGGCTCTCTCATATACACATATATGCATATATCACTATTAGAGCCAGCAACTACTGGGCTCAGGTGGATGGTGGCCACACAGGAACGGGGACTTTTTACTTTTTTAGTAGCCACAAATGTGAATTTTGATGTGAAGTTTCTCAAATTTTAAATGTTAATCCTTGATTTGTATTTCTCAAAACACTGTGAAATCAAAGGAAGCATAGTTGTGGGTCTCCCATTGCTGGCAGGCCGCTGATGAGTGACCTGCTCCATCGTGTCTTCCGTCACAGAATCTGAACCACATTATTACACATTATTGTTTCTGTGCATTCTCCCTCACAAGGGCTGGCTTGCATCTTATTTCTCTAAGACCATAAGCTAACATAGTGCCAGGACACAGTAGCTGCTCAAAGAAAAAGCCTGTGTTTTTGCAGATTTTTTATTTTTCTTAAAAGTGTGAGCCTCTATTCACCCTCCAGAACAATCTTTTTGTGTGTTAGTCTTCTCAGCTATACATTTATTTGTAAAGTCCTAATATGCGTCATCATAAGTCACAATAGTAATAACTAATATTTGCATAAATACTTAAGTTTGGAAACTTGATAGTTAATACTGTTTAGGAAGTTATGGTCTACTTGATGTAAGAAAAGTAGACAAAACTCATTATCATGTTTCTTTGTCCTATTTTCGGGTTTTGTTTATTTGGAAACTACATGGGATATAGAGAGCATTTATAGGCTCTGGGGGTAGATGTGAGTTTAATCCTGCCACCATCATTTGTCAGCCATGTGAGCTTGGGCAAGTGAGTTCATTGGTCCGGGCCCCAGTTTATTCATCTGTAAAATGGGAATAATAATATCTACTTCATAAAATAGTTGTTAAGGATTATGTTAGGTAACATACTTGTGACCTTGTACACAATAGAAATTAAATAAATGTTCTTTACAGGGAAAAGGCATCTTACTTCATCTCATTTATTTGATTCATTAAAGCCTATATGCACATAGGAAATAGGGCTGCATATTTGATTTTTAAAAGCAGAAATATAAATTATTTAGTACACACAGAGAAAAAGAAAAATTTCCCATATTTGTAGAATTATACAGACCAAAATTAGAAAAATGATGTGAAATGTGTAAGCTTGTTAACAGTCCTGTTATTTATTATGACTATCTTTAATGTTAGACCTTTGACACAAATTTCAAGAGCCAATTCCTGCTGATGTTTTTCAGTTGGGAAACTGAGTGGTTCATCGCGCCTTCCTGGATGAGTAATAGGTTTTGGGAGGTACAAGTTTAGTCTTAACAGGCTGAGAGGTTTAAAGGACATCCAGAAGAAGAAGTGTCATAGGGTTATGTAAATTAAAACTGAGATGAGAGATGTGAGGTGGAGAAGGTAATTGAAAGGAGGAGAGAGTGTCCAGGGAAGGGTGTATAGAGTGAGGCGAGAAGAGAATAATAGAAGACTTTTTAGTTCACACTTGGAAAAATCTTCCTGGTGGCCTGGAATTATAGGAATTTCCTGGCTCTGCTAGAGCAGGCATTCCAATCTGGGACAGAACCTCCAATTTAGGATTCAGCAAGTAATAAAAAAATCCAGCATTGAGATAAGCACTGTGAGGGCCACAAAAGGAAAGGGATGACATGATCCCTTAAACATGTCCACGCATTAGAAAGTAGTCGCATAACCAAACAATTTAGTATAAGATCAACGCAATGCAATATAATACAATACAACTTAGTATGGGATCACGTGCACAGATGGCAGGCTATAGGAATTTGAGAAGGGAGTGGTCTTGCCATGTGTGGATTAAAGGGCAGGCTCTGGATCCAGACTGTCTACTATCAAATCCCAGCTCAGCTGCTTACTCAGGCATCTGCTCCCCAACTTCCTCATCTGTAAAATAAGTGTAATCCCTACTCCACAGGGTTGTGGCGCACAAAAAAGACAGTTAGAGCCCCACTGGCATGCCAAACTGAATGAGTAAGATTGTGAAAAGAATCCAAACCTATTGGCCTGCCAGACAAACAGACTTATAGCACCTGGGGAAAATAATCACCCTCAGGAGTAGGGTAAAAAAGCATAAAGAAATAAACCAAAGGAAGTGGGTGTGATTGTATAATTTATGTCTGGGCAGAGAGGATATATAGACTCCTGCAGACCCTCTGGAGTGGGTGTGAATCAAGAATAGACAAGGAGCAGGAGGTAGGGGCTCTATCTCTCTTTCTCTCTCTCTTGTTAATTAATCCCTGTGTACCTCAATTTCTTCATAAGTGAAATGGGATAAAGTACCTACCTTATAGACTTGTTAATATTGAATGAATTAACATATATAAAGCTTTTAGAATGCTGTCTGACACAAGGAAATGCTTAAAACATGTTGGCTACTATGACTATTATTCCACAGTCATGGTTGTGTTCCTTACATATGTCATCGACTGTGAGAGGCACTGAGATATGGAAGTGCAGATGGTATGGGCAGCCAAGGCGATACAGAATAGCAGGTAAGAATGCAGCATCTGGACAGAAGGACCCATTTTCACATCTGGGATCCATCATTTAGTTTCCACCTATGTAACCCAGAGCAACTGTCTTCTGTAAACAGGGGGATGCTGATGGCCACCACAGGGTTGTTGGGAAAAATAAATGAGGTAAACTGCTCTATGTGACATTCAGTATAGTTCCTGGCACATTGTAAGTTCTCAATACTAGAAAGATTGGAGAAAACAGCAGACAGGTGGTAAAACTTAAAGTTGCTTAAAACATGGAAAACTGGAGAATATATGCAATTCCAGGGCTGTCCAAGGGAGGAGATATTTTTCCAAGTCCTTTGTTATATTTAAGCAATGCCTCAAGCAGTCAAACGAATTGTGAACAGGAAGGTGGGTCATGCTGGGCAAAGGTGAATTTTACAAGCTAAAAGCATCTATTGTTTCAAGCAAGAAAATACATTGCAAACCATTTAGCTTACAAAAAATGAAAGTCGAAGGTATTGGTCACAATTGCAGAATATATTAGCTACTAAGAATAACTGTGTTTATTATCATTATCATTCTATGAAGCTGAGAACAGACTTAACCTTTGATCTCTTGGCTAACAGTTGGATATAATTGACATAATTATGGTTGGTTGGACCAATCATTTTTGGCAAGAATTTTTTTATTCTCTAATGTTCTGCAAGAGATTTAGATTATCACAGTAAAGCTGCATTTTTCAAAAATAATAAGATCTCTATATACTTGTTCCCAATCTTAAGAAAACAAGAACCATAAAAATATAATCTTTCAAAAAGCCTTTTAGACATAGGAAGTGTCCAATTTAAAATCTGTTAGGGATTCAGTATTAACAAATAAGAATAAGAAAACACTATGAAGCTGGATTATAATTAAGAGATAGTACAGGTGTAATAGAAATAGCTAACATTTGGGAATACTTCTTGCTAAGTGTTTTCCAAAATTTAGCTCTTGTATGTCTGTAACCACGCAGTCTAGGCTGGTATGGCTATTATCCCTATCTCACAGAGTTTAAGTAACTTGCCCAAGATCACACAGCAGAGCCACATCTTTCTTCCTTTGTAGCGATGTTTTCTTTGGGATGTGTGTTCATGAAAGAAATCCGAGTTTATTTTCTGTAAACTACTATCGATGTTCTCATGGCCTAATGTCTTTGGTAGAGAGAAGAAGATTGTTATGTGTGGAATATATATAGAAGCATGAACTGCTGGTAAATAACATTGTAAATAAAGCAGAGTTTACTGATGAGATTTACCAAGTAAGGAAATGACCGGTAAGCTAAAGGTTTAGTTTTGATTTACCATTGTGTGAGCTTTGGAACATGTTAGTGGTGGAGGTGGAATTAGAACCAAGGACTCCTAGCTCTTAAGTTACCTACCAACAAATGAATTCCAGCCTTTCATCTAAGCAGTGGCAAGTGGGTCATTCATGTGATTTCTCACCTAACCCCCAGGAATGGGATTAGTGAGCTGGGGACATCAGTTCCAAAGGTCTGTCTTTTTGTTAAGCCATCCAGTTGACTCACCATGCCAGGCACTAAGTATAATGTTTAGTACATTTTCACTGGAGTTGTAGCAGCAGGAAATCACAGACAGAATGAGACAAATCTCAGTCTAGGTGTTATAACAAAGAACTATGGGGACATTGGTGAAAGAGCAACTCTTGCTGACTAGGGCTAGAGTGGAATATTAGCTAAAAGAGGTGGCATTTGCACTGGGTCTGGAGGATGCATAGATTTCCTGAGGTATTAATGGGGTAGCAGGTGGGAGGGGCCTTATAGAGAGAAGACCTGGAGGTGTGGAAATCCATAACTATTGGAGGTTCCACCTCTTGGTGGGGGTTGGGGGAAGTAAGTGGTAGAACAGGAAATGTTGGCTTCTGTGTCAGTGAGTGCAGAGTAGTTTGGGGTTGGTGAACTAAGCATCATTTCCAGTGTTGATGTTGTGTACACCTGACCTTAGTTTCACATATCAATATTTTAATTAATTGCTAATATCTAATGTAAAACAAAATGTGGTTTAACAGACTGCATTGGGATAAATGCATTCTATTACAAAGGAGTAGAGGGAGAGAGGAAGGGAATAATTTTCTTTGAAAAACAAATTGGTAATATACTTGAAGAAACGTGAGGATGAAAAATTTCCACTGTGGAAGGAATTCTGACCTGTAGAATAGCAAGTTCTCTATATCTCCCCTCTATTTATCGATGCCCCCCACCCATGTTCTGCTGGGGAGGAAAAGCAGACTGAGGAATGAATGTCAGGCTCAAAGGGGGAAGTTCTGGGTGCTATCTGCCTTCCTGTCCCATCTATGGAGGCCCAGAAGGCTGGAGGGGAGATCTGAGCAGGACCCACCCTGGGACATATGATGTAGGAAAGTCCCTGAGGCTCTGAGAGTCCTTGTTATCTGCAGAGCTTCAACCAGGCCTGGCATTATGATACCTTGTAGTCACTTTTATTCAAGCAAGTTGACATTTTTTGGAAAGTGACATTACATTGGAATGGGGTTTTGCTGGAAATGGATTCAGTGATGACTCTTAATGAGTGTCACCCTGCTGACTGCTCAGAGTTGTGATCTGCATGCCATCTGTTAATATTTCTGAGTTCTGTGAACAACCAGCAAGTGCTGCAAAATGTTCCCCTGACCTGTGTAGTCTTAGGCATATCATGGCCAGATGAGCCAGGTGACGACCAGGTTACCTTTGTGGCAGAGCCTCTCCTAGAAGGCTCAAGGTGCATCTGTAGAATTCCTACAGTACTGTTCAGGCATCTTTGAGATGATGCCGAGACTTGGATCAGCACAACTTCCCCAGAGCACTGTGATGCCAACAGCTCACTGCTGAAACGCTGAAACAATAAAACAGTATGTGACAGCAATTTAGGGGAAAAATATATCTATATCTATATATGTGTGTTTATATATATAGGGGCAGTATATATATATATATATATTTTGGGGTGATGGACTAGATTCTTTTGGATTTGAATTTAGGGAACAAAGCTTTAGCAACAAGAATGGGAGAAGGGTGGTAGACCAGGGTATACTCACACAGGTGTGGGGGCTGCTTTATGCCCTTAATTGGCCTAAACATTCTAAATTAAGTTTTCCCTTTTCTTAAGAGGAATTGATTGTGAATGATAAAGTCAAATCTTTTCAGAACTTCCTGAAAATTTATATTATTTCTTCTTAATTCACACAAGCATGTACACATACACGTAAACTTCCAGAGATACAGAGAATTGCTGCTGAGGTCTGGGCAGGGAATGCAATTCATCCATCCGTGTGCTCCAGCTGACTCAGTACAGTCCCTGCAGTGTATTCCAAGACCCCAATGGATGCCTGAAGCTGCAGATAGCACCAAATCCTACATGTACTCTTTTTTTCTCTACGTACATACCTATGATAACATTTAATATGTAAATTAGGCACAGTAAGAGATTAACAACAATCACTAATAATAAAATAGAATAATTATAACAATATACTGTACTAAAAGTTATGTGAATGTGGTCTCTTTCTCTCTCAAAATATCTTGTTGTACTGTACTCATCTTTTTCTGGTGATGATGATGTGAGATGATAAAATGGCTACGTGATGAGATGAAGTGAGCTGAATGACATAGGCATGGCCTGAGGACATGGCCCAGATTTCAGCGATGTAGCATTTAAAACTTATGAATTGTTTATTTCTGGAATTTTCCACTTCATATTTCAGAACACAGTTGACCATGGGTAACTGAAACCTCGGGAAGTAAAAGGATAAGGGGGCACTGCTGTATAAGCACCGCGATAAGGATTCTCTCTGAAATTTAGCTTCTCCTGAACAGACAGTGCTGGGTATACTGCAGTGAAGCGGGTAACAATGTCTATCCCGTAATGTTCCTGATTCCAATGCATGAGTGTTTTCTGAAAAACTGAATAGGAAATTTCCATGTTCATGTTTATTATCTTTCCCTTCTTTTCTTCTTAAATTATTTTCTTCATTTATTCAACAAACATTTATCTAGTTATCTCGGGCTGATTATGTCCTAGGCACTGAACTAGTTGCTAAGGGCATGTTTTTCAGCGGTTATGTCCTAGTCCTTAGTGGTGAGGAACAGAGAAGTCACCCATTACAGTACAGCTTGGTGGTAAGTGCTGCGATGGAGGGAAGCATTGGATGGGTGTGAGGGAGCACAGAGGGCACCCCATTTGTTAAGCATCTAATTTATGTCAGGCCACCTGGACATGAAGACAAACATCCATCCTCACGCAGACTGGAATCTTATAACACCCTGCTATAGAATGTGTGTGCAGTTGTTTGTAATAGTTGTTTCCCTTGTTCTGGGCCTGGACCAGTCCCTGACCCATCTTAACCCATGCCCACGTCTTCAGGTCCTCCCAAGAAGGTCACACAAGCCAAATTCTGAGATAGAGACTTCATGCTGTCATGAATGTGTTAATTAGCTACCAGCACACATGAACCTCAATGGTAATATCCTGAGGAAATTCTGCCATACATTAAATAAAATTACTTTAGTTTCTGTAGACATTTTAAGGTCGCCCATACAAGACTCTGTGCTGGGGCATTAGGTGTTAGAGTGATAGCTTCTGTAGTGTGTCCTTCAGGAGAAAGAGTACACATATGTAACCAACAAACTACAAAACAGGGCAGGATGTCATCACAGAGTACCTTATGAATGTGCAGTAAATGAGGTGGCTTCATTTGGATCAGAGGACCCAGGAAATATTTAGAGGAGGAAGTAATTGTTCTGAACTACGAAGACTGGTTAGAATGTCAACACAGAGAGAAAAGGATCATTGTAAGGAGAGGAAAAAATAGAATTAAAATAAATACAAATGGGAAAGTACAAACATTTGGTGCACTTGGAATGTTGTAAGGGAAGGTTGTCGGTAGGACCTAAGAAAGGGTGGCAGAGGGCAGGCCCCTAGAGCCTTGAATGCCAGGCTACATTCTCTGATAATCAAATTCCAGTCTAGCTCTATGACGCAGTCAAAAATGGTCCTTTAACTCAGTTGGTAAAAAAATTGTCTCATATAGGGGCAAAGAACAATGTTGGGTGAAAGGTGGCAATAAGGATGGAAAAAACGTAATCACTGCTTTGGGAACTCCCAGTCTGGTGGGCAGACAGTCTTTTCCACAGCATACTATAAATGCAGCATTCTGAAATGTAATATTCACTGATTTAAAAAAATGCTTCAGCCTCCACCTCTCAGTGTGTTTTTTTTTTTTTTTTTTTTGTACTCCTTGGATGTGCATGGCCACTTTCATCAACAGATAAAATATATTTATTTATTTCTGAAAATGGACCCCCAATGGGCTGACCCCGTGGTGCACTCGGGAGAGTGCAGCGCTGGGAGTGAAAATGGACCCCCAAAGAAATCCTTCCTGTGATGGAAATGAAGAGAAGTGACTAATATTCTACTGGCTTTTATTCATGGATTTGACATGTACAGTGATGGTTATAAATCTAGGTATTCTCAGGAGCCTGAGGTATAGCCTACTTGGATTTATGGTAAAAATATATTTAATTCAGTACCAAGAAAAATACACTAGTAACATGCATAGAAAAGAGATTTATGCTGTTTAAAGGAATTAGGTATGGACACCGGAGGCAGAGAAGAAGGGTTGCTGCTGGCATTTGAAAGATGGCTTGTTTGTGAATTATAGCAAGAGAGCAAGGGAGATTCACTGCAAACCTGCTGTTGACAGTCTCATGTCAGGTTTTTTCAGTTTGTAGTTGTTACATTTGGATATGATGCAGCCCACAGTGGATATTAAATCATTATAATAATTGGTCCTGTGATAAAAAAGTCATTGTCTTCTCTTTGCTATTCAGGTAATGTCCCATATTTGCAATCATTTTGTATACCTGAATGAAGCTGCATACACCACTGGGAAGTTATTAGATCAGGGTTCCACTTCTGCCATTCTAGCTGTGTGACTCAGTTTTCATATACGAATAGGGAGATAAGACTATCTTCCACACAGAGCTTTTGGAAGGATTAAAAAAAAAGAGAGCACAGATAAAAACTCAGAGGTGTCGTCTGGTCATGTACCACCTTGGTGGGATGTGAAACTCGAAAAGAAGGGTCTGAATAAGAAAACCCAAAATACAACTTATTAGGCTTTATAAAGGGGAAATCAGCATAAGAGAAAGTGACAGCTTACACCCATGATATGACACTACATACAGAAGGGCTGTCCTCAGGTGGTATTAATTTTTAATCATACCATAATGATATTAAGCTAAGTACACAGCCACATTTCAAATGTACACATAAGCTCTATTTATATTAATCACCTCTCAAAGTGAATAATTAGCTTTTCAAGCTTCATCATCTCTCCCTTTTTAGGAGCAGGCAGAGAAACAAAACAAGTGCAGGCTATTGCCAGATAGATACCTCCTACATGATCTGCAATCTCTGCTTTGTGGCTCCAAGCTGGGGTGCAATTGCACTGCAAAGATTTAAAAAAAAACAAAAAAAAAACACAATATAGTAGTACCACTTAAGAATGTTTTAGCATTTTGAGACAAACAATGATGATTCTGAATTATTAGTTGAGTATAAATTTTGCTCTTCTCTGCTTTGAATTCAGTTCTCTAACCGGGTCAAATTTGATTGGGCCAACACAGGCGAATTTGCTAATATGTGTAAATTTCAGGTGGTTTGTTTCTTACTTTCCGCAAGGGCACCAATATTCCATGATATTTCACCAGGGGTTCCTCCAGCCAGAAGAATATGTATGTCCTTAGAGGGCAACATGACCTTGATAACTCTGAGCCAGGTGGGGAACACATTCCTAACATGATCTAATCTTTTAAGTGTGTTTTGGAAGCAGGATGTACAGGTCTCCCTATTAGATACTCTCTATTTAGAACCAAACAGCATTATAAATTAGACATTCTCCTTCTCGTTAGTAATTTAATTAGAATAAATTGCATGCACTAGATGTTTTTTTCTTTATCCTCCTCTTCCTCTTCATTTTCTACTCTTCCTCCAAGTCTTCTTCCTTTTTCTTCATCATTGTCATTATTATCGATATTAGTAGCAGAGCAATTCTATGAAAGGGTTACACCAAACACTAAGTTGTCCTAAATTAGATTAGATAGCCCAGCCAAACCCTGAGTACAAAAAAGGCATGAACAGTTAGGTCACAAACTAATTTTCAGTTTAATATGAGGATAACGGGCATTCTTTATGCAGCTTCTTTACATGTGCCACTTATACTCACAGTAGTCTTGTAATCGTAGTTGGCATTATTTCCAACTCAGGAGGTTAAGTACATTGCCCCTGGTCACTCCAGCAGTAAATATATACACATCTGGTGTTCCTTCCAAGATGTTTTTTGGCTTCAAATTTGGCATTCTCACCCAATTCAATTGGTATTTATTGAGCACCTATTATGTTCTAGGTCCTTGTGCCAAGAGCTGAGTACACAAAGTTAAATAAGACATAATGCCTTTCTCCTTGGAGTTTTAGGCTAGTAGGGGAAACAGGTAAATGTACAAAAAAAAAAACATAATAATAACAGTGTTATAAATGCAACAATAAATATATGTGTGAGGTATAGAGTACAATAAAGAAGGTCATGATTCATTCCATTTAAGAGGGCAAGATCAGAAAAGACATACTATTAAAGGAGACACAGAACTTGAACTTCAAAGAAAAAGAAGGAATGTGCCATGCAGGTAAGGATAAAGGATACATGTGGCAGACAGGCCATTTACCTTTTCAAAGGAACAGAAGTGTGAACTGAGCATGTTTAGAGTACTTTTAAGCATTGCTCAAAAGTACATATTGTTGCAATACATATTGCAACAAATGTTCTTAAGCTGATTCTTGGGGGTACAAGTATATCTAATCCAGCTTTCCAGTTTCTAGTTCAGTGCTGAAAACATGATTCGTAGATAAGTAACTACAACACTACGTCTGATGTGGTAACATTGGAAGTATTATAGACAATGATTACTATATACATTTGGAGGCAGGAGAGATGGCTTCTGTCCGTGGTGATCAAAGAAGGCTCAAAGGAGGAGGTGGCTTTTAAGCTGAACCTGGAAGGAGAGATGGAATTAGAAGACATTCCAGAGACATTGTCTCTGTATTCAAACAAACCTAGATCCAATTCTTGGCCCAACTATTCTCTAGCTATATTAGATATCCTCTTTAGATTTCCAATTCCTCAGCTGTAAAATTGGGAAAATAACATCTATCTTTGGGAGCAATAATAGGAATTAAATACATAGTGACCAACAGCATATCCCTCATTCTTGCATAATTCTGTAACACATATCAGCACTTGGTATTCTACTCTTGACCCCTTTCCTGATGTTTTCTTCCTTCCTTACTCCCTAGCTCATGCTGCACCTGAGACCCCAGCTGAGGGAGAGTTTGTGCATGGTCACATTCTCTTTTAAGAGGATCTTGCATTTCTCTAAGTTATTTTTTAGTTTGATGTATTGTAGGAGAGTGGGTTGATAATTACCAGTTGATATGCAGAGAAATTAACCAAGCAGTGGTTTATATACATAAGTTAATTTTGATGGTCAGGTTCCTGAGAAAGCATATGCAGAAGGATATTAGCAGATGGAAAATTTATTGTGGAATGATTGAGAATCAAAACGTAAAGGAAGCGTGCTCGCTTCGGCAGCACATATACAAAACGTAAAGGAAGGGAGTAGAATTGACCAGAAGGAAAATTTGGATGCTGATACAATCTCAACAAAAACTTCTAAAGGAAGGGCCCTTTAGGGTTGTCCTGAGTTAGAATGAAGGCACTGGGCCTTCATACCCCGTCATTAACCAGTCACTGTGTGCAGGCTGCCCCCTGGAAAGAGGAGTAGCTTGGCATGATGCAGCTCTCTCAGCCAACAGAGGCTGGGGTAATAAGTTCTTCTGTCTTGAAGGGGGATCTGAGGCACTGTGATATCTGAGCAAAGACAGTTTATATATTTCCTTAAAGGATTATTTCATAGCAGGCTAGAATTCATGTGTGGATTTTGCTGGTAGCCTAGATGTGGCATTGTTAAAGCAAGAGGAATCTGTTCATATTCAGGAACCTTATATTAATTTCCTATTCTGCTGTAACAAATTACCACAAACGTAGTGGCTTAAGACAACAAAAATTTAATCTCTTACAGATCTGGAGGCCAGACATCTGAAATCAGTTTCACTAGGCTAAAGTCAAGGTGTCAGCAGAGCTACTTCCCCCTGGAGACTATGAGAAATTAATCTCCTTGCCTTTTCTAGCTTTTGGAGGCTGTCTGCACTCCTTGACTTGTGATCCCTTCCTCACATCACTCAATCCTCTTGCTTCCAATGTCTCATCTTCTACTTCCTCCTTTGACCTTCTTCCCTACTTCTCATATGAACCCTGTGATTACATTTAGGACCCACTCAGGTAATCCAGGATAATCTCCTCATCTTTAAATTCTTAACTTAATTACACCTTCAAATTCTCTTTGTTTTTGTAAAGTAGCATTCACAGGTTCTGAGGATTAGGATATGGATATCTTTGGGGGCCATTATTCAGCCTACCACAGGTATAGTTTTCAAAAGTTCTCACACTGGTGCTACCTATTGGGTGCATTTATCTGGTGGTCGTTATAATTTATTCTTGTCCAGGTTTGCTTCCCTTCACCACATCAAGATCACTGGGGGTGAATTATGTATTCTCCAACAAGCCTCTAGCATGTTTGAATAATCTGAAAACTTTCCCTCTCTGTTCTGATAAAAGGATGTCAGAGCAAGAGCACATTGAGAAACCTTCAAGTGTATGCTAATGGAGACCTGAAAAATACAGGAACATCTGTAGAAATCATGGAGGAAAACCAGACACTCCTGAAATGCCATTTGCAACAGAGAGGGAAGAAATACCCTTGCTCCTCCCTTCCTCCTGACCGCCTGTCTCCCATCAGTGCCTCCCACTGGCTGATCCTAGCCAGAAGTTATTTTTCCAGGGAGACTAGGAAATGTGATTTGCGTGGAGTCATCCCTTATGATATAAAACAGAGCAGGGGAAGTATGGGAATTGGATATGAGAGAAAATGATCAGCGCACACTGAATCTTAAAGAAATCAGGGCTGAAATTCTTGCTAAGTAAGTTTGTGCTGGTTATTCCTGCCTCATCCCTTCACTTTTACCTAAGTAGCCACATTTTTTTTCATAAAAACGATTTCCTCATTCCACAGGTTTCTTGCACCCTGTCATTAATGATGACATTATTCGCCATATATGATCTCAAGACTGCCTTCCTGACCATGCCTTGGAATTTCTTAGCCATCCACCTTCTAGCGCCAGGAGGGAATAGGAGCTGCAACAAGTGGGGAGCTGGTGGGACATGTTATATTCACCAGTGATTGAGCCAGAGAGCAGAACTAGGAAATAGAATGCCCAGCAAGAAAAATCTCTTGCTTCACAGTGGATTTTCATCAAATGCTAACTATCCCGTGTATATTTAAAATTTTTTTGATGTGATTCCTTTGCTTAGAGGCTAATGCTCTAAATTCCCCACTCAGCCCTACTTCCCGCTGAGCCCGGTGTTGTGCCTGTCCTCTAGTCCAACCTTTACCCAGCCCATGAGACCGTCCTAATTGAATTTTAATTTTATAGTAATCTTCAGCAGCACACTGAGTTCAATTCATCATAGCCCTGAATGGAGATGCAAATGAGATGGAGCTCCCCATCTCTGCCTCCGAGAAGCTTCTGCTCTTCCTCTCTTGTCTCCTCCTTCTCTTTCTTCATTGTAAAGGGAGTATTAAAAATACATACAGGGAGCTCCTGTGCATCTTCCACCCTGCCTCCCCAGCGTTGACATTTTTTATAACTGTGGTACAGTATCAAAGCCAGGAAATTTATTTAGCCTATGGAGAAGAAGCTTCATCTCAAAAGTTTAAGAGAACTCCTCAGGGCCGGGGATGGTGCTGGTTGGTGATAAGGTAGTAATAATAATAATCCCATATATTCACACAGTGCTTTTGTACTTTTCAAAGTTCTTTTATTCCTTCTCACTAATGCAAGGATTCTATTAACACGTTTCTCATTCAGCCAAGGGGTTGCTGACACCTCAGTTTTACTTGGTGATTCAAAAGTCAAAGACCTCATTCATTATAGAGGGCTGCTTTCCATTTTGTCATGGAAGGACACTGACATCAGGTCACCCCATCAAAAGGTGACTTAGCCCTCTTTGTCCTGCACTTTCTGTTGATTGAGAGAAATTTCTCCTCTTTAGAAGTGGAAGAGGCACAATTATTTGTCTCTATATAGCTGATCCCTTTGCTTTAATGTGCCTTCCATCACCCCTACAGCTAGTTGTCTTCTTTGCCTATCCAAGGCTTCCTCGTCTCCTAAGGCTAAGTCTAGGCATTCCTTCCTCTTGAGCTCCGTCATCTTTGTACTGTCTCTCAAACTGGGTTGGGTCCCTCTCCTCTGTACTGACACAGCTCCTTGTTTATGCTTGTAACAAACTTATTTTTTGTTATCTATTGTCTAGCCTTGGTCCCCTAATAATCAGTGGGTTCTTTGAAGGGAGGGATTAGATTGTTTAAGCCTTTATTTCTATCCCCAACACATTTTTTAAATGGATAAATAGATGGATCATGGAATAATTCCGTGTCAATCCAGAAAAGCAGGAAAGCTTTAATAAAAGCTGAATAAAAGGTATAAAAATAAATGTATCCTAGCGTATTTCCTCCTGAGGTATCCTGTACTTTTTGTAGGTGTTGAAACGTTTGGTGATACAGAGCATGTGATGATGACGGAGCTGGAGTCCATATGATCCTGACAAGATAAATTGATGGCATAAAGCACCAAGATTAAATTTAATAGAGTTAAATATAAATTTTGAACTTCTTGTTAAATGTGGCAGTTTGAACACATGCATATATTTCCATTCCCTTCCAAAACTCTGCCATAGGAACAATTAATGATTTAAACAGGTAAAAATCTGAACTCAAGAAAGAAATGGGTCAAGACAACACATGTAAGAGATATGAACAAAACTTTGGAAACTGGAAAGCAGATGGGTAAGTGGAAAATGACATAGCAGAGCAGGGATATGAAGCTAATGAGAAGTACAGAATCCTGGAGGACTCATGTATTATAGACCTCAGGTATCTGAAGACAGGGATGTGGGGAAAGGCTGAAAACACAAAAATTGGTTAGAAGTCTAATAAGGAGTAACTGGAACCCCAGATTCCCTCTTTAACCTGCCAACCATTCATACTCCAGCAAATGGATGTTTCCTCTTTGGAAGGATAGAACCAGAGAGTCTCTGGACCTGGGGCATAAGACATGGATCTAGGTTGGGGTGAAACACTGCACAAAGAACAGAGGTATTAGGGAAGATGCGTAGTGAATTATGAGATATCCATCCCCCCCGGTCAACACAAGCCTCTTCTCTTCCTTCACTTTCAGAACCTGCCAGCCAGAAATAATATTAGAGATTCTAGGGAAACTGACCTGGCCTAAGCACAGAGACTTGCAGGTCCGGATATTTGGGTATCTCCAGAATGAATATGCCCCCAGCTTATCACTAGTTAGTGACTACTGCTAGTCAACAATCCTTGCCCAGGCTTGCGCAGCTACCCATCAGCATTTTAGTGCCTCATTCTTAATTTGGACTTATAAGCAAGGATCACTAGGCATCTGATGGCATCCTTAAAACAAAAACAGAATCGAGGGCCGACCCTGTGGCGCACTCGGGAGAGTGCGGCGCTGGGAGCGCGGCAGTGCTCCCGCCGCGGGTTCGGATCCTATATAGGGATGGCCGGTTCGCTCGCTGGCTGAGCGCGGTGCGGCCGGTCACAAAAAGACTAAAAAAAAAAAAAAAAAACAGAATCGAAACTTTGCAGAGAATCCAGAAATAATGCAGGGAATGAAAAGGAACTTCAAAATACTTATAATTATTAACTTAAGGTGATGAGATATCCATGAATTATGAACAGGAAGCTACTTTAAAAAAAAAACTTTTAGTATTATGTTCAGTTCTAGGGAGATCCCCCACTGTAACAGGGGTGTTGAGAAAGTATAAGATGCCACAAGGAAATCAGAACCTGGATTTATTCATTCATGCACACATATGTGCACATGCCAGACATTTCTCACATGCCTATATGAGCCAACAAGACACAGTTCCGGGAACAAAGAACTCAGAAAAGAGGAAGAGGGGGCTGAGCCATCAGAAGCTAGAGTAGGATGGAGACAGACAACACAAAATAAAATACAGTGGTGAGTGGCATGGAAGGAGAAACTAGCAAAAGGGTCCACAAATGGTCCTAAGGGGGACAGCTGAAGGATGCTAGTGGGGAGAAGATATTGTACCTAAAGACAAGAAGACCTGGGGAAGTAAGAGCTTTCCTTCCTTCCTTCCTTCCTTCCTTCCTTCCTTCCTTCCTTCCTTCCTTCCTTCCTTCCTTCCTTCCTTCCTTCCTTCCTTCCTTCCTTCCTTCCTTCCTTCCTTCCATCTCTGATGGTCTGTAAAATAGGGAGAGAGGATTTTTTTTCTATATAGGAGATAAAACAAACAAAAAAGAAATTAAAAAGGATTCAGATAATGATTCCAAATGGGAAATAAACTAAGCAGTTTGGACAAAGAATATCAAATTTCTATTTGAGATTGGTTTTTGTCTGAAAAGTGTTCTTTTCACACCCTCTTGTGTCTTGATGAATCCAAAATGGTCCAAATAGAGACCTGCTATGTCTACTGTAGTTCTCTGTTGGTGAGGCAAACATAACTAGATTGTATTAAAAAGGGTAGTTTCTTGGATTGATCTATAGAAACCAGCTCAGTTTTGGTTTAAATAAACAGGAAAATTGTTGACGTGCATTGATTCCTGGCTTTTGGATTGGAAGCACGTATACCATCTCCAAGCAAATCTCATAAATATATTCCAGGCCCAGACTAAAGGAGATGGAGAATAAATTTGCCAGCAAATAACAATTGAAAGAACTTATTCTGTGACTGTGATAAAACAACACCCAGGACTGGGCTTCAGTCATCCTGCATTTTCCACATTTTTAGCTTTCGTTGTGCAAATTGCAAATAATTGACACCAGGCTCTGAGTCAGCTTTCTGATCCTCACCCTTATGGTTCAGATTGGAGTCTAATTATAGGAGCTACTCCTACATCTCCAGAGGCAACATGCTTGGGATTTCTCCTTAAACTATTAATCAAGAGGAAAGATAAATTTGCCTGTTTCAATTCTACAGGGATCAACTTTCCCCTAGCATATTTGTGTTTATTTGTGCATCAAGGTTGGTTTCTAATGGTTACTTACTTTTACTATATCCTAATTTTTCCATGAGTCTGGAGGACAGAATGATCAGATTAGTGTTTCATCCGGCACTTTTTATCTGTCACCACAAGCACAGTCCTCATCTGTAACTATTCCTTAGGCCCAGGAAAGTCTCTGGTTTATAAATTGCGTTAGTTGTTAAAGTCATACCTCCCCATACTCCTAGCACTGGAATTAAGAAAGCCTGGCCCAAGAACGCTGGGCCATAATGATGTTGTCCCCTTCAACGTGTCCTCCCAACATGGGATCTATGTCATTTTCTTTGCTCTCCTCAATGGCGGCTCCTTTCTATTCTCAGTCAGTTGTCCAATTTAGAAACCTGAAGGAACCTGGAACATTTCTCTTCTCATGTGCCACATTGAATTAATCAGCAAAGTCTCTTCTTTACACCTCCCAAACATCTGTCCCCTCTTCTCCGTTCCGATCGTTCTCACCTTTCTCACCCAGCCATTGAAAGAGATGCCTAAATAGCTCTAGGTTTTTTATTCACCGTCCAGTCTTCCTATCACAGCACTAGTGATTAAATGATAAATATATGTCCCTTAAAAGGTACTCTCAGTGGTTTCATAAAATCTTTGTTTTAGAGTTCAAATTTCTTAGCAAATGGTACTATGCAGAGTACAGTATAGGGGAACATATTATCCTTACTTAAATGACAATTTCAACTTCATGCATACCTAGGGAGTCCATCACTTTCTCGCAGATTTTTTGCCAAAACTCAGGGAAACAATTTTATAGAAAAAAAAAGTAATTACTGAAATAAGCAAAAGATTTTTTTTTTTCCTACGCCGTGGGAAATAACTAAATCAAGCATAAAATTGTTACCATAAATTGCACTGAAGAAATTCTGTTCAGTTTTTGTTTGTTTGTGTGTTTGAGGGCTGTGGCTAAGTTTCCATTATGTGACTTTCTGGTGGCATATCATAAAATTCTTGCAACATTAAGATGATAGATAGGAACACATACAGCATCTCAAGCAGCGAAAGGTAATTTTAGGATTGAAGAATCTGGCTAGGTGACTTTAGGATTCAGGAATAGATAATTATGTTGAGAAAGAAGTTAAAGGTAAATAATCATCTCAATCCATATCCCTGGTAATTCTTCCTCTCACCTCAACTGAAAATTCTTTAGTGGGAGGGCTTTAGAGGAATAGACTGTCTTTATCAAATTCTCCACTTTTCAAATCAGCTAGATCACTTTTTTATCCGTATGAGGGAAGGATGGCCACATTAGCAGCTTCTCTCCCTCAGCTGTCAAACATTTGTCAGGTACCTGCTATGTGCTTCACAAATATTAAGTAATATTAGAATATTACTTAAATAGTAATATTATGTATTTATTATTATTCTAGATAATATTTAAAATATTAAATAATGTAATCTATAATTACAGTGTTTAATTATACATACTCAAATAGTTGTATCTATGCTAGTACTGCAAAGGAAAAGTATGTGTTGGATTTGAAGGAAGGACTTGTCCTGGCTTGGTGAAGTGTCTGAAGAAGTGATGTTTAAGACAAGCTGGGAAGAATGAGTAGCTCAATGAAGACTGATGAGAAAGGTGTTCCAGGCAGAGGGAACAGCATGGGTAATGTTTTAGAGCTGGGAGACAGTGGACAGTGAGAAGAACCCAAAAACCAGAGTGTGGGGAAACAAAAGGGAGGGGAGACTAAGAAAGATGAGACTAGGGAGTTACGCAGGGACATTCTGGCCTTTGTTAAGAATTGGAGACAGTGTTCAAACTAGTAGCTAGAGCTAGTTCTGGAATTGCCATCTCTGTAGCAATCAAAGTATATGTTAGAGAGTAGTAATGGATAGTCCTTGAGTGCAGGGAGCACATCTGAATCATTACATATGCCTGGTGTCTAGCACAGGGCCTTGCCATGGTTGACACTCAAGAAATATTTGCTGATTGAACAAAGGCATTTGTGCATCATGGCACTTTCATGGCTATTTCCTATAAGAATCTCAAAACGATACTAGGTCTAGGTATTACTATACCTATTTCACTATGAGGAAACCGGCACTCAGAGTGACACACCAAAGTCACCTAGGTGGAAGAATCAGGAGGACCCAGGTCCTATCATTCCCAGTCTGCTATACTAGTAAGGAGGACTGACATTGTGTTGTCAGCTTTTTAATTTTTATCAAATTAGGATATTTAATGTTTTTAAAAAGCCAATTTGAAATTTTCTATGATGAACATTTTCAAACATATACAAAGGAAGAGAGAATTATACAAAGAATGCTTATGTTTTTATTACCCATTTTGTATAGTAGTCAAGCATTTGCCCATTTGCTTCATATATCACTTAAAATATTTTCTATGCTGATATATTTTAAAGCAAATCCCAACATTGTCTATCTCATTTCTACAATATTCAGAAAGTATAAAGAAAAGAAAGAGAATATTTTATTATATTACCACAATGTTGTTACCACACCCAACAGAATTAAAAATAATTTTAGTTATTATCTAATATCTAGTCTATAATGAGTTTTTAAAATTGTCCTCTCTGTCTAATCAGGATTCAAACAAGGGCTATATATTACAGTTGGGTGTTACATGTTTTAAGTATAGAAAGAACATTTTTAACAACAAAAAAAGTAAGAAAGACATATTTTTAAGTAAGAAAAAGCATGTAGCCTATTGAATTATATCAGTTTAGATTTATGATCAGCTCTCACTCTAAGCCTTATTTTCCTCTGCTGACCCCTGACCCTGCTCTCAGCAACCACTATTGGGAATCCCTGCACTAAACTATTCCAGAGATGAAGGAGTGTTAGGGTCATGGGCTGATTTCTCTCTCTCCTGAGCATCTCCTTTCTCCCCTCAGCCAGGTAAGTGCTCAGTCTATGCTCTTTGGACAGAGTGCTATAATATGAACCTGCCAGTCAGCTTCAAGTGTGCACAATGCACACAAACATGAACCTGCCTGAGCCCTGGTTTCCAAATGACTTCAAATTGTAAGCCCAGAATCTTACTAATGACATTTTGAGAAGCTTTCATTTGGGGAGTATACTGAGGAGACCGAACAAGGCCTTTTCATTTTGATCTTACCAACTCACCTACAGAATTCTCCATAGATATGAATCTATAGCTGTATCAGAAATTAGCTGTTACTTGGTTTCTTAGGATGATCAAACCAGTCTAAAACAGCCATGGACCTGTACATGTCAGAAGCAAAAGAGAGACTAGCAGTCACTTGTGTAGTCACTTGTGGAGGAAAGTGTAGAATCATGTAGTAAAAACAGCACTGGATGAGGACAGAACTGAAAGATTTGGGTTCAAGTTCCAGCTCTGCTGTATGAGCTTGAGTAAATTGGCTAGCCTCTCGACCCACATTTTCTCTTAGTGTTCTTCCCATTGTGTCTCTAATTATCTAGGAATAGTGTGTTGGCCTTCCAGAAAATATGTTTATGTAAGTCTCAAGATGCTGTAATAGGATAAATCTGATAGGAATGTCATTGAAGTAAGACAAATATTTCTACCCTTCAAGTCATACCCAAGGGGACTGCTAACCCTACCTCTTGAGCCAGAACTGCTTTATCTCCTTTCTCTGCCCTGTTCTATAATTAGAAGAGAATATAACCCTTCTCACTGGGCAAAGTCTAACTGATTATTATTGCAGAACACAGGAAGCTTGAGCATTATTATTTTAGCTACTAGCTCCATGATTTTTATACGAAAGAACAGGTCAAATCCAGCAAAGATTTAATGTTTGCATTTGCCAAGGAAGGTTTTCTTATGTGGTTGAAAGCAGTCTTAGGCATTATGCCCTAAATTAGAAGGCACAGCTCCTTGTTCCTTCTTCTGATGCACCATGGGCCACAAATCACACCAATTAAAGTGCCCTGTGCATCCTTACTCAGAGCCTTTCACCCAAACTGCTAGCAAAATTTTTGGAGAGAATCACTGTTATTAAGGCTGTTGGGCCCTAATAATACCTGAAGTTTCCATTCTCCCCCCACCACCAGAGTTTTGCATTTACTCTGTCATGCATGATGCCCTATATAGCTTTATTTCCACAACTAAGACAGAAAGCAAATTCCACTTTTGAGATAAATTTTAGCTACTGAAGATGTATTCTTGTAGACAAGTTGGAATTTTTTTCTTAAAGACTACGTTGGTATGAATTGTTTTTGTCACTACTATTTATACTGTACTATTCAGTTTATCAAACATTTTAACATCTGTCTCTTCATTTAATCTTCATAACAACGTTCTGATGTAAGCAGGGGATTAATGATCTCCATTTTACAGACAAGGAATATAAAGCTTCAAGAGATTTTCATGGGCTTTTTTCTTTTCCATTTATTGAGCACCTAGTATATTTTTGGTACGGGACTATACCATTTGTAAATGGTATCTCATTTACTTATCAAACAGGTAAGTGTTATTTTTCCATTGTGCATATGAGAAAACCAAGTCTTCTCTAGCTTGAGTAATTTGTGCAAAATCCACATTGTGAATTAGTGGTAAGCTTAAAATTCAAGCTCAGATCAGATTTATCTCAGAGCCTTTAAAAAAAATAATAACTTATTACACCAGACTACTCCCAATTGCCCAAAGAAACAGGCTTTGCCAGGTTCAGGAAGTTTCTGTGCTGACTCCATTTTGCACTAGTTTTAATAATCAAAGAAAATTTGCCTTTCTGAATCCATAAAACAAAGGTTTCATGAAGCCAAATTGAAATTTAATGTATCTAATTTTCAGAGTTGTACACACATTGTATGAAATTGCTAGTTGAGGATTCAGATTGTTGTTTGCCTATAAAACGTACTTTATTTCACACATTAAAGAATTCCTGAGTGTTTGGCTGAAATTTCTTTAAAAGTTCTTTTGCCAAGCTGAAGTAAATTGTTCTAGTCAAAACAAATGATGCCAATCTATGTGAAGACAGAGAGAGAAAAGGGGGGTAGGAAGAGAGAGAGGAACGGAGAAGACATGTGTACCTTAACTCAGTATGTTGCTGAAAGTTATGCTAAAAGGTCGATCTATTTAGTAGTAGGTCTGGTGAACTAAAGGATTGATTTTCTTTTCCTGAAGTCATTCTTTAGCTCACCAACTCAGCACAAATTTATATTAGCATTTATTAACTAATAACTACGTGCCACATTCTGTGCCCAGTACTAGAAATACAGAAAAAAATACGGCAATGTCCTTGCCCCCATGGAGTCCTTGATTGAGTTCTTAATGCTCAATACCAGAGATATATAAGAGGTACATTTGTACATTCTCTTTCTCTGTAGAGTGCAGAAAAGATAGGAAACTCACCCTGTTATCTAGAATTTCTGGTTAAAGTTGGATTCTAGATTCTGATTTGCTTGTAATCCATCTCTCTCTCTCTCTCTCTCTCTCTCTCTCTCTCTATCTATCTATCTATCTATCTATCTATCTATCTATCTATCTATCTATCTCTCTCTCACATACACTATTCTAGATCTGAAGCCAAAAGACATCTGTAAATCTTTAGCAGTGGAAAATTCCTTGTCACCCCTTCAACTTAGAAGCAGGTTGGCAATCTAAGAGATGAGCTAAGTCAGAGGTTGATATAAAAGACTAGTAAATCCATAGGCAGAATAACCAGCCAAGGGAGATCCATTGAAAATTCTTCCAGTGTCCAAAGGTCAGCTCTCTTGACAGTGGGTGGGCATTCCAAATGCATATCTGGAGGGAAGCCAGCCTTCTAAAGTAGTTCATAAACACAGCACCCTTCCTGACAGGACTACTTGAAAAGCATCCAGGGTGAGAAAGCTCTAATGGCATCTCTAAAGCCTAACATCATATGGCTGAGCCCCTTCTGTGCTGTCTGGCTCTGAAATCCCAGGACAACTAAGACAATAAGAAGTAATAAAGTGAAAACTGTTGAGTATTTTCTGAGCTCCATGTAACTAAAATTATTTTCATATTATCATATGAAAGAATTTTGACAAAGTATTGCTTCTTGGCTGATCTTCTTATGTGTGATTATTTGGTTAAGAATTTAGTGGAGAGAAAGCATTTATATATTTGGGATTTTCTAGTTTTAAACATTTTTAACAATCATATTACATTGATTACATGATTCACATCTTCCCCTCTCTACAAAAATAGATTTTAGTTTGTGAAGTTAGAATGAGATTTTTGTCCACCCTCTCCAAAAAAATACTATTATTAATTGATGGTGCTTTTTAAAATCAGTACTGCATAGAATGATGAAAACAAAGTACACTGTATTAGATATTCAGAACAACATGGTGTAGGGGCAGGGATGATTTCCCCATTTTAAAAATGAGGAAACAGTTATCTGTGAGTAGATAAGAGATTTCCCAACATCTCTCAGAACCAGGACTTAAATCCAGAAACTTTGATTCCAGGGTTTGAACTCTGAAACATTAACTGTCTTCTCACTCTATTAGTACCCAAGTAGTTTTTCACAAAGATTTAACCTGCCCCATTTTGTCCATTGAGACATGGACCTGACTGTATTTAGCTTCTTTCCACCACAGGTGGGCTTATTGACATCCTGCTACCATCTAGAAAGCACATGATACTCCTCACAGAGAGCAGATGTTTAAATGGCAAATGCTTTTTTTATATTTATGACAAGAAACCAGAAAATTAAAAGTAGGTATGCACCAGCATGTGAGCCCCTTGAGGCAAATACCTCTCCCGTGGACTCAGTATTTCTCCCAATTTGCATTGTATCTGGCACATAATAACCCCTTTAGAAATATTTGCTGAATGAATGAGAGAAGAATATTTCCCCCAAAGAAATGAAAGCATTTACATCTGCTCCTGGCACCCCATCCCTGGAGCAGTAATCAGATACTGTGCTAAGAACAGATGTGAACTATTCCTGCTTCATCCTTCTCATACACCCTTCCCGGGCCTCAGTGACAATAATGGTCATGTACAGGTAAACGATATTGTGACCCCAATAGACTGCACACCATTGTGATTTATTCCAGCCCTATTGGAAGGATGTTTCAAAGTTTGAACTTCCTTAGCTTATAAATTACTAAGAGCTTCTAGTTCAGATCTGTCTGTTTAATACACTCGGGTATGCAGCAGGTGGTCTCTTCAAACCCCCATAGTGTGGAAATGGATAACTCAGCAGGAAAGCAGCTTCTGTCGCTTGAATGTGCAGAAACCTGATTACAGCCCAATGATTTTTCCAGTTGTTAAAGCTACATGCATGTTCATAATGAGCAAATAAAAAGAAGATGCTACTGTTTTCATTAGAGCCGACAAGGTCTGGATATGTATTTGTCCTGACAGAGATCTCCACAGTAATAACAGCACCAACTATCTCACATTTACAATATGCTTCATGTCAAATCTCATTTTGACTCTCACAATGCTTTGTGAGGTGACTCTCACAATTTGCAGATGAGCAAACTGAGGCTCAATAGCTTCTCAATGCCCCACTGGTAATAAATGACAGGATTAAGACTAAAGGCCGGCCACCTTGCCTAGAGTTTCTAACCCACTTCCTCTAGTACCTGACAATTGTGAGACACTGGGTGAGGTCATGACCATGGAGAGCCACGCCGCTCATCAGCTCACCTGGGGAAGGGCATGTCCATGGCCTCATGCTGTAGTCCAACCCCCTGAGTTTATTGTTTCCTTCTCTCTAAACCAAAGTAGGCCATCTGAGTATTGGCATGAGCAGTTGGGCAGCTTTAATCAATGTAGATTAATCCCAGTGCATTAAACACCTCTAGTCTTCTCACAGGAGACAATGCCTGCTTTCTGTGTGAATGGTAAGATCTCCTCATTCACCCTTGACAAATTGTAAAGGAAACAAGTGCATGGAAGAGCTCCTTCTCGCTGTGTAGTCTGTGTTGTTTACACCCTTGCCTTTGCTCCAACCAAATATCCATCAGTAGCTCAAAGTCTTGAGACAACATTCATGGATGAGGTCCCTGGTATTCCCGAAAACAGCAACACCTTTGGAACTAGGGATCATTCTCCTGAGTTCCATGTCACTACGAATTTTTGAGAGGACCCTGAGGATCAATTTAGTGGTTGCCCAGCAGGTGAGCAGTTCTATCCTAGTGCCACGTGTCTTGAAGTATGGCCATCTGTGGGTCATTCCTCTTTGGTCTAATAGAGACATCAATTTATAATAGGTAGAGTAAAGGTGTTCCAGTGGGCTCTAGGAACAGACACAGGTTTCCATTTTACTTGGTACAGAAAGGATTATGACTTTCACGAGCAATGAACAAGAATAAGTGGTGAATTACATACAAAAATAACAGTAGAAATTGACAGTCATCACTGACAGCCAACCTTTTAGATCCATCTGCTTTGTCTTGTAATCTTCCCAGCACATCTGGAGGTAGGTCCAATTATTATTCCCATTTTACTTTTGAGAAAATTGAGCCCAGAAAGTTTAATAACTTTTACAATGATGCATAGCTAATAAGTGGCAGAGCCAGGATTTTGGCCCCATCTGTATAACCCAAATCTTGCACAATTTCTACCATTATCACTCATTGTGTCCAAGAGAAAACAAATGTTAAAATCACAAAATGAATGCATCTAGTCAGGAACAACTGTATTTAGATACCCAAGAATGTGGGGGGGGGGGAGAAATCCAGCTTATCCTACACAGACAGGCAAAAGAACTAGCTGGAGGCAATGAATCATGAAATTCCTCTAAAGCACTTGCCTACAAGTCAGTTTTCAGTGGTTTGCTTCTTGTTACAGAAAAAAAAAAAAAAAACAAAGAAACATAAAATAACTTGTAATTGAAAAACCATTTACCAGACACCTCTTCTAGGCAAAGCAAGACAGAATAAGATGTCTTTTTTTTTTTTTTTAATCAGTAACAACATAATATATATTCATGGTAAAAAAATTTTTAACTTTATTGTTTTTTAATTTTAATTTATCAATATACAATGTAGTTGATTTTCTTGTCTCTTTTCTTCCTTCCCCTCCCTTCCTCAAGTTGCTGCTTCTTTAATGTTCTGCACCACCATGCTTAATTTCCTTTGTCAGTGTCCCATTCTGGAAGCAAATTTTTTCCGGTTCTGTCTTGTTCAAAATTGCATGCCAAACACCTAGTAGAGCCCTGGGAATGCAGAATGTAGAATGATAGACCTTGAGGTTTGGGGAACAGAAATAAGCAAGGCATCTCAGCTGTCTAAGAAGCTGTGGTGCAACAGAGAAGAGGACCAGCATATATGTAACTAATGCAGCAGATGAAGGGAAGAGCAAGATGCCAGGAGCGAGGGTAGAGAACTGAGGAAGCCTTACATCCTAAAGAACTGCAGTGTTGTAATAGGTACTGTGATGTAATGGAAACAAAATAGCTTCACAGAGATCCAGGGTGGAATCCTAGCTCTGTATCCAATAAGCTCTGCTGTCACCTAGTAGCTCTGTGATGTTGGTGAAGTTAGTTAACCTCTCTGAACCTCTGTTTCCTAATCTCTAAAATAATGTATCTACCTCAGAACTTTGTTAGGAGAAATAATATAATTTTTAAAGTATGTCCTATAGAACTTACCCCATTGCAGGTGCTCAATAAACATAAATTCTCCTTTAGATGATTGGAGCATTTTAAAATCTCATTTGAATATTCTTTTGAGATTTGGAATCGAGAAAGGATGTTAGAAACTTGATTGAAAAAAGTCCCAAAGTGGAGGACATAGGTATAAGTAAAACACTTGGGGAAGGGCGAGGGGATTAATATTAATTTATGTGGTAGGCTTTTGTGCTTTAACTTGCTGGAAAATGTAATTTTCAGTACTTTTATCAGCACCACACTCTCCCAAGTGAGCCACGGGCCGGCCCATAATTTTCAGTACTTTTATAAAACATAAAGAAAACACATATTGCACAATGTATGCAGCCGATTTCCAATATACTTTTAGAGCATTTCTAACTATTATCTTGTTTATCTTCAAGAAGTTGGAGACAGAGCTCCTCCCCCCACCCCACAGGCATGTATACACACACACACACACACACACACACACACACACACACCATTTATATTCATGAACCCAGATCTTATTGTTTTTGCTCTGATTAAATTATTTGTATCTAAATATTTTTTTTCCAAAAGTATCAAAAAGAGGAATTAACACTTTTGATTACAGGCTTTGTGATTAATATGATTGTCAAAGTGGAAAAGTTGAGAACAGGATAGATTCCAATTAAGGCAAATGCAATATAAATCATCCATAGTTTGGAATTTAAACACCATAGAATATGATGCTAACCAAACATTTCAAAACCATTGCAGAAAATATTTGGGGTATGTAATGAGTCATACAGTAAGGCAAATGCAATTTATTGTTAAAGCAAGTATCCTGTTGTGATACATAAAATGTGGCAGCTATAAAAGTCTAACAAAGTGCTGACTGTATATAGATCAAGTACGAGAAAACTGTTTCCCATGCATGACACGACTGAGACAGAGAACGCAGTAATCACTTAGAGAACAATAAAAATAACAGAGGGATTTGGAAGTGGCAGAAATAAGACCTTGACAGAAATAAAGCCATAAAATTAGAAATTTACTCCTGAAAAATGTAGTGCCAGAGGAGATGCATGTTTCCTGTCTTCATTGCAAGAACATAACATTGAAAATGGGCAATTTTTGTACTTGCTGTTTTGTTCCTGAGTTTATCTAATGATTCTGCTCACCATTCATTTTTCATTCATTCAGAAAATATTTATTTTGAACCTATTATTAAATGCCTTCTGCATATCAGTCACTATGTTAGAAACAGGGCATTCCATGGAGAATCCAAGATGTGGCTTCTGCTCTCAGGGAGCTCAGTCAAATGGGGAAGATGGGCAGCTGCACAAACAACTGCAGGCTGGGGTGAAAAATACGATAAAGTAGCACAGTCGTCAAATGGGGGTCAGGGACGGGCACTGAATTAGATGTTTAAAGGAGAAGACAGTTGTAAGGTGAGATTTCACACTTTTATCACAGCAGTGAAGTCATCAAAGTTGTGAAGGAAAGACCCCATCTCTCTAGATGGGAGATTCAGCGGTACTCAGTTGTAATACGTGGTATTTAGCAAGTGATAGAATGGAGCATGGATCAGAAGAAGCTAAGAATTCCTGCTCTGTGTCCCAGACCAGATCATTTTCTTCTCTGAGAAATGCTAATGGGGGCTGTGTGATTTTTGTGCAAAGATTTGATCTATATACTTCTGGTGCTCTGCTAACCAGCCATAAATGTGTTCACATATACTGAGTTTCCTGTTAATAATAGCAAAAAGCTGGATAGGCCTAAATATCTAATGATAAGGGAATTGTTAAATAAATTACAATCTAAACTGTAGAATACAATTAAGGATATTGAAAATAATATTTATGTATTTGGTGAAAGGCAGGAAAAGATCCAAGCAACACTGTTAAAAGGGGAGAAAAAAGTCAGAATATGTAGCTGTGGTCTCCACATACATATCCAGCACACAATCAAACATGCACGTCCAGGGTAAGCTATAGGGAAAGACAGCAGTGAGCAAGAAGAAAGAAAAGGTGGGGGAAGGCGGAAGAGACAAGAGGACCTCTCTATTTTTATTCTGTTTTTCTTTTCTTTATAGTTTAAATTTTTACAACATCCATGGACTTTATTTTGTTATTTAAAAAAGAAATGAGATAATGCCCATGAAGCAAGGAGCATGGTGTGCCAGGTGGCCAGCAAAAAATGTCAATTGACTCTCTTAGGCTGGCAAGAAAATATGACATGCTTAAAGTAATTTTAGTCTGCACACAGCATTATATCGATGGTTAAAAATGAATGTTTTCTGTCTGTAATAAAATGGAATGTAATAAACTGTCTTAAATTATGGTCAATAGATTTTAGTTAAATATGTGTTCTTTTCATTTAATCATTTAGGATTTATTATTCTAAGCTAAGTTTTAATAGAAAGCCTTCCAAATCTAGATAATACCAGACTTTGCTTAAATGCCAGAAATTTCCAGCCAACTATTATGACTTTATTTTAGAGACTAAACTTTAAAAATATTTAACATTCAGAGTTTATTATCATGTTGTCTACTTATCATTGGAAACCAAAGCCAAATCTTTTAGCAAAGCCTGGCCCACGGTGATCAATGTATATTCAGTTAATCAAAATTAAATTTAATTTTATGGAACTTTTTATTATAAAGAATTTGAAACACTCTGTAAGTAGATCATCTTTTATTGTATTCATTTAGTCATCCTTGTTTTCATGAAAAGTTATGAAGAAATTAAATTGAAAATTAAATTTTTTTTTGAAATGCACTAAGGACCTCTATTAAAATTCTTCATGGTGAGTTTCTTTGTAATTAAAAGAACCATTTATAATTTGAATTAACATTTTCAAATTTATCAGTGGGTAAGTTAAGCCTTTCACCTACAGAATTTTCCTCAAGCAAGACACTGTTCTGCCAAGGAGATGATAGAAAAGTTTCTACATTGTGATCAAGAATATGCAAACTTCAAAAGCTATAACTTTTTGCATGCTGATTGTGTTAATAAATATCTTAAAACCCTATTTGTGCTTTCTTTATTTTTATTGGATTGACATGGTAAGACTGTTTTCCCTATGAAGAAATAACATGATATAATATTTATATTTTCTTTTTTTTAGACCTGTATTTTTTTCAAGTATGAATGTTTCTAAAATATGTTTAACATGACAGTGTTTTCACAGCCTCCTGAGACGCTGATTTAAATGTACTGTGCATCTTAGAATTGATGTAATTTGACACGTGGGCAAAACTATGGGGCAAAATCGAGGTATGATCCCAGTGGTCAACTTTTAGCAGCCCCCAAGGGGGAAAAAAAAAAAACTTTATTTAATGATGTTTTTTACACAATTCATCACCAACCACATGATTTTTTGGTCTATCAGGCTGAGGTAACTGGAAACTCTTCTCAACACCCCATAGTGTTGAGAATTCCATGGACTTTATTTTTTTGCTCTTTTTTTTAAAAATCAATTTTTTTTTAATTTCAAGATAATTGTAGATTTAAATATAGTTGTAAAGAATCATTCAGGGAGACCGCATGTACACTTTACTCACTTTCGTTTCCCCAGTAGTAACATTTTGCAAAACTTTAGCACATTATCACAACCAGGATATTATTGACATTGACACAATCTATCAATCTTATTCGGATTTTCCTAGTTTTACATGTACTGTGTGTGTGTGTGTGTGTGTGTGTGCGCGCGCGTGCACATAGTTCTATATAATTTTATCATACGTGCAGATGCTTACATCTGCCACTCCGGTTAAGATAGAGAACATTTGCATCACTACAAGGACACTCTGTGTTGCCCGTTGACAGCCATGCCCACCTCCCTCCCTTTCTATGCTTCCCCATTCTCCTCTCTCCCCCCATGGACTTTTCACAAGTTGGGGATTTGGTGGCTGAGTGTTTTCTAGGTAACTTTTGGGAAGTAACTGATTTAGAGTGTGAATAAATAATATAAGCAAGCATTCTCTTCTTGAGCTGTGCGTCTCCCTGTGTTTTGGCGAAGGAACCAACAACAGGAGTAAGGGGCTGCCTTGGCTCTGCAGCATTTCTAACTCTCTGAAGGCACAAAACCAAATTTGCCACCTTTGTTTCCATTCCCAGATTACGCTCGGTTTGAGGCCAAAATCCATGACCTACGAGAGCAGATGATGAACCACAGCATGAGCTCCGGGTCCGGGTCCCTGCGAACCAATCAAAAACGCTCCCTGTATGTCAGGTAGGCAATGGAGCCATCTCCTGCTCTGATCTGCGCCTCGTGAGATACCCAGCTTGGGGAAACAAAGGCTACACCTTGTAGCGATAGGACATGTGTTCTGATTAACCCATGCTCCTGACATTACTGAAGACCTTAAGTTTAACCATTCAGAAGAAATCATTGGAATGTTATTTGTTTAAATTAGAGGCCCTTGCTTTTATCAAGTTGTTCTGTGATAATGTTATGATCCAAGGTAAAGTTCTTATCACAGATTGCAGTAAATATAATGAAAAGAAACATTTTCTTTTCTGATAAATCTCAAATTGAGTACAGGGCCCAAAGCCCCAGATATTTGTTTATCATTAGTAAGGGAAGAAAATACGCCTATATCATCTCCTAAGCTGCTTGATATTGATTGCATTAACTTTGGTGTATTGATTTGAAATCAGTATATTCTTCTAAAGAATTATGTGTTTTTTCCTAACAAGTTTTGGTAGAAAGACTTTCTCCCGTGGCATCTCATCACCAATTGTTTCTCAGACCGTAAAAGTAACTTGTTCCTTGCCTGACAAAGCTCATTAATTTACCACGAGAAAAAAATGATTGCTTGTACTGGAAACGTCTTCCAGCCTTTCATCCCTCTAGTTACCTCTTGAGTAAGATCCACTGACGCTCAACTATAACATGTTTCTCTTCCCAGCACAAGTCTCCTATATTACTTCCAAATTGCATCAGTGCTGATTGTACTTTTAAAAATAATGTAAGTACTAACAGCCAAAAGAGGGAAAGTAACCAATGGTCAAAATGAATCTATGGAGGAAACATGCTCATCCTTATTGTATTCTCCACTGCACACTCTGGGCCAGAATGTGGCCTGACTCCATGATATTCTCCTTACTTGAAATTTCACTTTCTTTTCCTGGCATGAGGTACCTGTTATAGATACTGAATGATGTCCTTGAATTGAACTTGGCCTGTTGGTTCCACATTGGCTGTAAAGTTATCTTTTGTGTGGATTAGATAGACACAGCAGGGGCAAGAAAGGAGCAGGATTCTGGGAGACAGCAGGTTCTCAAGGGCCTTAATTTGCTGGCCAGTCTGACAAACACAGAGTCCCTTCTTATTCCAGGGAGTTCTAGTACTTCAGAAGCCCTGAGATTACAAAACAATCAAATAGACCGTTAGCCTTTCAGATTTAGCCAACTGCATTTCAGAAGATTATTTTAATACAGTTCATTGTAATCTGTGAGAAGAATTGCTGAGAACTACCCTAGAACATATCTTATAGTGACATTGCAGATATGATGGAAAGTTAACAACCTCATTTGTGGCTATTTCTGTTTCCCTTACTTCTGCTGTATTGTTGATACAAAATATGCTTTTAATTTTGAAATGTTTTACTCTTGAGTAGCAAATTGGGAAAAGCCTATTGGGGTAATAGGATAGAGATAAATCAGTTAATGCAATTAAAGTGATTAGATAAAATAAAACTGGAAGGAAAAATTACCAAATAGTTGTTATCTTATTAAAATATAGGATGTATAAAAATGTTATTAATACTAGAAGAATTTGCTGAAAATATATTGGTAATAACTTTTAATTAAGTTATAAAAGATTAGGAAACTTAAATGAAGTGATGTGATGATATTATGTAAAACAAATGCACTATTTGAAATAGTAGTGTTAATCAGAATCAAACCTTTATGCTCTAAAATGGTGAATAAAAGTATAACATAGAGATAAAGACTAAAAGTAATAAAGTAGTAGTTAGAGATTTATTTAGAGGTTAGAAGGAATCTCTTTTAAATGAGACTCAGAAATACTCGATACTTCACGGGAAATTCCGCAAATGAAATGTCTGCAATATACATGCAATATATGGTATTTGGTTTCCAAACATTCAATTATTACTACTTATTTCGTACATAGAGGGCTGACCTCAGCATTTAAATGACTCTTAGACATAGAATCAATAGAAACATGACCATGCGTACAGTAAAATCAGAGGAGAAGAACTTACAAGAGTCCCTGAGCTTATTTTCATGCAAGGTGATAAAACAGACCAAAAAAAAAAAAAGTAAGAACTTGAAATGGACTAGCAAGGTCTAAGTGAAATCCTTACCAGAAAGGATTCAGCAGGTTTGTGCCTTTGTCTTTTCTTTTGTAAATACCAGTTTTGGCTATAGGATTTTCATAGCGATGCTTGCTTTATCTAGAGTGCTCGAATAGGACCAGTGCCAGTTGGTTGTTCTTATTTTAGAAAGCCAACTACTTGCTCTCTCAAAATAAATTAGTGGCAGGATTTCTCTCATTATATAAATATAAGATAATGCCTCTTCAATCTGAGAATGACATTCTGGAGTATTATTCATCTCAATTTGCTTAGCTTTTTGTAATTATAGGGCTGGAAAGAAGCTTAGCTATCACCGCGTCTATTGTTTAATTTACAGAAGAAGAAACTGAGGCCTCAGGAGAGAAGATATTTGCCTGGGATTCCACAGCTATTTCTGGCAGAGTCAGATCTCCTACCCACAGTCCTATACTCTCCCCTCATCACTCTGCCTCCAGAACACTTAGCTTATGTGGTATCAGCTGCGCTATAGCTGTGATTCCCAATCCACTTCTGCCAGGGCAGTGCTCGACTCTTAGATTAGGGAATAGGTTAGCTGAGAGGAAAAACTCAAACACAGAATTCTTTGGGATTGTTACACAGGATAAACTGTGCTATAGGACATATGGGATTTCTTTGGTATTGTTCATATTTTTCCATGAAGCCAAAACCAAGCAGCCTCTTTGTTCTGTGCTAAACAAGTTAGCTGACTTAGAATATTTGCCTGTACCACAAAACCACTCTTTCCCTTGGAGTTACCTCCTCTGCCTCTCTCTCTCTCTCTCTCTCTCTTACACACACACAACACACTCCCACTCCTATCCCTGGCCATGTCAGAGAGGATGCATCTTCTCAGGATCTTAAAGAAGCTGGCTTCGTTGCCTTGCTAGAAATGATCCTCCCACATGTTAGCAATTTGTTTGCCTGAAATCCTGAAGGGAGGGAGAGGTAATCAGCACTATCTGAGCCAGGCAGTGTTTTAAACTTGAGCCAACCTTCTCTATTTTCCAATCTAGTGTAAATGTTTTCCTTCCTTTAATCTTTTGGGTGAGGTGCTTGAAGTGCTTTGATAATGCCGTACAAATGGAATCAATTGTTGCTAATCATAAGACTGTACATGTCCCATGGGAATGATTTAGTTATGTTCGATTTAATTTGTACTGCATATTTCCTACGTTGTGAAACATAGTTGTAGAAACTTAAAGGTAAAGTGGTAAAAATATGAATATGATATTTTTCAAAATGCTCCACAAGTATATTACCATTTCTTCAAATGTAGATACAGTTAGGCTTCTGAGCTATTGGAATATGGATTTGTTGCATGGATTTCGAGGCTCTCCTTATGAGTAAAGAGAGTAGGTGACTGCCTAGGTGGAGTGAGTTGATGAGCTCGTGAAGATCTCCCTGCCTCTAAAATATGCCCTCCGCTTCTTACCTTCCCACTGGTAAAAAGCTGGTATAATAGAGAACAAGTCTTTGCCTGCTACCGATAGAGATGCACCCTTATATAACAAAGGTCAGAGATACTCATATAGGAAGGGGATTAAATTCACACAAAAGTGCAAATATCTAAAGAACAATCTTTTCTTTTGATAAAGGAAAGAGCACCCAAGACACTGGGAGAATGGGGAAAGCAAGAAAGAAAAGCCAGTCAGTCCACCAATTGGGAGGAAAAGGTCACAAGAAAGAACAGAAAAGCAAAACTTGGCCCGTGTTCATTTGTTAATAAAAGGTAGTGATTCTGAGATTTCAAGTGAATAAGCTCTCTGTTGTGAATCTGTATTGAAGAGAATCGGTTGCTATGATTTATTCAAGCATTCATCATTTTTTGAGCGTATGTTCTGTGCCAGGACCTATAATGGACACTGAGGACCCCGCAGTAACAGTCATGTTTCCTGTTCACAAGAAACTCATGTCTAGTGGGGGAGACAGACTAGGGAAAGGCAATTAAGTGCAATGTGATATGAAAAGACCTCAGTTAGCTCTAGAAAGGCCTGGAATCTTGATCACTTCCTAATGCAGCAATATCTGAATTGATTCGTGAAGTCTTATATGAGCTAACCTAGAGACTTTCAAAACTTTTGACCCAAAGAAGAAAATACACTTTTTATCATGACCCGGTAAATATATACACACATGAAGCTGAAAGAAAATTGTCATTAAAAAATACTAACACTTTTTTATGTAGAGTGTATTTTGTCATTTTACATTCTATTTGTTTCTCTCTGTTTTGATGAAAGTCACAACTCATCAACTTGAATTAATAACTCACTAATAGGTCATGATTTACAGCTTGCAGATGGCTTTAACAAGAAGGAGCATTCCAGGCAGATGACACAGAACACAGACAAGCAGGAGACAGAGAGCATCTTCAGTACAGAACATTTAGCATCTCTGAGATCCCTAGACCTCGGTGTTCTAGCCAGCTTGGAAGGCAGCTCTCCCTAATACAGATGAGGAAGTGAAAGTGGAGGGAAATATTAGTCAGGCATCTTCTATGGGTCAACCATTAAGCCAGTGTTTTACATATATTATTTCACATAATTCTCTCAACAATCCTATGAGTCAGGGGATATTGCCTTCATTTTACAGGTGAAGAAACTGAAATTCAGAGAAGTGAAGTGATTCTGCCAAGATCACAGAGCTAGACTAGACATGGGCACAGACATTCAGTTCCTGCTTGTGAGACATTGTAAAGCAGTGTCTAAGAGCACAGTTGCTAGATTCTGCCAGACAGAAAAACATTTGAGTCATGGTTCTGTCACTCTCTAGGTCTGTGAACTTGGACAAATCAGTCTCTCTGGCCTTAGTTTTTTGTTTGTTTGTTTGTTTGTTTTTCAATCTGTGAAAATGGGAATAGTAATAAAATATCATAAAGTGGTTGTGATGATTAAATAAAATAGTGAATTTAAATACCTGGTACATGGGATGCACTTGACAAATGTTGGTGATATTCATCATTGATAATAAAGGCCACCTTTCCCCTGCAGGACAGAAAGACAATAGAATTGATTTGAACAAGGCACTGTTTTCCCAGCAGTGAGATGAGCCTGCCTTGTCCCATTGCTTTCCTTCAGCAAGGGAAGAAGGATAGACAACCTTGGAAACCTTTTAGATTATTGTTCCTCAAGACCTCATGAAGCCTGAAAAGCAAGGCCAGGATTCCAAGGCTCCAGATTGCCCAGCTCTGTCAACTCATCAGGCATTTCTGAACTCAAACAAGAGTCTACCCAGAGGCAGGACCTGAAAACAATTCAACTGGAGCCACAAGACAAGAAGAAAGACTCACTGCATGTGAGTCTTCAGCTGGACCCTTCAGTTCTTCACAGATGTCATTAGTGTCCCTTACCATGTGATTTCTACTTCCCCTCTGTATTCTTCACTCCCTTCCAGCCCTCTGCTCACAGTTTATTTACAGTGGTTCTAAGTCCACATTTTACTAAAACTTGCTGCTTCTTGAAACCGTTTTTGCTTCAAAGGCTATAATATGACAAATACACTCAGGTGGGCCTCTTACCCCATTGTTTAACATATAAGGCTTTTATATATTGACTCATTAGTGCATTGATTCTTTCATTCAACAAACATGGTGCATGTACTTACCTGCAATGTACCAGTCTGCAGAAGACATTAAGGACACAGAGATGAATAAGAACACAGACCTCCTTCCCTCGAGTTACTCATAGTCTATAACTGCAGGCAATTCGAATAGTATACAGACCATTATTGTAACTGTCATTTTCTGATATCTCATGAGTTATGTGCCTTGCAATTATTTTAATCTTTATAACATGTCTATAAGGTTTTGTATAGTGAAATTTGCCCAGCAGATCACCATCTATTAAACTAGTGACCATCTAAACTCATCTATTAAAATAGTGACCACTCTGGTCCTTATTAAAGTTTCATAGTAAAGCTCCCAGAAATAGAGATACCATTCAATACGGAACCTGCAAAACCTAGTTTATGTCTTACTTTTATTACATCTCTAGTGCCTTATGCCACAGCACTTGGCATGAAGAAATCACATTAGTAAATACTTTTGAATGAATAAGTGAAATAATTCCAAGACTATCTTTCCTATATAGATGTGAAAGAAAATGAAAAAATAAAACCGAGATTTTTGAACAGTCGTTTGGAAGTCCAGTACCAGCTGAGCTGACACCAAGTGCATGGAGTCTGTTTCTATCCTCAGAAGGCAAGCATTGCTCATGGTGCTGCGATTTCCAGGAAACATCTGGCACTGCAAAGCCTTTTAGGCTGCTTCATTTGGCCACTGAACTCTGTGACTCTCTTAAAATTGGAGCCTAATTCAATAACGGATTTATACATGTGCACATAGCCTATGCCCTCTTAGTGAGAGGACTTGAGGTAGGGGCAAACCTCATTCTCAACACAACTAGTCTTTCTACTCCAGTGAACTAAGGCTGGAAGTTACGTCAAAGGCAGGCAGTCTTGAGAAAACAGATCCCACCCAGGACACTTCATCATGATGGGCTTTGATTCTGGGGGAAGAGAGTTCCCACCTGATTGATTTTGTTGGGAGGGGAAAGCTACATCACCATGTAGGTAAGAGACTCTGGTCATTTTTTTTCTTTGAACAGTAGCATATCCTTCCACTCCACTTTCTGCCCCACTGAACTGCTGGTCAGTAACTTGGGGATGGTAAGGGAGAGTGTGAAATGGAGCCTGGCAGGGAGGGGACTTTGCTCCAGTGGCATTACTGCTTCCAAGTTCACTTGGCTATGGATTTCCTGAGGGCATTTAGGCAAAGCCATGAAATATATGGACTAATACAAATCAGATCCTTACCTTTTTTCCCTCCAACCTTGGACCCAACATGCTCTTAGCCACTGTCTCCAGAGAACATGTTGCAGTCAGCTGTGTGCACCACCCCCCCCACGCCCAATACTTGGCACAGGGCTAGCTGACAATGGCATTTTTATTGCCTCTCATCTTTTCACTCATATATTCTTATTTAGCAACATCATCATTTATTCACTCATAAATGTATTGAATGTGCCACAGCAGAATAGGAAATAAAAACTACTTTTCTCTCTTAAAATCCTACTGGGGAAGGAGTGTGGTTGGTGGCATTATCAGGGACCTGAAACCATTTAATAGGATGAAGCAGAAAGTCTGAAGAAAGTTTCAACTTAAGAAACCAGAAGAGAGCCAGAGAGGGCACTGCAGAGTGAGATGAAGACTGTGGGCCATGTAATGAGGGGCCTGAGAACTCATGTGCCACTACTTCACTCCTGACTTCATTTAAACCTTAGAACAGTACCATGACATAAATATGATTATCATCTCCATTCTACAGAGGAGGAAGGAGCTTGGCAGAGGCCAAAGAGGTTTAAAAATGACCCACTCAAGATGCTATGTGGCCAAGCCAGATTCTCTACTCCGATATGTCTCTCTCTGAAGCCCATGCATGTTCTGCTACAATACAGTGAAGATGAAGTTAATCTCATAGGGGCACTGGTTAAATTCATACTGATAGAACTTCTGCATATTTTATACTTTGTACTGACTTCCTCCAGGTAGACCTGGCTTCTAGTCCAGAATTCATAGCTTATTGATCGCTAAAACTTGAGTGTCTCATTTATCAAATGAACATAATACCTAGTCCACAAGCTTGTTGTTAGGATTAAGTTAAACTAAGTCTGTGAAGGAGCCTGCCACATGGGACTTGTTAGGTGAGCAAGTCCCTTTATCCCTCTAAGTGCTTAGAGTCTGCCTCCTAAATGGGTGCCTCCTGTAAAGCAGAATAGATTTTGTTTGTTCATTTATACTTTGAGATTTATTAGCATTATGCCTACTCTTTCAGGCATTTGCATTTTTAATTGCACCCTTAATTGTGAAATAAAAGGCTTTTTCTTCAGGCAACTAATTTTATCCCAGAACTAGAAAGGAGGAGTCACTGGGAATCTGAGGGAGTTTTCTCCTTCCCCTGAAATCATAGGCTGCCCCTGTTTTTAAAAAGGTTTTAAATTTTTAGATTTCTATAGGAAGAGGGACAAAAGTATTATGGGTGGCCCTTCCACTGACCGTCACATATTTTCTCTCTCCCTCTACCCAAGATCTAGAATCCAGATCTCATTTCTACTAATAGTTCACCTACCATTCCTTATTCATTCATCTAGAAAACTTTTCCTGAGTCATTACCATCCACCTCATACTGTAGTAGGCTCTGGGGATAAAAAGATTAATGGGGCATTTTTTCTGCCCTTAAGGAGCTCAAAGCTCTTTCAAACAATCTGAATTCTGCTTTCTGACCCACACCCCATAGTAATTATATTTCCAGAAATCTCTTATCTCCAGTGGAGGTACTTGGCCTCATAGACCAAAATTACCACTTGCTGGAACAAACCAGACAGCTCTAGCTAGAAAAGGGAGCAGAAGAGGAAAAGATGGAATACAGGATGCTCACAGGAAAGAACAGGTGAGAGGTGAGGGCATGGAAAAATTGAGGGAAGCCTCACCCTAAATCATGAAAGTTAGGTCAGGAGCAAGGAAATAGACACAAGACCTTTGTCCTTTATTTTATTTTATTTTTTTTAATTTTATTTTGTCGATATACATTGTAGCTGATTATTGCTCCCCATCACCAAAACCTCCCTCCCTTCTCCCTCCCCCCCTCCCCCCCAACAATGTCCTTTCTGTTTGTTTGTTGTATCAACTTCAAATAATTGTGGTTGTTATATCTTCTTCCCCCCCCCCCCCGGTTTGTGTGTGTGTGTGTGTATGTGTGTGTGTGAATTTATATATTAATTTTTAGCTCCCTCCAATAAGGGAGAACATGTGGTATTTCTCTTTCTGTGCCTGACTTGTTTCACTTAATATAATTCTCTCAAGGTCCATCCATGTTGTTGCAAATGGCAGTATTTCATTCGTTTTTATAGCTGAGTAGTATTCCATTGTGTAGATGTACCACATTTTCCGTATCCACTCATCTGATGATGGGCATTTGGGCTGGTTCCAACTCTTGGCTATTGTAAAGAGTGCTGCGATGAACATTGGGGAACAGGTATACCTTCGACTTGATGATTTCCATTCCTCTGGGTATATTCCCAACAGTGGGATGGCTGGGTCGTATGGTAGATCTATTTGCAATTGTTTAAGGAACCTCCATACCATTTTCCATAGAGGCTGCACCATTTTGCAGTCCCACCAACAATGTATGAGTGTTCCTTTTTCTCCGCAGCCTCGCCAGCATTTATCGTTCAGAGTCTTTTGGATTTTAGCCATCCTAACTGGGGTTAGATGGTATCTCAATGTGGTTTTGATTTGCATTTCCCGGATGCTGAGTGATGTTGAGCATTTTTTCATATGTCTGTTGGCCATTTGGATATCTTCCTTAGAGAAATGCCTACTTAGCTCTTTTGCCCATTTTTGAATTGGGTTGCTTGTTTTCTTCTTGTAAAGTTGTTTGAGTTCCTTATATATTCTGGATATTAATCCTTTGTCAGATGTATATTTTGCAAATATTTTCTCCCACTCTGTTGGTTGTCTTTTAACTCTTTTAATTGTTTCTTTTGCTGTGCAGAAGCTTTTTAGTTTGATATAATCCCATTTGTTTATTTTTCCTTTGGTTGCCTGTGCTTTTGGGGTCGTATTCATGAAGTCTGTGCCCAGTCCTATTTCCTGAAGTGTTTCCCCTATGTCCTTTAGTTACAGCATTTGAAAAGTGCCTGACACCTCTTTAAATACTTTACGTAGTCATTGAATGAACGTTTTGAGTGGCAATTGGAGATGATGATTAAATAGAACAAGGTATTAGGAGAACCATCGGTGACTGGCTGAGTCAAGCACATGCTCCTGCCATGCATAACCGCTGTCTCCCACCTTTCACATGCCCTCTTCCCTACTTTGACTCATCCTCCCCTCCGTGGACTGTGAGCACCTCGAGAATGCAGATTCTGCCTGCTTAATGTCTACACCTGTACAGTCTGGCATATGGTAACTGTTGAAACAATCAAGTGAATGAATTATGGATGTCCTACATTGGAGAGAGTTTAACTTTATTTAAAATTTTACCTAATGACTTGCAAATGGTTTCCTGCCTAACAAAGTTCCTTGTCCCTTGTTGATCAAGTGAATAATTCACACTGTTCAATAACAAGCTCAGATTAAATTTTTAAAACTCATTTAACCAGTGTTATATGTGGTATGGGTTAGATTTCAAATCTATTTTCATTTTCATTATAAATCAGAAAGAACAATAATAATAATAATGAACATTCACAAGAACTTTAAAGATACTTAAAAATAATAATAATAAGCTCATAATAATTGCTATTTCTGTTCCAGGCAGTTTGCTAAACTCCTTATGTGGATTATTGTATTTAATTCTCACAAAAACCTTATGAGATAGGTGCTATTATTATCCCCATTTTAGAGAAGAGAAAATTGAGGCCAGTTTTCAAGTTAACCCCTAAGAAGCTAAACTGGGACTACAACCACTTTGAGTCATCTGTCTCCACTGAAGTAAATATTTCAAAAGCTAAATAGCATCACTGCACATTTATTTAGCATCTGCAGTACACTTCAGTCTTCCGGTTCTAAAAAAGTTTCCGCCCACCCATCCCCTCTTCTCAGTCCTAAATTTTGAAGAAAACACATATAAGTAAATCAGAAAACTTTGCAACTCAATGGAACCTGTTGGGTGTTCGTGTCTTTCTAAATGCAGAGGCTGCAAGACTTGTGGGTTTCCCTGGTCAGCAACATTACAATAGAGAAAATCAGGAACCTGACATGGGATTGACAACTTAATGCACCAAGTAAGAATTCTAAAAATAGTAAACAAACAAGCAAATTATATATTTTAATTGATTGCTCTTTATTATTGCCATCATTTTATGGAAGAAAGGGCATTTTAACACCAAAAGAAAAATAAGAACATAATCTGAGCATCAGGAACAGTCCTCCAAATTTTATAAATTTTCAGCATCAAACTTATTATTATTATCTAAATTGTACTTTCTCTTATTTTACGTTTATGTCATTCTCCCTACGTTTTAAAAACAGACCCTCGGGCCAGCGCCGTGGCGCAGTCGGGAGAGAGCGGCACTGGGAACGCAGCAGCGCTCCCGTCGCGGGTTCGGATCCTATATAGGGTTGGCCGGTGCGCTGAGTGGTTCAGCCGTTCACAGAAAAGACAAAATAATAATAATAAATAAAATAAATAAATAGAATTTTAAAAAAATAAAAATAAAAACAGACCCTCTTTTAACAGCTTTACTGAGATATAATTGATATACAAATAAATTACATGTTTCATGTACATGGTTTGAAGAGTTTGGAAAAAACAGACTTTTTTAAAAAGATATTATCTGTTGTATTTTAAAACATTGCATATGCTGTATTGTTTCTGACCAAATCACTTGCATCATCTACCTTTTCCCTCTTAATTTCCTTGAAAATGCAGATTTGGCCTTTTGGACCCAGAATCTCACACTTTCATACACACACACACACACACACACACACACACACACACACACACACACGAATCATACAAGTATCTGTGTCCATGGGTAAAATAACGAGAAAATGTGATGTGGACTGAATAGAAGTTTACAACAAACAGTGCATTTGGTAGCTTCTAGTGACTTCTATCATGAAAATATAATTCTCATTTAAGTTAACTTTGTAGCTCTTATTCTCCAGACAAACCTCTTAAACCAGTTCCAGTGGCTTTTTTGGAACGGACTGTATCCCTCTCTTCCTGTTAGTGAGGGCTCCTAGCTAATCAGAAGGAGGTGATCTCTGTGTTTCTGGTTGCTGTAAATGCAAATCATTGGGGCAGTTTCCCCACCCAAAATGCCTGTGTTAAACATATTCCATTGCTGGCTCTTCATAAGATGATTACTTTTCGCTTTTCCTGAAATTCTCTGTTACTGCACAGAAAATTCTGCTCCCCTGTAAATTGGGCCCCCATAGTACTACCACCTCCACAACACATTCTGATCCTCTTATGAGTCCTTGGTTATATCATGGATTCAGATTATCTGAGGACAAGGAGATGGCAATGGGAGTTTAATTCTCATAATACCCAAAAGGGAGTGTCATTATTATCCCTGTTTTACAGTTAATAAAACCAGGATTAGAGAGCTTATATTATCGCCCAAATTTACAGATCAAAAAAGAAAGAGAACATGATAAAAACTTAGTTCCATTCTATGCCAATTTTCCACTCTTAACCTTTATTTTGAGGGCTTCTAAAAATACCACATTTTCTTAAATATGCTTGATTTCATATATGTTCTCTCATTCCTGTAGGTACTTATAATTGTTATAAAAAGTTCTAAAAATATAAGTTTTACCCTGGAAAACATAGTCATCTAATGTATAATGCAACTCCCTCATTAATAAATGAGGACCTTAAAGATGCTCATGGATCCTTGACATGGAGTTATGCTGGCTCAAATTTGAATTTCATAGGGTCATACCTTTCATTGACCACGCATCCTCACTGAAGAGACATGAGGTTTCCTGCTGTGGGATGCTGCACACAGGATGAGAGGACTGCAAAACATTGAGACTAACTTAGAGCAAGTGGGGTGAAAAGACTATGGATGTAAGTTTTCCTTTAGAGCCTATTAATTATAAAATACTACATATGGTGCTGTCAGAGGTAAAAATATGGATCAGACATGTCCTGAAGGATCCATCTAAAGCTAGTTGCAAAAAACATGAAATAAGCTGTTATTGTGAATGCAAACTCTGCTCTAGGATCTGACAATATATGGGGGTGGTAGGAAATAAGGGAGATTAGACAGACCAACTATGATGGGGCTTCTTGCTGTAGGTTCCAAAAGCAAAGCTGTTATACTTTTTTGTTTTTGTTTTTGTTTTGTTGTTGTTGTTTTGGAAATACATCTTTGGCAGTGTATTTCTGCAAGAAATAGACACTGCCATAGAATAAAACATTATGTCCTCTAGAATACCAGCTCACCCCAGCCATTCATTTATGAGTTCATGGCATAATGGAGCAGGGAAAAAACCTGGGTTTTGGAGTACCTGGATTTAAATCCTGGCCCTGCCACTTAATGCCTTTCTTGTGACCCTAGCAATTTCTTCTCCCTGTAGGCCTTCACTTTTTCTATAAAATGAAGATAATAAATACACACTCATAAGGTTTATGAGGAAAAATGTTTGTAAATCACTTAGCATCTTAAACTCTTCTAGAAATTAGAAAAAGGAGAATATTTCCTAACTTTTTCAATTTTAACATCACCTTGTTACCAAAACATGACAAGGTCATTATAAGAAAGGAAATTTATAGTTCGGTCTTTGTCATAAACATAAAATCAAAAATCTAAAATAAAATATTAACATAATAAATTCAGCAATATAAAGAAAGAATAATATGATGCAGTGGGATTTATTATAGAATGAAAGATTGCTTTAACATTAGAGGATCACAACATTTAACAAAATAAAAGATAAGAAGCAGATGATCATCTAAATACTACAGGAAAAGCATTCAACAAAATTCAAAACCCATTTATGATAAAAAAAAAAGTTTTTAGCAAATTTGAAAAACAGAGGACTTCCTTAATCTAGTAAAAGGCAAACATTATATTTAATAATGAAATTTTGAAAGCTTTCTCCCTGGAAGCAGCTATGAGACAAGGATACCCTCTATCATCACTTCTATTAAATGTAGGTGCAAAAAAAAGGTAAAATGATTGGAAAGAAAAGAATAAAACTATCCTTATTTTCTGGTGACATAATCGTGTACATTAAAAATCCAAAAACTTAGATGAACTGATGGAATTAGTAAATGACTTTAGCAAGGTTACTAGATATAAGGTCAATAGCAAAATAATCATTATATTTCCATATAATAGTAACAATAAATAATAAGAAAATTAAATTTAAAATATCATTTATAATAGCATTGAAAAACTCTAAATACCTAGAAATAAATACACCAAAAGTATACCACTGTACAAAAGCCACACAATTTTATTAAAAGAAGACACATAAATGTAGGGATATACCATATTCATGGATAGGAAGATGAAATGTGGTAAAGATGTCAGCTCTCCCAAACTAATTCATTATAATCTTAATTGTAATTGGTGATGGTGGTGACAGTTATTCTAAAAGTTGTATGGAAATGTAAAACACCAAGATAGGCAAGACAAAAAAAATAATAAAGTTGAAGAATTTGCATTATATGATGTTAGAGTTTGTTATGAGGTTACATTATTAAAGGCAGTATGGAATTGGTAGAAGTGTAGACAAGTAGGCTAATGAAACAGAATAGAGAGTCCAGAAAGCCCCACATGTACACATCTTGATTTCATGACAAAAATGAAATTGCTATGCAGTGGAAAAAGGATGACTTTTTTAGTAAAGAGTGCTGGATCAACTGGCTATCCAAATTTTTAAAAATTTGACCCTTACCTCACACCATACACAAAAATCATTCTAGATAGATTGTAGATCAAAATGTAAAAAGTAAACAGTAAATGTTTAGAAGAGTATTGGAAAATAACTTTATAATATTGTAATAGGCAAAGAAGTCTTAAACGGGCACAAAATATACTAATCACAAAGGAAAATATTGATAAATTAAACTACATTAAAATAAAAACTTTCATTCATCTAAAGATACTGTGTATAAAATAGGGAAAGACAGAGCAAAGGAAAAGGTATTTGTAATCCAGAAATCCAGAAAAGGAATTATAAAGAGAATATGTTAAAAAAAAAAAAAAAAAAAGCACTGTTACAAGTCGTTAAGAAAAAGGAATTAATTTTTTAAGTGGTAAAAAGACCTGAACAGGCATTTCTTAGAAAAGGATATATAAATGGCCAATTCACATGAAATGGTACTAACCAGCAAAATGGCTAAGGTTCTTCTCTTACCAAGTGCTGGTGAGCATGTAGAGACTCTCATACACGTGGGAGATGAATTGGTACAATCACATTGGAAGAGTGTCAATATCTACTACAGCTGAACTTATTATACCCTATGATCTACTCTTAAATATATACCTATTAGAAATGTACACATATGTTTGACAAATACGTACAAGAATATTCATTAGCAGCGTTTTTGTAATAGCCTAAACCTGGGAATAACCAAATGTCTATCAACAATAGATGGGTAAATAAATTGTGGTATATTGACACAAGGGACTACTGCATCCTGTGGCTCATGGCCCGCTTCCTCCATTTTCAGAATCAACAATGGCAAGTTGAGTACTTCTCATGTTGCATTTCTCTGTCCCCTTGGGAAGGACTCACATGATTAGATTAGAACCACCAGGGATAATTTCAAGATCATTAAATTTAGTCACATTGGCAAAGTCCCTTTTGTCATATAAGAGGACATATTTAGAGGTCACAGGAATTAGGGCTTGGACATATTGGGGAGGGGGGGAAGTCATTTTTCTACCTAGCGTAATATTATTTCATTTGTATAACATTCAGAAATAGGCAAAACTAACCTATGGTGATAGAAGTCAAGAGTATGATTACATTTGGGATCTTGTTCCTAGACTAGGAATAATAGTACCCGTTTTAAAGGGTTGTTACTAGTACAATATCCAACAAAAATGTTAACTGTCTTGAAAAAGTACCTGTCACAAAATAGACTCATTATTTTTTATTTTCTATTTCCTTCTCTTTTTCCAGCCCCAATTTCATCATTTCCCCTGTAAAAATGCTGCAGGCAAGACTTTTATGCAGGATAAGGGATTTGAAGACTTGCAGGCCCTCTATAAAAGCTGTTCCCAAACTTGCCTAGTAATGAATATTCTCTAGAAATCAGAATCTATGTAAGAACCCCAGGTGCTATTTGAGCTAATGCAAAGTTTGGGAAACACTGTTGAAAACATAAGAAGTACTGAATGATCCGCTCCAGCCTCATCCAAAATGCCACTTGCTACACTTTTTAAGCCTCCCAAACCAAATTCTGCCATATTATACCAAGGATAATGTAAGAATTTCTTAAAATACTGGGCTAATCACAGATCAATATAAACTACCACTCAGTGCATCTAGAACTTAATCTTTTTCTTGGAAGTGGCCATCTGATTCTCAGGATCTAGCACCAAGCCTGAACAGAAAGTGGTTTCATAAATATTTGTTAAATTCACTGAATTTAAAGAGGGCATCTGGTTGTTGTTTGGTTGGTTTTGTTGGGTTGGGTTGTTTTTTTGTTTTGGGGTTTCCCCCTATTAAAACATGCTGCAGTTGACTGTGCCCATGATTTCTTGAATGTGCTAACAAAGAAGTCTGGTAAAAATTGAGTCTCTACTCATTTCACACACTTGCACCTCAAACTTTTCCATTCATTCATTTTACAAAAATAAATTTTACTATTGATATTCCACACGTGAGACACACAGATAGGTCCAAGGGATACAAGGATAAAAATACTGTCTTGCTTTAGGGTACTGCCAGTCTAGTGGGCAGACCAACAATAAAAGTATGTCCAAACTCACCACCACCTACACTGAATTTAGACTGGGCTGTTCTGATTAAGAAGGGAGCCACTACCAGAGTTAGTCATGTCCCTAGCCTCTCCAGACTGGCTTTCTCTCCTAGTAGGGGCCAAAAAGAGTTTCTAGGCTTATTTTACTCTTATTTGCCTCTTCTTTCTCAACCTTGTCTGCACATTAGAGTCACCTGGGAAGCTCTTAAAAAACCTGATGCCTAGACCCCATCCCAGACCTCTTAAATCAGAACCTCTGGGAATGGGTTCCTGGGCATCAGCATTTGTTGAAGCTCTTCTGGTGATCCCAATGTGCAGCAAAGTTGAGAACCTGATCTTTTCTGCTACTTGATCTTTTCTCTTCTTTTCTTTCTTTTCATTTTTTTTTTTTTTTCTTTTTAACTCTAATGCTTACTTCCTTAGCTCATATTTAAGCTGGGAACAATACTTTTAAAAGTCTCAGATTTCTCACATGGAAGTCTATTGCACACCTGCAGCTAATAAGAAGGCCAGTTTCTGGGATGACTTTCAATTTTGATCACATTCAGCATTAGTTGACTCAGAATTTGGAAGCCAACCTTGCATTTGATGCTACAATTTGCTAACACTTAGCAAAAAATAGAATCTCCTAGTTCAAGACCAAATAACTTTGGAAAGCAGATTTAAAAGGTTGGCAAGATTTCTTGAGAATCAGAGAGATCTAACGTCCAAATTTTGGTTTCCAGAGAATAAGAAGTGAATCGATTAGAAGTTCTTAAATTGCATGGTTTCTTTGAAAATGTTCAGAGTACAAGTGAGTTCCAAAGAACTTTGTTGAATGCACGTGTGTAGCCATGACCAGTCTTGCAGTAAACTCAGGTACAACTAGGTTTGCCCAACTCTCATTTCTGGTTTTTGCTGCTCCCCTCTCCTCCCACTCCCCTTGCAGCTCAACTTTCCCAGTTTGACCCTGACCCTGACCCTGGCCTTTTCCCTGTGCTCTCCTTACTTGCACCACTCCCCACCTTAGACTTAGCCTATCTCAGGCTGCAGCAATTGGTTGGCATGGAAACGTTAGATGAGCCTGCATGGTGGGAGGGATGTTCTGTTTCCAAGTGAAAATGGAAAAAAATCCAACTGTGATTCACTTCCAGCCATTTTAACCCTTGAGTTTACCCATCTATTTAAAATGCATCTGTGGCTCCTGATCACCTAGTAGGTAAAGGAGGCCATCTCGATCCAGGCTCTGCTCACCTCTGCACCCTCCTCTGTCTCTTCCTCTAAAGGCACTGGGAAAGAGCCTCAGGGAACACCTTGCTCTTTCATTTCTCCCTTACTTTGCACAGGCCCTTTCCTCAATCTATATACTTGCTCTTCCTCCTTCCCATTCCAAGAGATTCTTAATGGTTTTTCAAGACCCAATTCAGGCACCTAGAAGCTTTCCTGGCCAACACCTCTGCCCCACTCTCATAGCACTTCAGTTACAATGATTGCTGGAAACTAAGTGTAGGTGGCAGTTTTCCACCCTGGACTGTGAGCTCAGTAAAGGGGAAGTGTGCTACTGTGAGGAGCACGTGTGTTTCTCACACTCCGAGTGAGGTCTCATCTCCATCAATTACTAGATTGGAGATCTTGTACAAGTCACTTACCTCTTCTTGGTCTCAGTTTTCTCATACCTAAAATAGTAATGTTGGTACCTAATATGCCTATTATTTATCAAATGATGGCTCTGTGTTAGGTACTTCCTCACCTAATCTCATTTAATCTTCATGCCACTTCAGTGACAGATAAGATAATATTATTGACCCCCTTTAACAATAAGGAAATTAAGGCTCAGAGTTGAGTAGACTGCCCTAAATCACACAGCTCTCAAGTGGTACAGCCAATATTCAAGCCCAGATCTGATTCTTTATTACTCTGCACCAGTGCCTGTGTGTGTATATAAAGCACCTACCCTGTGCCTGCCTTTAGGGAGAGAAAAGGAACTGGGGGACAGATGGGTGGATGCCATGATAAATTGCCTTGGAGAAATCACGATCCTATGCTCTCCATGGAGATCCAAATGGGAAATTAACCCCCCTCCTGTGGTTTAAGCCTAATATGCACCATTTCTCCAAGCTTATGGAAAAGGTCAAGAATATAAAGGCTTCTATAACCCCTTTTTATACCTGTGCCCTACTCCAAAAACAAGCTTCCTTCCCGCTGGAACTGCTGTCCCCCACGGAAGAAGCTAAACGTAGACTGGCTCCTGGAGAATTGAAAGACAGGAAAAAATGAACTTTGAGTAGCTATTAAATCACCTTGACAGCTGCCACCTGGAAACCAGCCCTCAGTGTCCTGTGTTGAGTCTTCCAGTGCAGTGTCACAGCACCATACTGCTTGAGAGGATGAAGAAGAGGACAGTCAAGACAGTGCCACTCAGGGGGTCATAATTAACCTTCAGTGTACATCATTCAGTACCATTCAGTGAATTTCTGTGATTTTTTTTTTTTTTGTAACCAATAGTTTGAAAAAAAAAAAAGGAAGTAGTCATTCAAATATTTCTATTTTTACGTATGGATAAATGCAAAAATCTCTTTTAATGAATGGATTCTGTGTTGTAGCTGGGTGTATGTAAATAATGCCTCGGGCTTCAAAGCAAAGAACAGAGCTTGTCAGTTTGTCTAGAACAAGCCGCCACAGCTTTTTTATAGCATGGTTCACTAATAGACTTGGTTACCAGGACTACTGATTTTAAAATTACAGTGCTGAAATTATTAAACAGACTTGGTTTATAGTGCTGAAATTATTAAACAGCATGGTTTCCTACAGAATCTTGAAAGCAGTGAGTACATAGTACCTCCTTTCCATCATATTCTCTTTCCCCTGTCTCTCTCTCTCTCTCTCTCTCTCTTCCTTTTCCCTCTTCCCCCTGCCCCACCAATATAAACGCATTAAACCCAATTCCTTTTACACTCAAAAGGGCTATGCAATTGTTTCCCCAGTGCTAAACACAGGATTCAAGATGTATATGCTAACAGTTCTAGATGTAATGCTAAAATTGTGATTTACTCCAGCTTGCAACATAAATAAATTAGAGAATTAGACTATTCTTTGTAAAATACTGACTTTTATTTTCGATCTGGCTATTTTGGCGGAAAATAAAAGACTAGGAGTATTGATATAGCAATGGTTTGGGTTAATTTATAAGCAAATCCATATTTGAGAGCCAGAATAACGATGCATTTTAAAGGTTAGGATTTTTGATCAGATGACCTGGGTTTTAATTTGACTTCTCCATTTACCATTGGAAAAGTTATTTATACTCTCTAAGTTTCAGTTTTCTCGTCTTTCTATTGCGGATAACACTGCCAACCTCATAATCATGTTTGTAAATAAAATCAGATACTGTTTATAAAATGCTTAGCACCGTATTTCACCTATACATAAAAGATGTTCAATAAATGGTAGCCATTATTTATTATTATCAATGTTATCTCATTAGATAGCTGTAAGTATTAAATGAGATAATGCATTAAGTTGCTTGCCATACTTCTAGGGAGACAGAATGTGCTTAATAAACATTAGATCTATTATGGTTACCACTGGTTTATTATACTGTAACTGTCCCATAGTTGGTCTCTATACCAACTCCCAATTCCCCCAAATTCCCTTCTTTTCCCACTTTGCTTTGCTGCAGTGCCAGTCAAATGATAGGATTCTATCATGTTTAATTACCTTCCCATTTCTCTTTTGCTCTGTTTCCAATCATACCCCATGAGACATTCCTTTTCCTACTTTGATACATACCTAGATTTGAGCTGTAGCACCATCCTAGTTAGCTGTGCAGCTTTAAGCAAATTATTACCATTTCTGGCTCTTAGATACTTTTCATGTAAACCACATGGATAGAGCAAGGTAATCTCTGAGGTCCCTTCTTGTCTGATGTCCACTGACTCTCAGATTCTATTTTAATTAGAGATATTATGGGAGCTACATAGTGTAGAGTCCAGGTCTTAGAGACCTACTATTTGCAGTGAATTTAAAGATTGGACATGAGAAAGGGAAATTCTGAACAGCGTCAATTCCACTTTTTTTTTTTAAATTTCACCTAGTATGATATTTAAGGCGTGTTAAGACTCTGAGGTTACAATGTGAAAATGTGGTGGTATGAAAATAATCCTCAACTTTACTAAAGTACAAGCATGTGGATCCGAGCACCAAGCATTTAAAACTTGACCAAATGTCCTACAGAGTGATATCCCACCTGCATCCATGTGGCAGTCTTTGCCCCCAGAAAGGCTAATTCTATTACACACGAAGAAGTAATTCTGACTTAAGGAAAATCGAATAGAAAACCATTGGGCTCCAACATGGCTTGTTTAGATGCAGACTTTTCCAGTAGGATTTTCTTTGCTTGGGGATAGAAAGGGGTTATACTTCATGAATTTCAAATTTCAGGTTATTTCAACTCTAAGATTAAACATGGGGTGGGGAGAAGGCAGTGTGCATGCAAAGGTCTACACATGCCCGTACACACTCCTGGGTTACTGTCAATATGGGAAATATATTCATTAAAATCAGTTGTTAGATAATTTCCTGAAATCAGATTCTCTCTCTCTCTCTCTCTCTCTCTCTCTCTCTCTCTCTCTCTCTGTGTGTGTGTGTGTGTGTGCACATTGTGGCTATGAAAATCAAGGCAATTTAATGGGAAATTTCAAAATTCTGTCACCTCCAGCTCCCAGGGTTCCTCCATCTGCTCTAGCTATGCTTGGAGCCAGAAAGGAGCACAGCGCCAGATTTCTCATCAGCAGTAAACCTGTTGGACCAAGATGATGAGGGCATATGGAGCCCTACTGGGGCATGTTGGGTGCAAGGCTGGAGATGGTTGTGTCAGGGCTCTGATGCCTGTGTGTTGGGGTAGCAGGGCGTGTCTGGGGTTAAAGGATTGCCTGGCTTAGGCTGTTTTCTAAGTTCATTATGATGTAGGCTGCTTGTGCCCATGGCGGAAGAAGGTAGACTATGGGAAGGACTCTTCTTCTTGCCAGCTTCTTTTGGGTCACTTTCATTTCTCATTTAATTCATCCTGTGATTTGATATAAATATTAGGTTGAACCATATGAAATTGTCAAGTTTTATATGGTTTGACCTAATATTTTACTTGAAAAGGGGGTTTCTGTGTGAATATGCTGGCTGCTTGCTATCACTTTGTTGGCAGGAAAGAAGGCTCTTGGACAGCAGGGGCTTCAGAGTGGGAATGTGTGCATAATTCCTGTCTTCAAGTCTGTGAACAGTCTGCTATGATGGAGAAACTAATTGGGGACCCTTGATCGTGTAACAGAACTCCACCGTGGTTTGTTGGAGTTTAAGTTATAATAACAGAGCTATAAATAAAAGGAAAATACTTTATCCATTAGCCTATGCCCCAACAACAGTATAACCAGTACTGCTTTTAGCTCTTGTGTTAGAACCAGCTATAGTAGCTGAAGGGCATACCTGTGTGTGTGTGTGTATCTGTGTATCCTGATCTGTTTATTTGAAGTGTCATTGTATGCAGTGAAATGCACAGATCAATAGATTTTAATAAAATCGTACATCTGTGTAGCTACCACCCAAATCAAGATACAGAACTTTCCAGCACCTTGTAAGGTTTCCTTATGTTCCATTCTGGTCAGTCCTAGGCCTCACTCCGAACCATGAGAGATAATCACTATTCTGAATTTTAAACTATAGATTAGTTTGGCCTATTCTTGAATTTCGTACAAATTTACATATGTAGTCTTTGTTCTTTTATGGCTTCTTTGGCTCAACATGTTTTCAAGAGCCATCCCTATTATTTTATATTTCAGTAATCTGTTAGTTTTTATTGCTTTAGTCCTTTAGTCCATTGCATGAACATAATGCAATTTGTTTATTCATTCTTCTGTTGAAAGACATTTGGATTATTTTCAGTTTGGGCTATTATGAATAAAGTTGCTGTAAATATTCTTGTACTACTCTTTTTGAGAAAATATACATTCTTTTCTCTTGGATATATATCCAGAAGTGAAACTACAGGGTTATAGGCAAATACAAGCGTACTTTTAAAAGTTCATGGAAAGATTTGTATTATATTTTAAGTATATTTTTCATGAACGTTTGGAAGTATTCTCATACTTAACCCTCAAAAAATTCACAGAAAACCATAATTAAAAGATAATACGAATCTTTCCATGAACTTTTTATAGTACCATCGTACTATAAATTTAAATAAACTGCTAAATAGTTTTTTAACAGTAGTTGTAGAACATGTAGGAAGTAGCCATGTGCCTTCCTAAAATTCTGTGGTGGGTAGATGAGAATTGTTCTATTACTAAAAGAAAAGAGGGGAAAATGGGTGTTGGGGGACAATTAACAGTCCCTGCCATAGAGCTCATGCCAATGTTTCACGAATATGTTAACGGTACAGTTTCTTCTGTGAATGTTGAGAGCATGAGATTTAAACACCAACTTTTGTTTTCAAGTGGTAGTAGCTCTGTTTCTTGAAATGAATATAAACTCCATGGAGCTACTGACAACTGTGATGGACTGACGTTCCTACAGGGCAGCAAAATTGTATTTCTTTTTTTTTTATTTTAAAGATGAGAAATGCTAGGGGAGATGTTAAAAGGCTTTCAGTACCTCCGATTCATCTTTCACTTTGATGGGGTTATGATTTTAGCTTCTGGTTGCACCCTTCCCTGATCTTAGTGAAACAGTAATTGCCTACGGATTTAGATACATAGATGGGATTAGGTCATATTTTTTGTTTGTTATGTTGTATCTTTACATAAGTCCTTCTCAAGTTTGCATAAATCTTTAAGTACATGATGATAACTAACTTGCATGTTCAAGTGGCAGCAGCTCTCTTTCTTGAAGAGGAGCTAAACACCATAGAGTCACTGATGACCCGGTGAAATGAATCTAAAGGGCAGCATAACACCTGGCTTAGTAAAGTCATTCAACAAATGTGTGCCCCTTCCCCTAGGATTCCACAGTCACAGATAGGTAAATCAAAGTGACAGTCTAGGGTAGTAAGTGCTATGAATCACAGAGATGGGATTGTTTTTATTGCTACCTTTTATGGCTTAATAGCAGAAAAATGCTGACTGCCTGGGAATGCAAGAAGCATGAAGCTCTCACATTTATGGACAGTAGTGGAACCGTGAGCTTTACATTGTGCTATTAAACTTAGTTCCTGCCTGCACATAGCTCTGTGAAAGTACTCTAGGGAATATCATTCCATGACCCATTCACTAGCCTAGATTTGCATTCCTTTTGTGCATGCATGGTAATACAGAAGATAAGAACCACAGAGAGTAGTAAGTGAAATCTCCCAACCTTTATTTATTTATTTTTATTTTTATTGTAACAGGCAATTGTACACATCTGTGGGATAGAGAGTTGAATATCAATACCTGTGTGCAATATGTAACGCTCAAATCAGGATAAATAGTATATTCAACATTATACAATATAACCATTTTTCATGGCCCTTTGCCAATTCCTGTCTTATCCTTCCTCCCCCTCCCCCTTTCCCACCTCTGGTAACCTCATTTCTGTTCTCTCCTTTTGAAAGTTTAATGTGTTCTTGTGATTGTGGTATCTTTCTTTTTTCAATTTCTTTGTTTATTGTTTTAACTCCCACTTATGAGTGAGGACATACAGTATTTCTCTTTGTGTATCTGACTTATTGCATTTAACATAATTTTCTCTAAGTTCATCCATGTTGCTGCGAATGGCAGTATTTCATTCTTTTTTAAGGCAGAGTAGTATTCCATTGTGTAAATATACCACATTTTCCTCATCCAGTCATCCGATGATGGACATTTAGGTTGGTTCCAGCTCTTGACTATTGTAAATAGAGATGGTATACAGCTTCACCTTTAACTGGCTGCATGACCTTGAACAAGTTCTTAAACTCTCTTAGTTACTTCATATTTAAAAAGAGTGTAATAACAGTTCTTATCCCATAGGGTTCTTGTGAGGATTAACTGAGTTTATTCTGGTTAAACTCTTTAGAATATTGCCTGGCACTTGGTAAGCACTCATTGCTGTTACCTTGTTGTCTTTTCTAGAGTTAGTATTTTCTTGGTGCCATTGCTTTAGAAACTAGTTGAGACTTTTATGTTTGTTTCTTCGCTTGCTTGCTTGTTTTATTCTGTTCTGTTTTGGGTTTTTCCTCTACATTATTCAATACCATTCTTGAGTGGGTCTTGAAAAGCTCATTTCTCCTGTCAAAAAATAAATAAATAACAAATTTAGTTTAAAAGTTTAATTGGCTTTTTTAGCAATTCCTGAATCCGGCAGCATCTTATGTAAAGAATTAGGTAAAGTGCTCCAATGAGCTGAGCAGAGGAGATTGGCTTTATAGGCAGAAAGGGGCTGAAGAAAGCAGGAACAGGGAACAGAAACTGGATTGGTCATTTTAAAGGTACCTTTTTCATGAAGTTAAATAGAAGGGACTTCTTTATCATACCAGCTCAGGTAAACTGACCCTCTTCTGATTGTAAATCTCCTTGTTTTTTTTTGGGGGGGGGGGAGATAGAAACTGGCCCATTTCAAAGTTCAGTATGATTATATGGCACTTAGAGTGAATGTCCCCATTCCAGTTTGTTGGGCCTAGGGCAGGAGCTTAGTCAAAAACAATGGCCTCCCATAAATTTCATTTAATACACCTTGAATTGTTTTAAATATTTTAAAAATTAGTTTTTGTTTTTTAATAGGTTTTACTTTTTAGAGCAGTTTTAGGTTCACAGCAAAATTGAGAGGAAGGTATAGAGAGTTCCATACACCTCCTGCCCCCACACAGGCATAGCTTCACCCATTATCAAAATCCTGCACCAGAGTGGCATGTATGCTACAGTCAATGAACCTACATTGGCATACCATTATCACCCAAAGTCCAGAGCTTACAGTAAGGTTCACTCTGGGCATTGTACATTCGATTTGTGTGGACGAATGTGTAATGACATGTATCCACCATTATACTATCATACAGAGTGGTTTCACTGTCCTAAAAATATCGAAATTTTTGATAGAGAGTATTTTTCAGTTTCCAGGAATAATTGCTTAGGAGAAAAGCAAGTGACAATGTTCAGTTTCTCAAAAACTCAAAGAGGAGTTCACCAAGAATATGACTCCAAGAGAATTGTATTAAAGAAAAAATTACACTGGACCACACTTGGTAACGTGCCTGTGCTGGCTGGGTGATAAATACACTTGAAGTAGGTGGAATATCTTATGAGTAAAGGAAGCAGTTTGAAGTACTGTCATTGTGAATACGGTAAACTGCTGGAGATAAATGTTTTAGTGTATTTGAAGTCTTGGCATGAAAGCCTTCATCATCACAGTGCTGCCTTTTGGTTTTAATTTAGTTTATTTTAGTTTAATAAGCTTTTCAAGCACTTTCTGCAAGCTTGAGCAAAGATTTTCATGAATATATTTCTGCTAAACCACAGTAATGAATTATTTATTTCAAAATCTGTCTATATTTATAGCTACTCAACACCCGCAGTTTGAGGAAATGAAAACTTTTGGATTTTATATCTGACTTTTCTGAGGTGAAATGTGATATGAATTGAAAATAGAAAGGAATAGATATTTGCAACATGTATAGCTGATAAAAGATCACTATCTAGAATACTGTATATGGAGAACTCTAAAGCAATCAGAAAGATTCAAACAGCCCTATAGAAAATGGGAAAAGACTTTAAAAAAAAAAAAGAAAGAAAACACACATTACTTATTAACATATGGAAACATGCTTAAAATCATTAGTAACCAAGGAATTGTAAATTAAACTACATTAAGGCAGCATTTCACACTCACCAAATGGACAAAAATCACAAAGTGCAGTCAATTCCAAGTGTTAGAAAAGATATGGAACTGCTAGAACTCTCATCCACTGTGCCAATTGCTCAACTGCTTTGGAAAACAGTTTAACATTGTGTAGTAAAGCTGAAAATATTACCCAGCAGCTTCTTTCTTAGATATGTACCTTAGGGAAACTTTTGTATATATGCATGGGAGACATGTATAAAGATATTTGTATGAGTACTATTAATAAAATCTAAATATAACTTAATATGGAATGGATAAATAAATTATCGCTGTATACATACAATGAATATAACAGTAAAAATGAACAACTGCTACATACATTAACATGGATGAGCCAAAAAACATAACATGGACTCCAAGAAGCAAGTCACAGGATAATATATACAGTATGATTCTATATATATTATTTATGGATATTATTTATGGATAAATATTATCCATATAAATATGGATAAATAGGGGAAAATATTATTTATGGATAAATATATGTGACATCAATATAAAGATAATTGGAAATGATTTGCCCTAAATTCAAGAGAGTAGTTAGGAGGAAAATTATGTCACGAATGGCATCCTGAGGAATTCTAGGTTACTGTTAATAATCTTTGTCTGGTATGGTGGTACGCACGTAATAGTCATTTTATTTTTCTTTAAAATCTACAGAGAGATTTTGTACAAATTCTTGAATGCGTATATCTATCTCCCATCACACACACACACACACACACACACACACACACACACACACACACACACACACACACACACACACACACACAGAGTCATTGGTTTTTATCCCTAAAAGAAAAATGATAAATAGAGCATGAGCCTGGATCCAGTGTATGGTCATAGAGAATAGAAGCATGAAGGAAGTAATTATAATGATCCTTAAAACATCATCATATTGCCTCGTTTTTTTTTTCTGTAAATAGGCAAGATTGAATTATAGGTAAGTAATAAAATTGGAACAGAAAAATGGCGAACTAATTGTGTAACCTGGTCAGCAATACTGCAACCTTGCCACCATTTACAGAGCACTTATTTCAGGTACTCTTCGTTTTTGCTGTTCCTCACTGTAGTGTTATGAGGCAGGTAATACCACATTCAGATTTACAGAGGAGCACTGTGAATTAGAATAGTTAAGGAATTCTCCCAGTTCTAAGGCTAGAAAGTGGCCAAGTGGCCTCCCTGATATTGAGATTCGGTCTGCCAGGCCAGGCCCTGTTCCCTGCATTCTGCCCCACTCTCTCTCTTGGTTTAACATTTTCCCCGGCAGGAAGGCGGTGTTAAAGAGGAGTAGATTCTTAGTCAATGTCTTAGGACAAATGATGTTCTTATTGGACTTCCATCCACAAGAATAAGGAACTCATATTTTCATAATGTTAGTGTACTGTCCACTGCCAGCATGGTGCGTACTTGACTGGAAAATAACGACTCTGGAAGGCTGATCAGTATGAAGGCACATGCATTTTGCAAAGCGGTGTGTCAGAGCATGGGTAAAATCAATTACGTTATTTGTAATAACCAGATTGTCATACTGGAACTTGTTAAATAATTGGCTGCAATGAAAAATGCTAGGGAGAGTTCCTGAGAAAACTAATGGAACTCGGAAAGCAGAAAGACTTGCTCATTTCCAGAAATAATGTTTGAAATACAAAAACATGCAGTTCATTCATTTCCTTCATCTATGATTTATTCTCACTGCAGCATATTAATCTCTCTGCTCCTTTGCAAAAGTTGTGCTCAGTCCTCATTTTTCTCCCTGAAGGAGAGGACTCCGTGGCAAAGCTCTTTGGGAGTCAGAGTCTGACTCACCAGGAGGTCTGGCAGGTCTGAAGTCTCAACAAAGGCAGGGACAGTTTTGATTTTAGTAAGCAGACAACACCAGGAGCTTGGGGATTCCGAAACAAAGATCTCTTATCAGAGCATGCTGTTCCTCTCCTTAAGAACTTCAGGGACACCATATTTCTTTGAAGTTTTAGTTTTCAAACTTGGCTGATCATACAAATTGCCTGGGAAGCTAGCAAGTGGTTTAAGCAAACAAACGGAGAATTCTTGGCTTCACCTTAAACTTATGAAATCAGAACATCACAGGGTAGGGCCAAGAATTCTGTACACAAAGCACCTTAGAGAATTCAGCTAAGTTTGTAAACTATCGACTCATATAACATAATGCCACAAACACTTTCACATAGTATACTGAGCCCTTTGCAAAGTAACCTCAGTGTGTCCCACTCCTCCTGATTATGAGAAAAAGAACTCTATCCTTGTTCCAACATAAGGTCATAGAATTTGCTTTGCATTCATTCCTTCAATAAACATTTATTGAGAACATACTATGCATAAGATCTGACAGATACTATAGATTGTATCTTACTCTATCATTGCATGCTCTCAGTTGAGTTCAGGAACTGGAACAGACTTCTAAAATAAGTAACAGCACAATCCTTCTTATGCTAAATGACAATTGAAACTTCTGCTGAGGATGGCAAATACCTACAGGATAAGCTCTCATTTCCAGGACAGACATTGTTCAATCATTCATCATTGTTCTCAGCATTCTTCCCACTGAGTCTGGAGAAAACTTTGGAATCCTTCTCAACAGCCTCATCACACTATCTGCTTTGCAGTACAGACCATGTTTGAGAAGCCTGATCTAACTGTCCCCCACCCCGGTCCCTTGCTCCCAGTGAGGTGATTGAACTTGTGCTCAGACTTCAGGAAAGGTACGAGTTTCCAGACATAGCAATCGCTTGAGGGATGGGTGAGTGGGCAGTAATGAGCTCCAGAGCAGATGCCCCCATGCGCACATCTCCCTCTAGTGGAGGGCCATGTACTTGCTGTATTGAGAACATGAATGGCTTTTGACTTTCAGACTCTACCATTTCTCTCCTCCTGTCTGCCTTGATCATCCATACACACAGCTACTTGTAGTAATTCATAGCATCAGAACAAGTTTACTAAAAGTCCCATTAGCTACAGGCTACCCAATTTTATGACTTAATTTTATACTTTCAGGAATAAAATTTCAGTTGTAATAGGAGAAGAGAAGATGTAGAAAATTTCCCAAGAGAAACATTGCATTCATGTCACCACAGGTTGGTTCCAATAGGAAAAGGAGATAGTAAAATGAAGAGCACAGCTGGATTCAGACAGGCCTGCCTGTGAGTGCCACATACTCCTCGTACAGCCAGCTGTGTGAACTCACCTTTCCCTTACCTTTTAAAAAAATGGGGTGTATGTGCATGTGAGTAATTTCTACATTATGAGGTTGTTTTAAATGGCATAAATAACACACATGAGCCTTATGACCCTTTTTTGGCCATGCCTTTATGTCCTAAGTTTCTGGCCCAGAATCTGGTACATTAGGGAAGGTCTCAGTAAATGGCAGTCACCATCATATTACGCTCCACTTATCTGTAGACAATTTATCTGACAACCTCAAGGATCCAAAACAGTACTAAGAATTAGCTAATAGACAAAATAAATGATAACAGGATCATTAATTTTCCAGGCTCATGAATGTGACTCAGAAAGATCTCTACAGTCCCTCATGCACAACCTATTTAGAATTTGTTAGTTCTTCCAAGCTGTTAGTACTGTTTTTCACCTCACCATAAATTGCAGGTAGAATAATAAGAGAAACTAGCAGCAGAACCAGTTGAAAATTAGCCTGATAGAGGGAGAGACAGAAAACAAGTAAGACTCAAAAGGGTACTGTGCAATGATTATAGAGTACCTACCCTATGTCTAGGGTTGATTATATAAGACAGGATCTTGTACTCAGGAAGCACAAAGTCTACTGGGAGTGGGAGGTTACAGGTAATCCCACAATGTTATGCTGTTACAAGTATCTGACCAGGGCCCCATGTTGTCACAAAGGAAGAGGTAAGTGGTCACTTCCAATCAGGGAACTGGTGATGGAAGGGCAAGATAGGTTTCCTAAAAGCTGAGGTGCTTTAGGTGTCTTTTGGAAGATCAGTAATGAGATCAGGGATGAAGAGGTATGCATTAGTTTTCCAACCAAAGGGAGCAGCATGAGCAAAGGCAAGAAGGTATGAAAGAGCCTTGTACCCTCAGGAACCTACCAGACAAGACCCAGTTCAGCATGACTGGAACTTAGGTCGCGAGGGGTTGGGCAGAGAGGAGGTGAAGCTGGAGAAGTGGTAAGACCAGCTCACAGAGGAATGTACATGCACACCATGCTGAATTTTGACTTCAGGCTGTAGTTCAGGGAGAGCTACTGAAGGAATTTTCTGTTTATTTTGTTTTTAAACAAGCAGGTAAAATAGTCAGATTTGTTTTTTTGTTTGTTTGTTTTTTTTAAATTACTCTTGCTCAGTGCAGAGAGAGAACTTGGGGGTGATGGGACTGGGAACAGGGAAACCTGTTAGGCTACTGTAGTAATCCAAGCTTCTAATCACAAAGCCCTAAGCTAAGGCTGAGCAGTGGAACTGGAGACCATAGGGCAAATAGGAGTCAGGAGTTAACATGGCAGGATTTAAATGTGTGGCAGATTTAGGGCAGGGGCAGACAGCTTTATATACCTCGGTAGCCTTCAAGACATCACTGCATCATGTGCAGTGCCGTAAATGATATAATGAATGATAGCCATGTGTCTTCAAAAGAGCTTAAATTATGTTTAGTGTATTCTGCTGAAGCAATGAAGCATAACATCTAGTTTAGAAAAAGTTCTGCGTGATAATTCATTTATGCTTAACATGACTCCAAGTGATCCTAATAAATGAGGTTTAATATAAGGGTCTAAGATTTACTGAGTAACTAGTATCTAAGGGTCTCTGTACATATATTACCTCATTTAAGCCTCAAAATAACCCTGATGGAAAAGTACTATTAAATCCAAATGCAGGCAAGTGATCTATAGCTCAGACAGAGAAGGTAAATGTTTGAGGGTCACATTGCTAGAAGTGTTAGGGCCATTTTGACTTCAAAATTCCAGCTTTTTTTACTACACTGTCACCAGCCTGATCTTATCCAATGAGCAGTCATATTCTGATTGAAATGAGACGCTATTACATGTCATAAAAACTCAAGTATGTGCTTGGAGTTTGCCGTCCCATCGTTCACTTTAAGATGGTGCTCAGGAGTTTTAGAGATGCTTTTGGTGGGAGTGAGTAGAAGATGGTAACTTCTGTGAAAGAACAAGCAAAAAGAAAAGACAGCACATGTGGGGAGCTGAAAAAATTATCACATGAACAGGTGATCTCATTTTTTTCCCCTTCTCAGAAATGCAGAATTAAACATGTACCGTCTTGCCCATGCAAAGCTCATATTCTCTGAAATGATTTGGAGATGTAAATTAATCCTCACCCAGAGCAAATATCAAATTATCCAGATGACTTAGTCCTTTAGCTGTAAACAAGGAGCATCAGACTGGGACTCTAGTTTCTTTCAAGCTCTTGCCTACCTTTGTGAGCCTAGGCAAACCATTCAATTGTTCTGTGCCTCAATCTCTCCAGATGCAAAAGGAAAATGATACTAATTGCCTTCTTAAGAATGTTGTAAAGGCAAGCATAAAAAAACACCAGTAGTGGAAAGGTCAAATATTCTGTACAAGTGCAGAGTTTGTTTTTATTACATAGGTCTCCTAGATAGAATTGGGAATGTTTATCAAATTCCTTTTATTTTCTTCAGCAAACATTCCTTGAGCACATGCCACGTGCTGGTGAAGTAGAGGAGCAGAGGTAAATTAGTCATTTCCCACTCCCAGAGACCTCCTGATTCTGCTGCCTCACATGTGACATGTTGACAATACTCTCATTACTGTCATCTGTTTTATCTTTATTTTATGTTTTGAGGTAGGTATTTGTCCATCCCCATTTTCTAGATGGGACTACTGAGCTTGAAGGTGACTGAAATGGGACTAATCCCAGGTATTCTGACTCCCCAAACTCAGGTCTCTTTCCATCATCACAGAATCGCCTCATTGTTCAGTGGAGAAAACAGGTGCATTCAAAATAACCTTCAGTAAAAGTCTGATTACAGTGAGGGATCTAAGGTACAAATGAAGAGCTGTGAGAACTCAGAGAGGGGAGCAATCAATTTCAGATTAGGTCCACTTTGATTGTATTCTCAGAAGAGGAAACATTTGAAATGGGCTTGGGAGAATAACCAGAACTGATAAAAAAAAAAAAAAAAAAAAAAAAAGAAGGTCATTCTAGATAGCAGGAACAAAAACATGAAGATGAGCAGGTAAATGGTATGTTTGGGAACAACTAAAACATAGAAACCAAAGATGGAATATTTTTTTAAAAAGAAGTTTGAGCTCATGTGTGAAGGGTCTCGAATGTCATGTAAAATAATTTGGGACTCACTCTAAACAGTGAGGAGTTTGAACAGAGGAATGTAATCATATTGGTGGTTTAGAAATTATCCTAATGGTAGTGGGAAGGATGGATTACAGGAGGCTGAGATCAGAGGTTGGTAAACCAACTGAGGACTACTGTAACACAGGCAAGAATTAAAAAGGACCTGGATTGAGGAGGAGGCAGTAGGGATGAGTGAGGGGGATTGAAGCAACATTTTACATTAGATTCAATAATAGCAGCATGTTAGACTTGAAGGGAAGGGAGAGATCAATGATGAGCCTGAGCTGGTGTGGACGACTGGATAAATGGTTGTACCATTAACTGGGAAAGGGAATACAGGAGGAGAAGCCAGTGTTATGGAAGGAAAATTATTTTTTGTTATGTTGACTTTAAAGGAGAGAGGGAGGAAGGGACCTCCTCCACTCATACCAGACCATCAAAGCCAACTTTGGTTATTTGATATGGTAACTAGTGAGTCATAGTCATACTTTCCTCAAATCTTGTTACTATTGTGTGTCTTTTATTTGCCTTTGTTTTATAGTTTAAGCTAATTTTAGGTTTATCATAACAGCAATTGTGCTGTGAGACTTTTGTATTCAGATCATGTTCTTGCCAATATGCAAAACAACAGAATAAATGCATTTTAAGGGTTTCATAAAATTCCTATCTTAATGTCTGCAGATTCCTTTCCACTTGAATAACATTTGACATATCGTCTTATAATGTGCCTATTACAACATCATCTCTACCTAATCAAGGCATAGCTATGAGATTAAGGGCCAGCAAATTGATAATGGCAGACTTTTGTTTTTGAAACTTCTGTCATTCTTTTGTTGTTGTTGTTGTTATGTTCTTCTATAAAATGCTCTGAATGGTATTTTATGTGTTAAAATGAACTTGCATTTCAATTAGATAGTGTCTTCAAAAGGCAAGGGAAACAAAGACTGGAAAAATGTGTATAATTCAATTTTCTGGAGACCAGCTTGAGACCACATTCGTAACAGCATTTCCAGTTCCCTGCAAAGTAACTCTGTTGTGGAGAAGAGCCACAGCAAATCAGATGGAAGAGTTCAGTTTAATTGTAGTCACAGAGCCATTGGTGCAGTAACATTAATTAAAATGAATGTTTTAGTTTTAGCCCTTGAAGCCATTCATCTGGATCGTTAAGTGAATTCTTAAGGGTGACAAAAAATGTGAAGTGTGCCCTGTTCATCTCGTTTAATGCTTGGAACATAGCAGGTTCCAACAATTGTCCTCAGTTTCCTCATCTGCAAAACGTGAATGATAATAGTTCTTAAACAATAGGATTTTGAGAAGTGTAAGAGAAAAAGCACATAAAATACTCAATACATTGTCTAGAATAAAAGCACTTAATATCTTTAGTAGTAGTTGAAAATGAAGCAGAGCAATGCTTCACTTCTTTTGGTACATCAGAGTGGAGAGGAAACTCACCCACGCTGCTACTTACATTTGAGAAATTGGAGGGCCTAGTGAGAAGTGATTGTTTCCATAAATAACTGGGTTTATTGCTTCTACAGTTTTCTTGCTCTGAGACAATTTTAACTTCTATACTCAGAACGAGCCGGTATCTAATATATGTCAATAAGAGAATATGCCTAAATACCTGGATAGTGTGAAAAGCTGAGAAACTCATTACCATTACCACATAAAGGCATTATAAATTTCATTAATTGCTGTGGTTCAGAAAGTGGCAAATCTGTGCTTTAGTTCAAATTCAGCTCAGCTGTCTGGAACTCATCTCATTTCTTTCCTGAACACTGGACCATCTTTAAAGTAGGAACAAGTTATGAGAAATCACAATGGAAGCACACATGCTTTAGCTGAGAATCTCCATGCAAACCTTCCAAGACCAAGCATTCCAACTCTCTCAAGAATGGACATCCCACAAGCCCCCGGTAGCAGCTCAAAAGTTAGAAACGATCTGAAGGCTCCTATTCTAGTCCAACTCTTTCATCCCATCTAATTCATCAATCCTCCCTGAGTGTACTGTACACATGTTTTTTCTTCAACAACCCCTATCCTTAGAAAGTTTTCTCTGTGTATAATATAAGCCTTTAATGCTTTTTGGACAAATTGAATGTTCTTTAAACATAATGTTGGCTTAAACAAGATCATGAATCTGGAATATCTGTGTAAATTAGAGCGCTGTAGAAAATTATTCATCTCAAGACTATATTACCAGACTAAGATAGACTATAATGCAGTAATAAACAATTTTTAAATTGGCTTAACCCAACAAAAAAAACATTTCTCACCCACACTTCACATCAATAGAGGCCAGAGGCAGGGGTCTGATCCGTATGTCACTCAGTATCCAGGATGATGGTTGTGGCATGATGTTGTACCTGCATCATTGGGAAGAAGTTTTTTGATAGCCAAGGCAGAAGAGAGAGGGTTACATACTGATACGTTTATTCATAGACCATTGACCAAAACAAGCCATAGAGCCTTGCCTAACTGCAAGGTGCCTAGTATGGATGTTTGCCAAGCCCCTTTCATATAGTATTTCTATATAGGCTAAGCAAATCAAAGGGCCTTAAATTATTTACTTCCTTTTTAAATCTCTTACTTGCTGTTATGTTTATCTTGGTTCACTTTTGGTTGACAATATGTATAGACCATTTTTTAAAAGTAGTCTTAATAAGAACTTATTCCATGCTTTTTGTAGAAAAGGGGTTATTTCATGCTGCTTTCCTGTCAAATGACAGCACTATTTTATTGTTTCTTTTCCAAATGATTGAGACATTATGACCTAGAAAATTTTCTATTTTTTTCTTTACAGTGAGGCAATTTATTTTCAATAAATATAAATATATTTACAAACATCAACTTCATACTTGCCAGTACTGGATTTCTACCTGATATTTATGGATCATTTTTCTCTATGGACTGTCAATTCTGATTCACTTTCTCCTATTAAAAATAGTAAATGTGATGTTCAGGATGGGAGACTATTAGAGCCAAAGTGACTGTTTACAGTCAAACATTGAGAGGATTTTTTTAAAAACTAAAAAGAATTGTTTTAAAAAGGCATAATAATAATAATAACTACATTCTAGAATGGCTTCTGTATTAGGCACTTTACAGCTATCATTTCATGTAATTTTCACAACACCCTTGGTGAATAGGTATATATTATTCATAGCCACATATTTAGAAGTAGAGTAGCCAGGATTTGAAATCACATTGTTTCTCTTCTTAAGCGTAATTTACCAGCGGCAGGGAAAATAGCTCTGTGGGCATTGCTAGGTCAACACCTTTGATGCTGACAGTCCAGGTGTGAATTCATGATAACAACACTCACCACGGGTTGGGCAGGCATTACAGGGCAGCAGATAAGAGCTCCAGCTTTGGAGCTGGATTGCCTGGGTTTGTGAGATTGAGTACTGATTCTGAGATTTCCTCGCTATGAGAATTTGGGCAAGCTTTGCTTTTTAACCTCTTTGTGCCTCAGTTTTCTCTCAAAAATGTGAATAAAAATAGTGTCTGCCCTATAAGCTGAAGTGCAGATTAAGTCATTACTACAAATAAAGTACTTAGAACAGTGCGTGATACTCGATAAATACTGGCTATTAATTTTGAGTTCTGACCTTGTACCTTGAAAATATAGGTGGAAAGAAGGAAGAAAATAATAGTTTGAAAAAACCTATGATGTAGATATTTTATAGACAATTATGTTATTTAATCCTCACAACAACCCTATCAGTGGGCTATTCTCATAAGAGAAGCAAAACCTGAGGCACAGAGAAGTAAAATAATTTACCCCAGTCACCCAGCTGCTAAGTGGCAAAACCAGGAGTTTGTCCCAGGTCTGTCTGTGCTGCAACAGGAAGAAAATGTTGAAGGATATTTACCATGAACAAACTGGCAAGCATAATGGGCACAGAATGAAACTTAAGTTTCATCAACACCCATACCAAGGGGCTGGCAAAGCCCCCTTTTCGGCTCCCACCCTTGCTGTGTTCTGGCCAATTCCAGTGTCCCGCTCTTGAATGAAGCTGGAGGGCTTGCATCCCCCCAGGCTCTCCAGCTGTCCAGGAGACTTGTTCTTACCTGCTCTGCTACCTAATGCTGAGCACTTGTGGGCTGCCATTAGCCAAGTGTCATGCCCGCTCTCCAACTCCTATTTCTTGAAGAGCCCTTGCTGGTTTCATTACGAGAAGCTTGGCCTTAATTTATCTCAGTTTCTTTTTTTGCATTTCTTTCTTGACATTTTCCCATTTCTTCTATCTCTTCCCTTTTCTGCTCAGGCATTGCCAGATTCCCAAGACCCCACCTTCATGGTACATAAATATACCAAAATCGTGAGCTACCTTATTGAATTTTCAAGCCCTGAATATTGACGATACTATTTCTTCTACTTTGATTTGATAGCAATATTCAGAGCTTCAGAATTTTAAAAACATGACTGATAATAAATGCTTAGAAATTTTCTTTAGGAGGGAAAGTGTCACCATTTTCGTTTACAAAATTCAGGGGAAAAATACTGTCTGAGTAATATTTTCAATCAGAAAAATATCCAGATGTTGTTCATGTGTTGTTTCTTACTTCAATCCAATTTATATTTCTTTGGCCTTGAGTCCCAACTCCATGTCACAAGAGCTGATTGATAAATGAAATAGGCAACAAATAAATAGAAGTTAATTCATACTATGCCATAGGGTGACACCAGTACAACCAGCTGAGATGTAGAGAGATAAAAATCACAAAAAGTTCAAATATGTGGCTGCATCTAACAGCAACTGTAGTCTTAAGCTGAATAAGCTATCTGTAAACAGGCCAAAAGTAATAGAGAGGATTGCCGGTTATTCTCGATGGTACATTCCCTTGCTTTGTTAGTTACGCTCAGATCAATGTCTCCATCCTGTTAGGAAACCAATCTTAATCACTACTACTTAGAAAGTTGTTTCAACACTTGTATTATCATTAAAATTCTTGCTTAGTTCTTTACTACTACTGTAGCTATCCTAGTGGTAGTAGTAGAAAAATCCTATTATTTCCATTTAATATTTTATAGTTACAAAGCACCTTCACAATAATGTTACTGTTTTATCTCCAAACTCTGCTGAGATAGGTAGGTCAGAGAATAGTATATCGTAACTTTCTAAATGAAAAATTTGAAGCCCAGAAGCAGTTCCACAATGTGTATTTCAGTCATGGAAAATAGAAGAGCCATTTCACTACAAACTATTTGAGGGCAAGAATCACGTCTTATTCACGTTTTATTTCTTACAATACCCAGTTCTGTTCCTAGCACCTACAATTGACTGAATAAAGGAATAAATTACTGCAGCTTGATGCTTGTCTGAGTTACCAATTTTGACATTGTGACACCCTGTACGCTTCCATTCTCAGACCTACTTTCCATCAGCATTTAGTTTAGGAGAAGACACATTCTCTGGGATGGCTCAGATTGAGGACTGTCCCATCTGCAGTTTTATTTCCACACAGCATATTCCTCAAAAATCTTCTGTTTTAAGAGTTTTATTTCTATTATCTCTAGATCTTGCTTTCCACTTGCAACAGGGATCTAACTACTTTGTATGATCCTCTGTTATTCATCACACGCAGACTTTATTTCACTGAGAACATTATTTCAGTTTGATGGAT